>NC_088383.1:53190757-53493787 GCF_037993035.2 Macaca fascicularis | reverse complement strand
TTGCTGATTGGCATATTCCCATCACACGAAACTTGAGAATGAAGGGCACAGAAGAATAGGGCTAAGAGACTGAGGGAAACTGAGTTTTGTTGACATCATCCAAGCCTCTGCCTAACTCAGCTGCCTGACGGCAACTCTAACCTCAGGCTTGTCCAAAACATGAGTAAATATGTTGTGTTTTCTGTAACTTAAATACAAATGATTTCTCTTCACACAAAGAGTTTGCCACACCTGGCTGCTGCTTCTCTGCTTGTCCAGTATGTACATATTTACTTCCCTGAGCCTCAGTTTCCCTATCTGTAAAAGAGATTAAACAATGCTTACAGTTCAAAGATTTTTAAACATTGAAAGGTAATTAACAGGAAAGCTTGAGTTTGCTCTATAATGCTGAAATAAAAGAAACATCACATAATTTGATTTTTTTAAATAAAATTATATTTTATTTAAGTAAATTGGGCTATGAGTCCAATTCACTGCGGGGGGAAGACCTACCCAATGTCAGTCATCTATCAAATGGACTCTCACCAGACACTTAAATCTGTGGGTGACAGATTTGGACTTCCCAGCCTTCAGAACTGTGTGAAATGAACTTCTGTTCTTTAGAAGCTACCCAGTTTACAATATTTTGTTATAGCAGCCCAACAGGAAAAAACAGTGGCACCGTGGCCCTTCCAGGCAGGACACTGGCATGTGGTGCAGATCCTCATCCTCCTATTCCAAAGTGCAGGGAGCCTGTGCCACCCTTGGGCAACCCCCCTCCTTCAGCCCAGCACCCTCTCAGCAACTCCCAGATAACTTTTTATCCCACATGGGAGCCTGCTTTGAGGGGTGTAAAAGCACTTTTTCAACTTCTATGTGGGGTCAGAAAACTGAAAAACTATTAACAACCCCCGCCCCCTCCCAGACCAAAAGCCTTAAACTTTCTAGACAAGAGGAAGGCAAAATTCCCTTTGCATCCTCTGCAGTCTTCTAGAGAGAAGATGGCAATGAGTAGCTTGGTAGATGGTCCTACCCCAGCTGTGAATTACCTAAGGCAAGGTAAGTGGGTAGATCAGGAATCCTTACAGAAGGAAGCCACATCCTCCGTCAATGTCCACTCACATCCCTCCCACCTGAGAAGGAGTAATAATCAACCCCTCTCCAGACTTCATTCTTCCCAGAAAAGGCCAGACTCTGACTCTCAGGGGAGAAGTAATAAGAAAACTGCTAATGTCCCTGAACTAGCTCCCTACCTCTCAATGGGCATCCAAACCTGTCCCTGTGACCCCACTCTGGCATGCAGGGATAATAGAACTTCCTGATGAAAAGGCTCTGTCTTTGTTTTCTGCTTCTGTAACAGAATACCACAGACTGGGTAACTTATAAGCAAGAGAAATTGATGTCACTCCTGGTTGTGAAGGCTGGTAAGTCCAAGAGCATGGCACTGGCATCTGATGAGTGTCACCCTGTGGTAGAAGGAAAGTGGGCATGGGAGACAGAGAGAAAATCAGGCCGAACTACTTTTTTTTTTTTTTTTTTAACAGGAGCCCACTCCTGCACTAAGAAGATTAACCCATAAAGGAGAGCAGAGCCATCATGACCTCATCATCTCTTATAGGTCCCAACTCTCAGCACTGTTGCATTGGGGATTAAGTTTCCAACATATGAACATTGGTGGTCACATTCAAACCATAGCAGGCTCCAAAGCCAGAGCCTCCTTCCTTACTGATTCTAGTATAGTTCTTGCTATTAAAAGCCTCCCTGGGGTATGCTCCAATGAGCAAGAGCCTGCTACATGGAAGCTGGATACACAGAGAAATGTGTGGTCCCAGTAGGCCCACCCCAGGTGCTGGCCCAGCCATGCCTTTGGGCTGCCCTACATTTGGTATGGGGCATAAGACTGTTGTTGAGTGTCTCCAGAGACCTCCTTCTTTGTGTGCAGGATCAGCAGCTGCCCTTGAGGCGCAGCTCTGCAGGGGGTAAACGACCATATGGTAGGCTTTGGCTGAGAGCACAAGCCTGCAGAGAGATTTTTTAGTCAAGCATGTTCATTTCCCCAGCAGTACTCAACTAAAAAAATTCATTACTCTTGGGGTCTCCTGATTTTCCTTTCAAGCGAGAGGTAGGAAACAATGGGGCAAACCATGCTGGGAACAGAGCAAGCCTGGGGTGGGGTGGCCACTTGTGGACTTTCTGCCTTCTCATTGACACAGGTCTCCTATTAGCCCTTAGCCCTGTATTCATTTCTAGGGCTGCCATAACAAAGCACCACAAACCAGGAGACCTGAAGAACAGAGATGTATTGCTTCACAGCCCTGGTGGCTGGAAGCCTAGGGTCACGGTGCCAGCAGGGTTGTTTCCTCTGAGGCCACTGCTGGCTTGTGGTTGGCCGTCTTCACCCTGTGTCTCTTCACAAAGCCTTGCCCCTATGTGTGTCTCTGTGTCCAAATTTCACCTTCTTATGAAGATGAAAGTCATGTGGGATTAGGAACCTCATTTTAACTTGATTACGTCTGTCTTTACCTTATCTCCAAATAAGGTCACATTCTGAGCTACTAGGGAGTTAGGATTTCAATATATAAATGTGGAGGGATGCAACTTGACCTTTCACAGGCCCCCTGTGTGTAAGTCCTGTTTCATTGTCTCAGACTGTAGGTCTCTGGAGATAAGCAAAATCTGGTGCCCAGGAACAACCTTCTCTGTGACCCAAAACCAACTAGTGCACCCTTTGAAGCCACTACTTCTCAATGGTGTGAAGTCCCTGAGTCTCAGACACAGGAACATGGCACAGGGCTGAGAGTCACACCTGCTGAGGTCTCACCTGGGTCCTTCACCTTCTGATGGACTGAGTCCCTCTGAACTTCCACCAGGGAGAATTAAACATGTGTTACGAGCAGATCTGTCACAGAATCTGATGAGGAGGAGGAGAGTACAATCTCCTCAGGCCACAGGATTTCCCTGCTGCATGAGCCCACCTGACACTGGTCCCACTAATGGCTGTTTTTCTAGTCCCAGGAACTAGGATGAGGTGAGGGCAGGATGGGCCAAGCTGCCTGAACATTTCCAGGTCATGGGGACCCACACGCACCTTTGCCTCTTCCTTTGGTAGCTCTGACTCCTTTAATACCTTCTTTGTGAGCAGCAGCCACTTCATCCTTTCAGAGGAAGAGACTGGGAGGCCATTGGATGCTCCAGATTATGCGAAATTCCGTAAGCTGAGTAAAAGGCCAGGGAGAGCCTGGAACCACTCAACTGGAGGCCAGAACCTCACTGCGGTTCGTTTGCTGTGGTATCCCTAGAGGGGGACTGTCATGGCTCCACAAAGTGCATGAAGACTATGGGGTGAGACCCAACCCTGATGGGCAAACTGTGCCAAGGACAAGACCTGGCATGTTGTCATCAGGTGTGGCTGGAGGGAGGCTCCAGGATCATCTTCCCTAAAGACAGCAATGTCATTAATGGCAACATCCATGTTGTCTTTGTTCTCAAGGCTAAATCCACGCACAACTCCACAGGAAGGGTTCCCCTGTGCTCCACATGGACCTAGCCAGGCGTGGAGAGGAGCCTCCCTGGAGGAAATTGTGTATGACGATACAGCCGTCTTATTTCTTCCCATCTGCTGGTGGCCTCCTTCCTTTTTCTCTATCATTCCACTTTCCCTCACTCTCCAGGTCCCATGTGGCTGCCCCATGAATATTTCCACCATTAATGGGTGAGGGGTCTTTCTTTTCTGCCATGCAGAGACCCAGCCAGGTACCCTGGAGAAAGCAGAATGAAAAACTCGCGGTCAAGTTCAAAGTTGTTCCCAGACAAATTAACACCCCAGCACAACAGAGCCTCTTACTAGTCTTTGCCCCACCTGCAGAGCAATAGTCCATCCCAAATACCATCTCCTCCCTCAGTAGCACCCAGCTCTGTGTCCACCCAACACTGGCTATGTTTCCTAAGTACAAAAAAGCCACTGTTTTCAGGAAAAGGGTCCTGTCCCTGAGCTCATGTGGCACTGGGCTGTCATGGTTTGGGGATTGTACAATCAGACCCAGGGTTTGGGGGACATTTTCACGTTGCTCGTTTGAATCTCATTTCCATCCAGTGGCTGGAGTGTGTTCTCAGTGCTACTATATGGAGAGACATAAGGATTTCTTGCCTAAGACTGAATGTAGGAGATTTCTCTTCTGAACATGAGAAGTCACTCCGCTCTGCTAAGATTTTCCCCTGCCCTTCCTGTCCTCTGGCATTCTACCTTTGGGAGAAGCAAGAAGACAGAAAGGAGACTTTTTTGCCCCCTCAACTCTCCTGGGTCTGCAGTGCCACTAGGAGCTAGCCAAGTCACCACCCAACTCTCCTCATGCTTGTATCACTCACTGAGGACTGTGTGTATGCTCACTGAGGTGAAATAGAAGGGAAGGGAGGTCACTGATGGACATTTTCTTTGGGACAGGGGTGGACAAGGCCCAGGACCTACATGAGAGCCACCCACCTACATACCCATGGAGAAAGAAGATCCACAGGGTGCTCTAGAGGTCATGCATGAAGAGGCAGGGCACGGACGGAAGTTGTTCATTGCCATCACTAGTAAGCACAGAGGCAGGGAACAGGCCCATGACCCCAGCCTCCCCAGTGGCAGCTGTTCCCCACCAAGAGATCTAGGGCCAGAGACTGTTCACTCACTTCCAAATTCAGGGCCCAGCTACCCTCAAACTTTCAGATTCTACATTTTATGATATGGAGGCTACCTGTCTCTTTCATTTCTGGCAAGATGAGTTGAAGAATTTCTGGTCCTATTAGGCCTGTGTGACCCACCCCCCACCCCGCCACTATACCCACACACAGCTGTGCAAGGTTTCAGACAGTGAGGAGCAGAGGGAAGAACAGACTGAACCCAGCCCTAGGGTTGAGTCTTCATTTCTCACTTTGACAAGCCTCTGGGTATTTTTGTTATACTTTTCCTATCATTTTTTCCCCAAAGCAAGAGTTAGAACAAACTTAGATATTTCAAAAACAGGTCATCTTAGTAGGTGGAAAGAAGGAACCCTGGCTGGTGGTGGCTGTGTGAAGGCACCCTCAGCCACCTTCCATTAACCCAGGCACCCTCTTGAAGCCTCAGTGGGCACTCAGTGCAATCTGAGGCTGGGCCCTTCCTCCACAGCCCAAGCTCCTGGTGTGCCCTGAGAATGAACCACACATGGAATGGACAGAGAGGAAGCCTCTCTCTTAGGTTTTCTTACCAAAATAAACAAATGCATTTGGGAAGATATAAATCCCCTTGATCATGAGAGCGAGAGACCATTCTCTGCAGAGAAACTCCCTAGCCTGAGGGCTAAGAGAGTTTCTGTGACAGGATGAAAACATTTATTTGAGTGAAATTTTCTTCATAGGCGAGAATGGAGGAGGACTTTGGTTGAGACACACATCTGAGAAGACAGCGACTGGGCCAGCAGTGACACCCTGCCTCCCCTACCCCTATTGCTGCATCCAGGACCCTCCAGGATGCAGCATCCTGAAAGGTCCCAGCCTCTCAGGAGCAGGAAGGCAAGGTGCTTTGGCCACAGTTGTTGGATCTCAGACCACATGATTTTCCTGGTGTGTCTGTCTCCATCTCTTATCTACCTCTTCCTGTCTAGAAAGTTCCAGAGTTGGAACCTGCGTGAATGTGGCCCCTGTCTTTTGCTTTGCCCAGGAGTGGGTTGACATGATTTTTCATGTGGGAGACCCAGAAGTCACATGATGGATGTCAGGAGTCAGGAGGAAGAAGAAGACCCTGAGAAGGGAGAGAAGGAGGCAACAGCTATGCGTGCATCACAAGGCTTGGCAAGATGAGGGGCCTATTCCAGTCGGATGGCCGTAGTTATCTGCTTTCCTTGCATTTGGCAAAAAGAGTCCAGTAAGCTTGCACCTTAAGAAAAGGCAATAGTGTCGATGTACTTGGACAGGAGATTGGCATCCTATTGCGGAGGCTGTGAATGCACAGGAGACTAAGCCTGTCACCAAGGTCTCCTCGAAAGTGCTTCTGAGCAAGCTGCATCGGCACCTCCCTCTCCCTCCACCTTCCCACTCCCAAATTCTATCACCTCATGTTTAATTTCACGTTGTCAAGGTTAACATTCTTCTTTTCGTTTGTCTAGTTTATTAAACACTTGTATCCTTCCATTTCTGTGCCTGGGGCTATTCTAAGCATTTTAGAAATACTAGCTAATGGCCAGGTGTGGTGGCTCACGCCTGTAATGCCACCACTTTGGGAGGCTGAGGTGGGAGGATCACTTGAGCCTCAAGAACAGCCTGGGCAATGTAGTACAATGCTCTCTCTACACAAATAATAAAAAAATTAGCCGGGCATGGTGGCATGTGCCTGTTGCACCAGCTGCTTGGGAGGCTAAGGTGGGAGGATTGCTGGGTGGTCGAGGCTGCAGTGAGCTGATATTGCACCATTGCACTTCAGCCTGGGCAACACAGCAAGACCCTGTCTGAAAAGAAAAGAAAAGAAAAGAAAAGAAAAGAAAAGAAAAGAAAAGAAAAGAAAAGAAAAGAAGACAAGACATATTAGCTCATATGTAAAATCTAACAAAGTTGATCTCATAGAGGTAGAGAGTAGAATGTTGTTTATCAGGGGGTTGGGGAGTGGTACAGGGGGATTGGGGAGATGTTGATCAAAGGATAGAAAATGTCATTTAGATAAAGGAATAAGTGGATGTATAGTGTTCCTACCACAAAAATCATAACTAGGTGGGGTGATGCATATGTTAATTAGCTAGATTTAGTCATTCCACAATGTATGTACACTTCAAAACATCATGTTGTACTCAATAAATATATATAATTTTAGCTATCAATTTAAATAAACATTTTAATAACTTAATAAACAAAATATCAATTCAATGACTTCTCCGACAGAGTCCTTGCTAGAGCTGCTGTTCCTGCCCTTGTGCTCTGATGGGGAAACCTGAGGGCTCAGAGGCTGAGGCTTTGCTTGAGGTTGCATGCCTGCTGGCTCTGGCGATGGCTCATGCTCTTGTGACCTGCAGGTCAGCTCTCCTCTCTGCCTCCAGCCCCGCCCTGGGAGCCTCGCTCATCTCCTCTCCCTGCACTCCCTCCAGGGACTCTTCTCATCCCCAGATCTCCACTAGTTCCTTTCTTTCATCACGTTGATGCCTATCTTGTGCCAGGCCTTGTGTACAAACTGGGACTCACCACGAGCTGTTCAGACTTGGCTGGTGCCTGGTGTGCTCCCAACGCAGAGGGAAGCATGTGAGTAACCAGGTATCACTACCCCTGAGGTCTACCAGCACCTCAC
The DNA here is from genome assembly GCF_037993035.2 of Macaca fascicularis. Taxonomy (NCBI): domain Eukaryota; kingdom Metazoa; phylum Chordata; class Mammalia; order Primates; family Cercopithecidae; genus Macaca; species Macaca fascicularis. The sequence continues at coordinate 53,486,517 of NC_088383.1, read as the reverse complement.
AGTCCACGGATACCTTGCAGAATTAGGACAAGCTGTTCCTTTCTCCAAACACATAGCAAGTCCTATCACAATGTGCACCTGTGACAAGCCCGAATGTGAACTGCATTCTGTGTGCAGCCTCCACAGCCGCAGGTGGAGACCTACGGAAGTGGTATATGGGTTGGGGACCTGTCTAAGCCTGGGGAAGTGTCAGCCAGACTTCCCACTGGAGAACACTTCTGCAAAGTGCCAGCTTAGCCATTCTTTTGTGATAACGATAGTGGAGTGTTCTATGCCCTTGTCCACACGTGGGCATTTACAGAGGAAAATCACTAAGGAGCATCTGTGACTATGACCACATAAATACTGTTTGTGACAGAATCCACACTCAGTCCTTGGGCCACTGCAAGGAGCATGACTCTAGAGTTGGACTTGAACTTGGAGACCAGAGTTCTATCTGCTCCAAAACCATCAAGTTATTCTGCCTTCCAGTTTGCCAGGATAGGCTGGCAAGTGGTTTCAAAAGTAAACACAGCAGAGTCTTCTATTTTTTTAAGCAATGTTAGATGTTTCCTGTTCCAAAGTGCACACCACAGCCCCTGGGCTCCATGCCTGACTTTCTCCAGGGCAGACATCTGGAGGATGACTCAGGGACCTATAAAATGAGATGTCTGCAGGCTGAGCCCTGCAACCCTGGGCACCCAGTGGGACACCCCAGAAGTGAGCAGTTTTTCTCTCTTGTGTTGACAGTGGTGTGTGCTGAAGCCATCCCTAAAGACTAGAGGGAAGGAAGGAGAGGCCCCAGCCCCTCCTGAGAGGCCACTTACTTCCCCAGCCACTGTGGGTCAAATGGCTTTTCTTTTGTCATCTGGAGGCCTGGACACTCACACTAGTGCCCTTCTCCTTTTCCCTCCACTCACTCTCTTTGTTCTAAGCCTTTCAATGCTGGATCCCCTGCTTTGTGGACCATATAGGGATCTGGGCATTTCCACCGCCCACCTCCTCTGGTTCGTTCCTCTGTCTCTCCCTGTGAGAGAGGGAAAAGAAAGCAAGGTGAGGACTCAGGCACCACACAGATAAGCCTGTCTGACATGCCGGCTCATTATCTGACAGAACGGCACAAGGATGGAACGGCCTCAGCTCTGGGTTCACCTTGCCTGACTCTTCTTCCAGAAAATTGAAAGCAGAAGAGGACCCACAAGATTACCATCATGAGCCCCCAACCCTCCTATTACAGAAGGAAAGAGCAACTGAGGCCAGGTTGGAGAAAGGACCCCTTCCCAGTGTGGGCTGAACTGTGTCCCACAAAATCCATGTGTTGAAATCTTGATCCCCATTTCACAGAATGGGACTGCATTTGGAGAGAAGACCTTTAAAGAGGTGATTAAGGTAAGGTGGGGTTGTTGTGGGGGCCTCATCCCATATGACTGGAGTCCTTATAAGAGGAGATTAGGACACAGACACACACAGACCACGTGAAGACACAGGGAGAAGGCAGCATCTGCAAGGCAAGGAGAGATGCCTCAGGAGAAACCAACCCTGCAACACCTTGATCTTGAGCTTCCAGCCTCCAAGATGGTGAAAAAATACATTTCTGTTGCTTAAGCCACACAGCTGGTGGTTTCTTGTTATGGCAGCCCTAGCAGACTAATGCACCCCTAAATTACACAAGAGGAGGTGTCAGTGGAGAAGTCCCCAGGGCTGATCCCACCTCTCTGCTCCATCCGCTGCCACTGTCTCATTGTCACTGGAAGCATTTCTCTTATCTTTTAGGGAAGCATGCAGCACAGGTATACACACATGCAGCCACACACACACACACACACATACACACACACATGCATCCTGAAGGATAAGTATGTAGTTATTCAAGTGGAGAAAAAGAATAAGAAATTATGTAAAGGAAAGGAAACAGCTCCAGCAACATGTGGAGAAGCTGCAGTCCTGTGGTGGGCTCAGGAGAAGCCCCCCAGCTCCAGGAAACCTTAGGAAAAGCTGGAGCGGGTCAGGAGACCAGGTGAGAGACAGGCAGGGCGGGACCCACACACATCCAGGTTCCCAGGGAGGATCTGAGACCTCATCCTGCTAACAGCAGGTTCCATGAAGGGTTTTAGATGGAATGACGTGGTCAGCTTCAGTCTCAGGCTGAAGAAGAGACCTGGGCGTTGGATGGAGCCTGGAAGCAGACCGGCCAGTGGTCCCTTCAATGATGACCTGGGTAGCAGGGCAGCAATAGTGAGCTGAGGGCCTGTTAGGCAAGCTGTCCTCGCTGCCTCCTTGTGGGCCCCCAGAGTGAGTGGGACGGTCCCAGCGAGGGCAGGTAGCTCTGCAGCCACACGGCAGGGGAACATGTAGCCCCTAGGGGAAGGAGGTGACACCCAGCCCTGGGGACTATTTTCTATCACAGCTCAAAGAGGAAAGCAGCCTGCAAAGTTGAAGAGTAGTTGAGATCTCATGCGTTTGAAAGCAATCCCTGTACAAAACACCAAGAGACTTTATAGAAACATTAGGAGGCAGCAGCTTCCCTGTTGATAAGAGTTCACTCTCAAATAAAATCCACATGTTATTTATGTTCTTTGACCCAGATGTTAGCTCCCTATAGATATTGAGATATAAGAATAATCTGGTAGTAATATTATTCCATTTGGAGTGTATTCTTTCTTCTTAAGCTAAAAGGTGACTATGGGAAAGATCCACCAGGAGGTATTAAGGCGATTGAGTAGCTTGGATGAAGATGGGTGAGGTAGTACATAGAAGCCATCCACACAGGATTGCAAAAACAGGAGAGCTGCGTGTCTGGGAAGGCTTTATTGCTTTTCAATAACGTGATAACATTCCTATAAAAGTAATTTATAGACAGACTCAAGGCAAAGCTGGGAAGCTGAGCCTGTGGGTTTTAGGGAAGAACCCACAAGCTCCAACCGGGAATTGTATTGAGTTTGTTTTTCACAGTTGAGGTCGCAGCTCTTTGCTCTCAGATTTCAAAATGAGATGCACTGGCTGCATGCTAATGCAGGGGCATCAGCTCAGCTATGAGCTCCATGAGTCAGGAGGGAACCTAGAGAATGTCCACATCCCCACGTTCAAAACTGTGCAGAGGCAGGTGATTGCCAGGAGCTTTGTGTTCTGTAAAGTGATGCTCTTAAGGAAGGGGACTGGGACCTGATGCACACGGGCCTCAGGGACCAGGGACTGGGAGCAGGCAGGCCCCGCAGGTTGGCATTTGCCTTTATTCGTGGACATGTGTAGATGTGGGAGTGGTTTCACAAATGACGTGAAGTGAAAAAGGCAAATCTCACCTTCTATTTTATGACAGCAGCACTGTGATTCTCACTTAGTGTTGGATGGGAAACTAGAGTTTGTGGCTGATGTAAAGAAGTAAATCTAGTCTGAGAACAGGAAATGGAAAGTCTGGTTATTTGGTAACATGTCCCTTAGACCTCCAGACCTTGGCAGGCTCAGGCGTGTTGAGGGGAGTACCCAGGACTGAGAACTATGTGTGCAAAGTCCTGGACAGAAAGGAGTTTGGTTGGTTTTAGGTGAAGAGAGAAGGCTCGTGTGGCTGAAGCCTATTGAGTGAGAGTGTCCAGACAGAATATGGAGCCTCAGCCTTCAAGGCATTGTGGGCCATGCTAAGAGCTGATGGAAATTTCTCTGCCATGGTGTGAGCAAAGTACAGAGAGCAGGACCAATGAAATCATTCTCCAGAGGCTCTGGAAGTGCTGAGAAAGCCTCAGGCTTGGGGTCAGAGCCACTGGAAAAGAAGACCCCTCCTTCTCAGGACCCAAGCTCCTTCCCACGGGTGACATATGGCCATGCTGAGACGAACACAGTGGACCTCAGTATGGTGACTGGGCGGAAGAGTTTCTGGAACATTCCTAGGCACCTGCTCACCACCATCCAACCTCTCAGCCACCCGAACCCAAAGAGAATCGTTTCTTCACATTTTCCCCTCTTTCTGCCTTTCCTTCCTCTGTTTTTCTCTTCCTGCTGTCTTCTTTCCTCATCTCTCCATCTTTTCTTCGATCCTTCTCTTCATTTTTTTAAATTTTAAATATACTTTACTTTTGAGAGCAGTTTTAGTTCACAGCAAAATTGAGTGAAAGTACAGAGTCCCTGTGCCCCTGTGTCACCATCCTGACACATTTGCAGTGTACATTAGGATGCACTGTACATTAGGAGTCTGCAGTGTACATTAGGGCTCATCTTGGTGTTGCACAACCCTATTGGTTTGGACAAATTTATCATGACATTTATCCACTGTTAGGATATTGTACAAAGTAGTTTCACTGCCCTAACATTTCTCTGTTCTCTGCCTATTCATTCCTTCCTCCCCACTACCCCCTGGCAACCACTGATCATTTTACTGCCTCCATAATTTTGCCTTTCCAAGAGTGTCATATAGTTGGAATCATACAGTATGTAGCCTTTTCAGATTGGCTTCTTTCACTTAGCAATACGCCTTTAAGTTTCCCTCATGTCCTTTCATGGTTTGATAGCTCCTTTCTTCTTAAGCACTGAATATTATTCCATTGTCTGGATGTACCACAGTTTATCCATTCACCTATTGACATCTTGATTGTTTCCAAGTCTTGGCAATTATGAACAAAGCTGCTATAAATATCCATGTGCATGTTTCTGTGGACATTGATTTTCAATTCCTTTGGGTAAATACGAAGGAGTGTGATTGCTGAATCATATGCTAAAAGTATATTTAGTTTTGTAAGAAACTGCCGAAGTCTCTTCCAAAGTGGCTGTACCATCCAGCAATGAAGTGGAGTTCCTGCCACTCCCCATCTTCACCAGCATTTGGTGTTGCCAGTGTTTTGGATTTCAGCCATTCTAACAGGTATGTAGTGGTATCTCATTGCTGTTTTAATTCTCTTTATTTTCTAAATCTTTATTGAGGTGTGATTCACATACCACACACTGCACACATTTAAAGTGTACAATTGGATGTTCGACCTACTCATACACTCATGAAGCCACCACCACAGTCAAGATAAAAGACATGTCTCCCCACCAAATGTTTTCTTGTACCTATTTGTAACCCATGCCTCTACTCTGTCCCACGCCCAGTCAATTAAACTGATCTTCTTTCTGTCACTAATGATTAGTTTTCATTTCCTGGAGTTTATATGAATGATGTGCCTACACGATGTGCCCTTTTAAGTCTGGCTTCTTTCACTCAGTGTAGTTATTTTGAGATTCAGCCACATTGTTTCATGTATCAATATTTCATTCCTTTTCATTGTAGAATAGTGTTATTACATGAACATACCACAATTTGTTTATCCTCTCATATGTTTATGAACAGTTGGATTGTTTTCAGATTTTGGCTCTTACAAATAAAAAGCTGTATCAACTTTCATGCATAAGTCTTTGTATAGACATGTATTTTCATTTTTTTTTTTTGAAGCAAATACCTAGGAATGAAATAGCTGGATCATTTGGTAAGCATACGTTTAACTTTTTAAGAAACTGACCACTGTCTTCCAAAGTGATCGTACCATTTCACATCCCTCCTCCCCGACGAAGTATGAAAGTCCAGGTTCCCCACATCCTCACCAGCACTTGGTGTGGTCACTCTTTTTATATGAGCCCTTCTAATAAGTATGTATGGTATCTCATTATGGTTTTAATTTGCATTTTCCAAATTACTGATGATGTTGACCATCTTTTCTTCTGTTATTTGCTCTTTGCTGAAGTGTCTGTTTTCCCTATTCTTTTTTTTTTTTAACATAGGGCCTCAATTATTTTACTGTTTATCTTCTTCTTATTAACTTCTGAGGGTCCTTTATATACTGAACACAAGTTATGTATTAGATATTTGATCAACAAGTATTTTCACCTGTTAATGACTTGTCTTTTCATTCTCTTCTCAGTGTTTTTCAAATATCAGACTTTTTAATATTGTCAAATTTAATAAAGTCAGATTTATCTAATTTATCTCTTTGAGACAAGTTCTCACTCTGTCACCCAGGATGGAGTTCAGTGGTGCAATCACAGCTCACTGCAACCTCAACCTCCCATGCTCATGTGATCCTCCCATCTCAGCCCTCTGAGTAGCTGGGAACACAGGCACACACGGCCATGCCTGGTTAATTATTATTTGTAGATATGGGGGTCTCTCTATGTTACCCAGGCTGGTCTCCAACTCCTGGGCTCAAGCAGTCCTCCTGCCTTAGCCTCTCAAAGTGCTAGGATTACAGGTGTGAGCCATCATGCCCAGTCAAATTCATCTTTTTTAAAAAATGGACTTTACTTTTGATGTCACAACGAAGAAGTCTTTGTCTAACACAACATTTAAAAGATTTACTTCTATTTTCTTCTGAAATTTTTAAATTTGGGGGTTTTGCATGTAGATCTGTGAACTATTTTGAAGTCATTTTTGTATATGTATCAAAGTTCATTATTTTTGCATATAGTGATACACTTATTCCAACACCATTTGTTTAGAAGACTATGTTTTCTCCAATGAATTGACTTTGCACTTTTGTCAAAAGTTAGTTGTACCATTTATGTGTCAATCTATTTCTGGATTCTCTTCTGTTACCCCGATGTATTTTTTTTTTAATTTTCTGCCAATACCACACTGTTTTGATTACTCTAGCTTTCTGATAAATCTTAAAACTAGTTTGTATCAGACTTGTAACTTTGCTTTTCTTTTTCAGTGATCCTTTGGTGATTCTAGATCCTTTGTATTTCCACATGAATTTTTAGAACTAGCTTGTACATTTCTACCTAAAAACTCCTTCTGGAATTTGGATTGGGATTTCACTGAAACTATAGAAAGAGTGATATCATAATAATATAGACCCTTCTAATCTATAAACAAGTTATACCTTTCCAATTATTTAGGTCTTTTTACATTTTACTCAGTAATATTTTCTAATTTTCAGTATATAGGTTTTTCATATCTTTTGTGATATTTATCACCAAGTATTTACTATTTTTGATGCCTTTTTAAACAGTGCTGTTTTAAATATTTTGAATTTTTTTGTTCATTGTTAGTATATAGAAATACAATTGGCTTTTGTGTGTTAGCTTGTATCATACAAATGTGCTTAACTTATTTACTAGTTCTAGTAGCTTTTCGTAGATTCCATCACATTTTAGTCATCTGTAAAGAAAGAACTGTTTTGCCTCTTCTTTTCCAAGGTGGATGCATAGGCTAGAAACTTCAACAAATGTTGAATAGCAGTTATGAGACTAGGTATCTTGTCTTGTCCTGATATCAGGAAGAAAGCATTCAATTTTTCATTAATCAGTACTATATTAGCTATAGGTTTATTGCAGATATTCTTTATGAGGTTGAGAAATTCCTTTCTGTTACAGTCTGCTAAGAGTTTATCAGGAATGGCAGGAATGAATGTTAACTTTTGTTCAAAAAATTACATATATTTAAATGATCATATGGTTTTTCTTTTCTAGTTTATTAGTACAGTAAATTTGATTGATACATTTTCAAATGCTAAATCAACTCTGTATTTCTGGGATAAACCTCATTTGGCCATAATGTATATCCTTTTTGTATATCACTGAATTTGATTTGCTAAAATTTTGTTTAGAATCTTTGCTTCTTGTTTCATGGAAGATATTCACCTTTAGTTTTCTTTTCTGGTCATGTCTTTATCTAGGTTGGTATCGGGGTAATGCTGGCCTCAAAGAATTAATTAGGAGAAATTCCATTCTCTTCAATTTTCTAGAAGTCTTTGTATAGAATGGGTATTATTTCTTCTTTGGTGGAACTCACCAGGGAAGTTCTCTGGAACTGGAGTTTTCTTTGTGGGAAGGTTTTTTTTGTAACCATAAATTCAATGTCTTTACTAGATCCCAGGCTCTTTAGATCCCCCAACTCTTTCTGAGGGAGCTGTACAGTTGTGCACTATTATGCTGTATGATGAAAATGGATGAAAGAACAGAGGAATGGACAATGGCTCACTATTTGGAGACTGATTATGTTTATGTTTGGGCCAAAGTGATGAAGAGTCCTAGGATGGGGAAAAGAAACCTCCTGGCTGCAGGTGTTATCAGAACTAGAGATACTGGCGCCCCAGGTTGCCATCCCATTCCTTATGAACCCTGTACTCACCAGCAGACAAGACCACGGAGGCCTTAACCAAAGGGGACACTCATCTGTTGCCCAGGCCATGGAGACGAAAGGTCTCATGGGGCTGGTGATCCTATCAGGTCATAGAGCCTCTTTGAGAGCACAGCCTCTCCACATTTACACATGCCCCCCTCTCTCTCTGGGGAGTTAATTGGTGTCCCTTCATACTCTGCCACTTCCCTGCTATTTCCTTCCAAGATGAAGCATGAAACCTTGGTGATGGGTAGTACAGATAGAGAGATGCCCCCAATAAGACAACTAGTGCTGTGTTTGCCTCCGGACCTAAGGTACCCTTCTTTCCTGACCCAGATGCAATGGGGTGCACAGTATAAGTGAGGGATGCATGTGTGGTGAGAGTGGAGGGTTCTCCTGCAATCGAGGAGCTGACAAAAAGCAAATCGCTTCAGCCTGTTTGTGTCTGGGGTTTCCTTGGTCCCAGGTTCTGGCAAAGGAGGAAGGCTTCTTGGTCAAGAGCCCACCTGGATACTGTACTGAAGTGCACAATGATCACAATTGTCATTGCTGGAAAAAAACAACTTCATAATGGGTTTCTGGAATGGTTACTGCCAGATTTTTATTAAAGAAACCAAAGCCAAAATTTCCCTTTATAACATGCATGGTGAAGGGAAAATTTTAAAAACAGCTGCCTACTGAGCTATCACTTCAACATAAAGTAAATGGTGCTTCAGGCACAAAATGCCAGGTTTGTTTTGCACCCCCTCCCCAGGAGAGCTGGAAGAGTATCAACAAGGTGCTGTCCACTACCGGGCAGCTCTGCTCTGCACGCTTGCCCCAACCACTGCCCATCCAACTGCATTGGATCAAAGGGCCTCCAGGCTCTAACATTCTCATTAAAAAACAGAAGCCACAGACCTAGAGCCAGTGGTTGAAACAGGAAACCAAAATAATCGTTGATTGAGGTTGTGGGATCTCCAGCTGGATTTGCAGATACTTTCCTGTCTTGCAACACACACCCCTAGTTTGGCCAGAATCATCATCCCCTACATTCTCTGAAAGTGCCTCTTCCCATGGATAGAGAAAGAAGGCAATGCTTGTGTTGAGGTTTTTCTGCACCTTTTCTGTTACCATTGAATTCTGAATGTCCTACCAGGGAGCTTCATATGTGATTTGTTTAACACAAGCATCAGACTAACACTAACAAATATACATAGGTGAAGGTTTTGAAGTCACAGAAGTTCTTATGTCAATATTCCCAAATATTCCTTCTCTCTGTGTCCCCTTTCCACCCACAAATAAATACCACCACAAATGAAGGGATGAGACCAGTAGGGATAGACAAGTGGTGGCCTTTGAGGGGGCTCCCTCTCCTGCCATGCAATTCCCTTCCCTCACTCCCATAGTAGTCAAGGACAGTGTCTTATGCATCCTTGCATTTCCTGTCATGCCCAGCACAGCACCTGGCACACAGCCGAGGCTGGGCACAGGTTAAATACATTGGCTGTTTTCTTACTGTTTTATATTTTGAGACAAACAAAACACAGTGAATAATCTCAGGTAAGCTGAATTCACTGCATTCATGATAGGGTCTATAAGCTAAAAAAACTTATTCATTTTTTTTCCAAGTATTTGCTGGGTGTCCAAACTTATCCATCCAGCACCAATCTTGATACTTTTATTTTTGTCTTTATCCTGTCAGGTAATTTCTTCTTTTGTAAAATGAAAACGTCCCCTTTCCCCTGAGCATGAAGAGGAACATGGGAGACGGAGGGACTGACGCATTGCTGTGCAAGTCCCCCTCAGGGTGGTCTGGGAAGCCTCTGGTCCCTCTCATTCCATCTCCACTGCCACGCCGAGGTGCGTGTCCCCTGACACTGTGCACCTGCCTCCTTTCACTTCTTTTTCTTTTATTTATTTCTTAATTACTACTTTTTTCCCTTCTTTTCTCCCTCCTTTATTTTCTTCTTTCCTCCCTTCCTCTATCCCTTCCTCCTTTCCTTCCTTCTTCCTTCTTTTCTCAATTCATTTGGTCCCCATTAGGTTTACTACCATCCTAATATCTAGCTGTTCCATGCTGCTTTCCTGCACAAAGCCCTTTAGAGACACATACACACACACTCGCATGCACACACACGCATGCATGCACACACACACGTGCGGCAGATACACACATGCATGCACACACACTCATGCATGCACTATCTCATGGTCTTGAAGCCAGCAGGTTGAACCCACTACGTGCTCTCCACTCATCACCCTTTAGAAGGGAGTTGGGCAGTTGAGGGTCTCTCCATGACAGAGCCTGGAAGGAAGCTCATAGAAGGTGGGTTATGGGCCTGGAAAAGACAGGATGCAGAGGACATTCAGGCTGCAAACCGCCACTCCCAGGTCTCCCTGTTCTCCTGCTCCTTCCCTGCCCTTCCTGGGCTCCCTTGACCACTAGTGACTGTGTCCAGCTTGGCCAGTCTGCATTTGTTCTCATGAGATATTTCCTCTTTCCTAAAATAGATATCTCCTCACTCACTCCTACCACATAGAAATCCCACCAGCACTCCTGACCCAGACTTCTGTCTCCTCCATGTGTTCCTCCCACCTTCCTGGGTAGATCTGCATTTCTTTCCCTGAAAAACAGGGGCACTGCCCAGTGTTGTCTGATCAGATTCAAACATGGTGAAGACCGTGCTCTGGGATGTGGGAGTGGGCTCCCCTGTTGGGTGGGGGGAGGGAGACACATAAGGTACATGGTGGGAAAGTGCAGTGACAGGGGTGCAGGCCAGCAGGGTGACACAGCTCTGACCACTGCGCCAAACTGCCACCCACCTACTGTGACATTGGAAGAGGGCAATTGGGACTGACCAATGAATTCACGTGAATGTGGAATGAATATAGTATATTTTGTAGTAGCCAAAATGGTTTTTATTTTATGTATAAGAATTGTGTGGATTGCTTTTCTCTACAGATGCCAAGGGCATTGGATCCGACAGCCTGCAGCACAGAGAGGCAGGTCCAGAGCAGCTGCAAGCCAGACAGTCTGGGCTCAGCTCCCGGTTCTCCTGTGATTAACTGCTGGTCCTGGACAGGCTCTTCATCCCTTCCATGCCTCAGTCTTTCCATCTGTAAAATCACAAGAATGTGTAGGTTTGCCATGACGAGTAAGGCAATAGGTAAATGATCGGAGTAACTGCATGGAGGAAATGGTCTCTGAGTATTGATTATGGCTCTGTTAGATCAGATCCAAAGCCACTGGCATCCAGCAGAGCCATGTTGACCTCCCATCCTAATGAGAGCGCTTTCTTCATGTTCTGTGAAACATGATTAAACACATATGAAGTCACATTGAGCAACAGGACCTCCCGTAAATAATTTTGCGTGGACTCTGCAAAACACATGCTGTAGTGCCAACCAAGTTCACAAAAGCCATTGATCAGGGAGTCTTTTATTAACTTTTAAATAATAGCTCTGAATTGCCTGGAAGAATGTTATTTACATTCCCAAATTTAAGGTTTGTGAAAGAATTTGCCATAATAGAATTTGAAAACTCAGCAAGTTTTTAGTTTTGCGTCCAGTTTTTTAAGTTTTAAAGTTTCCTTCAACTTCAAACAAAGCCAATTCTCATATCCACATATTGCATCTAGCTCTATGCAGAAAATAATTAATAGTTAGACCTCTGTTTAAAATCTGCCTCCACATTTATGCAAGTCACATATATTCTCAGCATCTTGGTGCTTTCAACTCTTACATGGGGGAAAGGAAACTAACTCATGCATAATTTTTATGAAGACTAAAAGAGACTTAAACCATGCATGCTATACTTGTTATGGGATAAAGCGCTGCAAAAATAAGAGTAGATACCACTTTTGTTGGGCAGATATTTACTAGGTACTACGCACGTTACATATATCCAGTTTCCTCCCCAATGCATCTTGGACTTTTCAGGAGGAAGAACTTTGAAGAAACTGCTGGAAATTTAGGCAGAGAGCCAGATGGAGAACCAGCGAGTGTTTAAACAGGGCCACAGGAGAGGATACAATATGAGGTCAGGATGGAGATTGAGTTCTGCAGAAAGAATACTGAGATAAAAATGAAGAAGTTCTCTTAGACTTGTTACACACAATTTTGGCAGCATTACATTGGCTAAAGGTAGACTGGCCTACATTCAGGTTGGAAAAAAAGACAATTTGGCCAAACAATGTCTAGGTCAAAAACCAAACATTTAATAACTGGGTCATTTTGGATGCATCCTGGGGAGTAGTTTTGCAAACCTTGATCTACTTCTAAGAAGTTTTGCCAGTTTTTTGGAAACTTTTTTAATGTTCATAAATGTGTTTAAATTTTTACTTGCTATTCTGTTCTGTTGCTCTGTTGAACTTTAAATAGTGAAAAAGTAGAATAAATAATGCTCATCAGATTTTCTGAGACAATTTCTCAGACAAATAATAGTATAGTTTAATTTGTATAAGAAAGGCATCTAAGGACATAATATTCCAAGGTGAGGCTGAGGGTTGTCCTAAGGTGGGTGGGAGTGTAGGAGATTTTGTTGTTCTTTTCCTTTTCTGTATTGTTCTCGTTTTTATTTTTATTTATTTATTTTATTTTATTGTTTTGAGATGGAGTTTCACTCTTGTTGCCCAAGCTGGAGTGCAATTGCACGATCTTGGCTCACCACAACCTCTGCTTCCTGGGTTCAAGTGATTCTACTGACTCAGCTTCCCAAGTAGCTGGGATTACAGGCATACGCCACCATGCCCAGCTAATTCTATATTTTTAGTAGTGACGGGGCTTCTCCCTGTTGGTCAGGCTGATCTCAAACTCCCGACCTCAGGTGATCTGCCCACCTTGGCCTCCCAAAGTGCTGGGATTACAGGCGTGAGCCACTGTGCCCCGCCTTTTTCTCATTTTTAAAATGTACTTGGTTTCCTTTTGTAATAGAAAAAAAAAACTAAATATAAAAGCAAAACATCTGGAATATTCAGAGATGTTTAAAGAATTTTTTTTTTTAATTTTAAAGAATTTCTTTTTTTTTTTTTTTTTGAGATAGAGTCTCGCTCTGTCGCCCAGGCTGAAGTGCACTGGCGCAATCTCGGCTCACCGCAAGCTCCACCTGCTGGGTTCACGCCATTCTCCTGCCTCAGCCTCCTGAGTAGCTAGGACTACAGGCACTCACCACCATGCCTGGCTAATTTTTTGTATTTTTCGTAGAGACGGGGTTTCACCATATTAGCCAGGATGGTCTCGATCTCCTGACCTCATGATTAGCCTGCCTCGGCCTCAGAAAGTGCTGGGATTACAGGAGTGAGTCACCATGCCTGGCCAAGAATATTTTTTTCTAAAGAATATTTTCAATTCATTTTAAGCCAATGTTAGATGGCTACTAGGGGAGATTTTCAGAATTCAGCATGAGGGAATTGAATGAAAGAGAGGAAGATATTGGGTACAGTCTGGAAAAGGCAAACCTAGGTCTCTGATACACCCCTTCCTCCACTGTCTTTTAGTGAACACCATTGTTATTGCTGAATATCCAAAGATTAGGCTTTGCACTGTTGGAACTTACGTGCATTCCTTTTCACCATTCTGATCTACAGGGACTGCCTCCATGTTACTGCACAGAGAAAACAGGAGAGAAAGAAACTGCACAGCTTCTGTTGTTTCTTGTTGTTGTCATCAGAATTTTTCCAGGAACATCACGGAGCTAGTAGTTTCTCCCATGAGAACCTTTCACAGGGAAGGACACTCACAAGGATTTGAGGCTATGCAAATCTAATCAAACGAAAAGAGATGTGAGGCCTGGTGGGGTGGCTCACACCTGTAATCCCAGCACTTTGAGAGGCTGAGGCGGGTGGATCAGGAGGTCAGGAGTTCAAGATCAGCCTGGCCAACATGGTGAAACCCCGTCTCTACTAAAAATGCAAAAAAATTAGCTGGGTGTGGTAGCATATGCCTGTAGTCCCAGCTACTTGGTAGGCTGAGGCAAGAGAATCGCTTGAACCCGGGAGGCGGAGGTTGCCGTGAGCCAAGATCGTACCACTCCACTCCAGCCTGGGCCACAGAGCCAGACTCTGTCTCAAAAAAAAAAAAAAAAGAAAAGAAAAGACAAGTGAAAGAACTCATCATTGTGTATATTTGGTGCATGGCTCAGAGCCCTCGTGATGAAATAATTATATATGACACTGTATGAACAAGAACATCACTCTCAATCTGCTTCTTGCTACAGCACATTTTCTCCCACCCAGCTAAAATGTGGCAATTTGTCATTGGGTTTGTTTTGCATTACAAAGATGTGTAAGAGTGAGACTTAAACTCTCCAGGCAAATGAAGACATTCCTTCTGTTGAATGTGTTCAAGAGTGAGAGCCTCTTGTGAATTCACTTATGTTTTAACTCTATGCAATTCTGAATTCTTCAGTGGGGCAATGCTATTATTATTGAATTACCAAAATGCAGACCAATGCTGAATGAAACATGTTTCCTAACTTGTAGCTCAGAAGGATTTGGCAATATTGGTATTTTCCTCTTTCTCAACTTTCCCAGATTTTTGGCTAAGGTATCTGTGTCCTCCATGTGCTCCTTGTTAGAACAATATTGCCTCTTGTTTTAGGCGGAGTTCTCAGTGCTGCAGTAAGAACTATGATGTGTTTTCTTCTGGCACCATTGCTGCACCGTCCTAGAGCTGTTCAAGAAATGCAAGAAGGGCAGGGCTGTTTGAGACGCCAACAAAGCCCCCTTTATGGGATTCAGGGGAGATGCGGCATCTGGCATTTGACAAGACACTGTTTCACGTGACGAAGTCACATGGACTCTTGGAAAAGAACCCAATGCACTGCAGGCATCCGATGCTTGCCACAGCATATAAGTCAGCATGGACGAACACTCTGAGAGAGACTTCTGAAGCACAGAGACTGGTGTGAGTTTAGAAAGAAAAAGCCTGATTCTCACACCTCACTGGAATCCCTGTTGTGGTCTCAGCCAGATAGTATCCACACCATTTAATAGGTTTATAACAGCAGTTCTACATCAGACATGGCAAGCTGGTCTGTGCTCATTGAGATTCATGAGGTCTCACTAGCTCAGTGCCGCTGGATACTTGTGCACCAAACTGGGTCATAAAGCATCGGCACTGCCACCAGAAGCTATACAGATAGAGCAAAGACCACTGGACACCAACTAGAACATAAGAACACCGTGAGAAAATAGGGTACATTACTCGGCCGGGGCTGCCATGAGAAAGTACCAGACTGGGCGGCTTAAACAACAGAAACATACATCTTTCACAGTTCTGGAGGTTGGGAGTCCAGGACCAAGGCACTGGCGGGTTTTGTTTCTTCTGAAGCTGCCCTCCTTGGCTTCTTCTTCTATCTTCCCCCTATATCTTCCCATGGTCCTCCCCCTGTACCTTCCCTGTATCTTTACATTGTCTTCCCTTTGTATCCTCATCTCTTCTTCTTCTAAGGACACTGGTCCTACTAGGTTGGGGCCCACCCTAACAATCGCATTTTAACTTAGTCACCTCTTTAAAGGCCCCGTTTCCAAATACAGTGGCACTCTGAGGTTCTGAGCATTGAGATCTCGACATATGAATTTTGGAGAAACACAATTCATGCCACGGCAATGGGTAAAGAGGAATTTGACACCACTTGCTTTTCCTTGACCACTTTCCCAATGATGGGGAAGGGCTAGGATTAGCTTCATATCCCAGCATGAGGCACCATATTTGAATATAATACCAAAAAGCCATTGAAATCAATAAGGCAACTCATACAAGAAAAATCAGGCTTTTTCTTTCTAAGGCAATAATTCACCTTCCCTTACTTAGCAATTGCTGTATTCCTTATTTCCATCTCCATATCTTAGAACAATTACTAGAACTTCCAGAAAGATGGTAAATTATAATAGGCACCCTTCCTTGTATCTGATTTTAAAAGCAATGTTTCAATAATTTCACCATCACAGGTGCTCACTGATGAATTTTATTAGATATTTATTGTCATCCTCATTGATCATTTAACACAGATTTTATCAGAACGTATGTTGAAATTTAATGAATGCTCCTTTGATAGTTTTTGAAATTAATTTGTTTTATTTGCCCTTTGGCTAGTTTATTTTAGATAGTCTACTAATGGACTTATTTTTTAATATATCAGCAATTCATTCCTGAGGAGAACGTAGACACAGACTGTTATTCCTCAAATATGTGACCGAATGCCATTGGTTAATCTTCAACTTAGAATTTTGGCCTTGCTATTCATAACTGAAGTAAACCTAAAGTTTTATTCTTTGTTTTAGTATTTTCAAATTCAGATACCACAGTTATACTAACACAAAAAGAGGTTTGAGAAACTTACATTTCTATACTCCCTAGAGTTTACAAAATGTACAGATTATCTGAACCTCACAAACTTTAAAAAAAATTATCAATTTTGCCACTACAGAGACATTCTCACGCTGTTCCTTCACTCTCATCTCTATAACTGTGATTCTATTCAAGTTTTATGATTCTTTAGTTAATCACTGTAATTTTTCTTTATAGGAAATAGTTGATTTTAAACCGATTAATGTGGATATATTCTTCATATTTTCTTGCAAAATTTGAAATTTATGTCTGTGGTTAGGTACACTTTCTCATTCTTAGTTTTTCATATTTATGCCTTCTCTCTTTTATTCTTCTTTTGTACTAGTCAAGTATATTTATATAATTGGGGTTGATGTTTCCCTAACATGCCAGCTCCTGCACGTGTCTAGTTGTTAGGAAGCTCTTCGATGGCAAGGGTTGGTGAAAGAAACAATGGGGCCATTGCTTTCTGGCTGAAGGCTCAATGAGTTCAACTTCACGAAGCTCCATGGGGTGCGGACTTTGACAAACTCCACAAATTACCCCTACGCCATTGTTTATGAATCACACAATCCTAGATTTCAAAGAAGTATGTCACTCTAAATATGGGACACATTAGAATAAAGCCATAAATTGGTGTTAATACCCTGACCGATCTGGACAATTAAGGGCAAATTTTTTATTGTCCTCATCTGATGAAAATAAGCAGAGGAAATGGAAAACAATCCCATTCACATCAAATTTAGAGCCATTTTTGGAAACTATAAAAGCAGTGAAAGAGAGAAGAATCACTGAGGTCAACTTTTAGGGACTTTGCTTGCAACTCAGCGAGGAGCAAAGGCAAGTATTTAAAAGAAGAGTACACTCTAATGGTAATAGCTTCAATGCTTACTAGTTATCATCTGGTGCATCAATCAGAATACCATGAAAAGGAGCGACCTAAAAATAAACGTGTTGCTTCTGTTGGGGGAGCATTCTGACCTAGGCGTCCAGGCACGCAGTTGCCCTACTGCATATCAGCAGAACATTACCTCCTGGCGTTTGTTGTCAAGTGACTTCTGAGCCAGGCCCTCTCTTGGAAGCTGAGGGCGTGAAGATGCATAAAACACAAGCTCACAATATTTGCTTCCCTTCAATGCCCTTCATCAGCTTGCAGGGCACAGTGTTTCCCTGGCATGTGTCCCTATTTGTGATACATGTTTGCTGGGTTCGGCATCTTCAGTCTACATCTGCTGTGGTCAGCACTTGTCCTGCCCCTGTTCCCAGAAGACACCCTAGTGTCTCATGTCAGCAGTTCCTCACTATGCTCTCAGTCAAGTCAGCGACTGTCAAGCTGAGAGAGGACTCTTCACCCATTAACTTGGCTCCCCTCCATGTTTGTCATATTTATAGTAGTAACCTGAACTGGGTTTGGGTATGTAAACTTTCTAAGCTTTAGTTTTCTTATCTCTCTTTGGAAGTTTGGTGTATATTTCATGTGGCTTTATGGTACAGTACTTTTTTAGAATGCCATGCTACTAGGGACAGATTTGGGGCTCCCTTCAGTTGCTGGAGCCCTGGCAGACAAGACTCAGGGTGCAGATGTGATGGAGCCTGGATGAGGCATTCCTCCGCTGCATGCAGACGGCAGGGTTAAGGGACTCAAGAACACAGAGATGAGCACTCAAGGTGATGGGGCTTCTGATCATGAACGTGTTTGTAAACAATGTCTAATGACGTAGCTTTGTGAATTAGTATTATCAAATGGGATTGGTGATTTAATTAATAATCATAAAAATGCAAACGTGTTGGCTCTTCCCTGACGTGTACATCATAAGCAACACTGCTTGGACTCAAGGTTTGCGTTCCTGTGTGTGGGCCCAGGACAGTGGGTTTGGCACGGGGAGAGGGCACTTTGAGTAGACTGACATCTATGAATGGAAGAAGCTGCTTATCTCAATCTGTGACACTTGTGAAGCATTGCATCTTTAATCAAGGTCTGGGAAAATAGGGGACCCAGGATCTATAAAATAAGAATGAACACACTTAACTTACAATGTTATTGAGAAAAATGACTATGAGAGTATGTTCTAAACTGTTGGGAAATTGCTGAGAAAATGTGAGGGACATTTGTTACCTCCTGTGCAGGGAAACATCCTAAATAGAACAGGATTTCTAACCCCAAATTGATAAGAACACCAAGACAACTCTCTCTGCTATATCTGGGCTGTAAATCTTTGAACTTCAGACCCAAAATGAAATTCCATCTCTTACAATTTTTAATGAAGTCAAAATAAATGCAATTACTGAACAGAAGCCAAAGATCACAGGAGGTTATAAGTGGAGTGAGGGTATGGTCAACACTGTTTGTTTGCATTCTGGCTCTGTTTTCTTGCTGAATATTTCACTAATGGGAGGCTGCTAGGGGGCAGGGATGGTTCTTCCTTCCCCCTGATGGAAGTCTGCTGCTGATTAAATCTGAGCTGGGCTAGCTGTGTGGTGACTGGGAAATGTGACACCCTAATGAGGACACAGGCAAGTAGAATGTGAGAGATTGAAACCACAAGATATTCTAATCCCCCGAGTAAGGGATTTTTCCCAAGAGCAGGCATTTGCTCTTGAAAGCATGTTCAGGAATACCCTAATAAGCACATATCTTTCCGTACTCTCTCACTGCACCCATCCTTCAAAGACCTTGAAACCCACAGTTTTTTTCCTTCACCCAAGTAAAGAGCAACTTACAAATGAGTAGCTTACCCTATGGGAGGTCTATTCCTTTAGCAAAGCCTGGGCTTACAATTAATACTCTGGTTTGTGATTAAATCTGCTACTGTTTCCTTGTAATAAAGCTAAAGGTAAATGCAATGTCTGTATCTTTGGATTTTCACAAAATCGTGATGGCTGCTGAAACAAAAGGGGCAACACAGAGAATAAGTAATTAGCCAAGACCTATTTCAGCAAATCTCAGTTTCTTGGAGAAACTATCTTGTTAGACCACAAGCAATTTCTGCTGGTGTAAGTCCCATTCACTTTCATTAAAGCATATCATGTATTCAGGGTAAATGGTCTTGGTGTCTCCCCACAGGGGTCTCTGTCAATATTGAGTTGCCCTGGATCACAGAGAAATTCAAAATAAGGATAAAACATGAGGTTTGTGGTTTATACCATGAGTGCACTTGTGTTTCGCTTCCATACAGATAACTCTCCTGGCTTTGATATATTTCTGAACTCTCTCTGACACCCATAATTTCTCTTCAAGGCAGAGGATGATGTTACTCAAGAAGAAAAACAGCCAGGCACAGTGGCTCATGCCTGTAATCCCAGCATTTTGGGAGGCAGAGGTGTGAGGATCACTTGAAGCTCAGAATTCAAGACCAGCCTTAGCAACATAGTAGGACTCTGTCTCTACAAAAGAATTTTTTTTTTTTAACTAGCCAGGTGTGGTAGTGCATGCCTGTAGTCCCAGCTACCTGGGAGGCTGAGACGGGAGGATCCCTTGAGCCCAGAGGTAGAGGCTGCAGAGAGTCATGATGGTACCACTGCACTCAACAAAGTGAGAACTTGTCTCAAATTAGAAAAAGAAAAGATGAAAACAGAATGAGTTCAGTTCATGTTTGTCCCCAGTGGAACTGCACACACCAGGCTGCTGCCATCTTGCAGACTGTGCTTCCTTACCCCAAACACAGACGCCAATCAGTGACCGAGTGAGAGACCCACACCTACTGTGTTTCCAAAGAGACCTAGGTGGCCTTTCAATCCCAAAGGAGGGATAGCCGATGTCTTGGGTTTTCCCATGCCTCACTTAGACTGACCCTGGGGAATGTGTGTGTGGGGAGTCCTCCAGATGCATCTGCTGTTCATGTTAGCTTGTGAGCTATGGGAAAGAGAGCTGTGACCTCCCTAGCCATCCTACCCAGCATGCCCAAATATATGCAATAGAGAAAGACATTTTTTTCCTGATCACATTGATAAATCTTTTGCTTCTCTGCTTCACCAAGAGAAGTCTCCAAGACAACTGTTGACTTAAATGGGTACTGGGCAGTCGAGTCCTATGTCTGTAGGCATGTTTGTCTCCTTCTGCCATACTGCAGCTGGCGAAGCCACAGACTGGTGGAAAGTCAAGGCCACCAGAAGCCCAGGCCGCCACAGTGGGCGAGACTGTCACTTACGGGATGTGGATCTAATTCAGGACTAAGCGTTTCCATCCTTCTTTTTGGGCTTTGTTCACAGAAAGAAATGATAGCACATAAATACATAGGAAACCAACTTCTAAAAGTAGCTCTCAACTCCCCGCAGCCCCCTCCCCCGCCTTTTTTTTTAAGTAAAAGGTCTTAGTGGCAATACACTGAGAGCTTGAGTAATGCATACTAGGCTTCCGTGTAAGGAACAATGAAGAAGTAAAAGACACTGTGAAGGAGAATGCTTGACTGGCTAATGTATGTGCTTGGTAGTGCATACATTTGGATTTCAGCCCCCTTAAGCAATATGTTCACATTAGAACTCCTGCTCTTAAATAATAACTGAACTGCCCTCTTTAAGAAATGAGGTAGCTACATCACCAAATAAGAACCACAAGTGAGCTGTTGCATTTTGGAACATTCTCACCCAGGACACACAGGCAAGACATCTGGCTGCTGGGGATGAAAGTAGAGAGTTTTGAGCAGAAAGAAAACTTAGAGGGAGGTTGCTAACTAGCTGTATTTGGCTGAACACAGCACCCAGTGTTGAAAGAAACATGGTTTTGCAGTTAATCGCTAATATTTGAAAATCAGGAAGCTTTACATAAGAATCCCAACTTTCACCGCCTCTTGGAAGGACATCTGCTTTCCCTCTGGCCCAGCACTGGGGCAGGGAAGGATGATCTTTGCTAGATGTGATCCCTGCCCAGCCTCCACTTGCTGTCTCCCACCTGTGCACATGTGAGTCTTAAATAAGCCTCACGTTTGTTGATCTTCACAGCCCACACCTGTTACATAGCCCGGCACACAGTCACACCCACCTCACATTTATCCCATGAATGAAAGGGTCTGCAGCATCTAGGAGCGTGTCAGAAACTGGCAAAAGTGTTCTCAGCCTGAAGCCTTGGCAGAGCATAAGTCCCTCCTGAATTCCAACCACGTGTGCTTGTCTTAAAGCATCTGACCTTGGAGGCCTAGCAATCCTCGGTGTCGCCACGACTCTGTCCACCATGTGGCAAGACAATGTGCGTACATTTTCACATCTCCCTGTAGGCCTGAACCTCAGCAGACAGCGTTTACAGCACTCCCCACAGAACAGTAGCTAAGCATCTAGTCCAGTGACTTATATGTAAGTATTTGCTGATGATATTTTTAAAGACGGATATCCCTGCTCTGTCCTTAAGTCTTACCTTTGAGAGAAAAACATAAAAATTTTATTCAGTTCTAAATGTGAGAAGTTATAATGAGCTGAAAGCTGGTTTGGAATTATTTAAACTCTTCCCCAGAATCTCCCTGGAGAAAGGTCGAAACCTCAAAGCCCTTAAGGTGTTTGGAAACCATGGTCATTTTTGAAATGTCACTTTGTGCCTAATCCATTTTACTTAGGGAATAAAAAGCTAAGTCTGCTTAAGCTCTTGACAATTATACCAGCTCCAAAACCGAATCAGCTCTCTCAGATAATGATCAGAGTTACTGATGAAATGAAGGATTTTAGCTTAAGTTAGTTCGTAATTATTAAATGTTATGCAATAAAATTCTGGAAAATTTCCCCTTAGTTTATTTTACCTTTTGCTTGTTTATTTTAATCTTTGGCAGGGTGTGGAAGGAAGAAGAAACATGGACTCTGCTCCGTGATAAATTAGTCTGCCCCAGGGCACAACACATCCCCTCCATGGTCTCATTAATCACCCACCGCACTGGGCAGACAGACTGGCAGCGCTGGAATTTGATCCCCGTTTCACAAATGAGGGGGCCAAGGCAGCAGGAGGTTAAGTGAATTCTGGAGACCACACAGCAAGAGCATGGGGGAGCCCAGCCTGGCCACTGCCCCAAGCCCCCGCAGTCCCCACAAGACCCCTCATGAAGAAGCAGGGGCTGGCGGGAGGGCCCCCGCTGGGGAGCCCTGGATTCAGGTGGGGCTGCAGCAGGGTTCCCCACAGGCTGGCTTCACACACCTCTCTCAGCTCCTGGCTTCCATCAAGACACTTCTCCAAGTGCCTCTTTCCCTGCCTTTAAAAGAGCTGTAATAATACAGTCACACTTGACGTGAGATTCGTTTATTAATAGAATTTCCATATGGAGAGTCTGGCACACTCTGGACATTCAGTAACGCCGATTCTTTGACCCTGTGCCTTGACCACAGGTAGATGCCTATTATCTCCTCTTATTCCTGGACTAAGAAACCGTGTGTCCTCCATGCACCCAGGAGGCCTGGGGAGGATGGGCAAGGCCAGTCTAGGCTGTCTAAGGCCCTGAAGGAGCCTATGAGATTTCAGCTATATCCATTTATGATACTGAGAAATCACTGTGATTATAAACATCATCTTCCCCCAAAGCCCTCACAAATCCCTATTACTTACATGCTCTGTGTCTGTCCACATTTAGGAGAAGTGTTTTCTTCCTTTCTAAAGAGACCTCCCTATACAGCAGATGAATAGTTTAGGCATTCTTCTGCTTCCCATTATGTCACATTACCTAGCAAAGAATGTCCTATTTTACCACTGATCCCACATTAAACGTGAATTGCTTTTCAAGATTATTCATAATAGTAAGTTAATAATTGTGAATTAATAATGTTTGGTGTTGGCTATTAAAAGACAGACAGTGAAGCAGTGAATAGTGAATAGAGAGTGACATGTAAAACCCACTTTGTTAAGATCGGAAAGCTTGCATGGCCTGTGTCTGGGGACCCATGGAGGTCACCTCAGCCCCTAGTCCCTCCTGCTGCAGGCCCTACTCCCTGCACGTCTTTCAGCCCCTCCCAGGACTGCCCCCTCCTCGTTGCCCTGCCTGCATTCTGGCCTCCAGCCTCTGTCTCATGCCTGGGTAGTGCTAACAATCTTCCAGCCCTGATTCCTTGCTTACCCATTTCCTGTCCACCCACCACACCGCAGCCAGAGCACCTTCCACAGTGCAAATCCTACCCTGTCCCCACTCTGCTTAAAGTCTTTAGTGACTGTCCTTGGCCTACAGGAGGGGCACACATCAGTATCCCAGAGCAGGTCCCACCTCCCTATCACGGCCACTTCCATCCTACACCCCCACCTCCCTCTGAGCCCCCAGAATTCTCCCTAGCCTCTCGCGCTCATCTCGCTCTAGTGCCCTGTCTAGCTGTCTCCTCATCTCACCATCGTGTATCTGGAGTGGCCACCTCACTGCTTCTGGCATCCCCTGGTGGCTGCCCTTTCCCCCCTTGGAGCTTCTCGGGCGCCCCTCATCAGCGATTAATCCTCTAAGGACTCATCTTCATCACACACCTGCTGGTCTGTAGTGCTCTGTGGCTTCACTACCATGACTCTGGGTGTGGATACGTTTTACTTTATCCTTCTTGGGATGTGATATACAATGTCAACTGAAGTCTTATCATGTCTGGAAAGTTCTCAAGTGTGATGACTTTGAGATGGCATCTCCTGCATCCTCTCTCTTTTCTACTTTTAGGACTCCTGTTAGTCTATTAAGATCTTCTTTTATTATTATTATTATTGTTTTTTGAGACAGGATCTCACTCTTGCAGGCTACAGTGCAGTGGCACGATCACAGCTCACGCCCAACCTCCCAGGCTCAGGTGATCCTCTTCCCTCTGCCTCCCAAGTAATTGTGACCACAGGCATACACCATCAAACAGTCTAATTTCTGTATTTTTTTTTGTAGAGACAGGGTCTGGTTATGTTACCCACGCTGGTTTCAAGCTCATAGGCTCAAGCAGTGCTCCCACCTCAGCTTCCCAAAGTGCTGTGCATGTAGGCATGAGTCACTACACCCTGCCCTGTTAGGAGCTTCTTATTCTCTTCTCAATATTTCTGCAACTTTGGTTTGCATTTTCTATCTCCAGTTTCTTCAGTTTGATCACTCAAGCAATCAATTATCTTCAGTTAAGTCCTATCTGTTGGTACATTATCTTTTTGTTCATGTCAGTTACTCAATTTTTTTTCTGGGAATGCAAGTAGCTTAATTTTCTTTTATTTGTTTTTTTTTTCCACACAGGCTCTATTATTCCATTTGCATTTATAGTCATTTTATCTCTTCCCTTTAAAGCATTAGAACCCACTTATTTTTAGTCTCTTCAGATAGATAATCTTGAGTTCCTATGTGCTATTTTCATGTGTGTTATGTCTGCTGAGTCTTTCTCACAGTTGATAGCTTCTTGTGTAGTTTGTTCTTCTTATTTTAGAGCTCATGTTCCAGGGGAGTTATTTATCTCTGGGTGCTCTGCGCACCCTGGACTGTGGAAAGTTCCACAAAGAGTGACTTAGCCTTTGCTTTTGCAGGGCACCTGCCTAAGTCCCGTCTCATGCTTATTTCTGGGGATTCCCATACTATGTGGGAATATACGCTCGTGCTCCCTACCGCCTCTGTACTTGACCCACACCTGATGCTTTGACAGTGCGCACGCTGACAGTGGCTTCATCATTGCTTCTGTTCTGAGCTTCCCTTTGTGGAAGGACAGCCCTTTCAGAGTTCCAGCTCTGAGTAGGACATCTCAGTTTAGCCTTCAGCCTTCTGCAGGTCCTCGACCCCACCTTCCATCCCAGCAAGGGCATTTGGTCCCCAGCCCCACGCCATGAGCCTCTCTGTCCAGATGACTCAGCCCCTCTGCTGGCCAAAGCATCTAACCAAAGCTTCCTTTTCTAGCTTTAAGTTTCCTTTTCATTTCTGGAGTATGGGGATTTTTCTTTCTTTCTACTAATTTCAGTGGTGTCTGAAAAGACTTTATTTTGGTTTCACTTATCCAGAATTTTTCTGCTTTTATAACTGGAAAGTACCACACAATGGATCTATCCTCAGTTGCATGAACTAGAACCTTCCCAATAGACTCTGTGGGCCTTCAGTTAGGACATGTGGTTCATTCAGCATTCAGCAAGTGCCTGCAATGTAGAAGATATTTAGAATTTTAACTACTGAATAAATAAAAACCCAAGATGAATCTCATCTCCTCTGTTTGGCAGCCAGATCTTAGGAAAGCCATAAAATCTCTCTAAGCCTCAGTTTCTTCATTGTCAATTCAAATGAAAGTAACTCTTCCCCTTGCTGCCTCCCACAAAGAATGAATTGTGAAAATCAATGAAATAATGTTACAAAAGAATTTTAAAAACTCTTAAAGCACTAGTTAAGTGAAATTACTAACATCGTTATTATAATCAGGCAAAATAACATCATTCACTTCTTTTTCACCAGGATACAGAGAACAAGAGAGGACTGCATTTCTGTGGCCTCTGCTTACGGACATCAAACGCCTGAAGTGACATCATGAAGCAGTCCAGAAGGCTCTGGGATGCTCAGCACATTTTCCTTAAAATATAGACTCTTCGACCAGGCACAGTGGCTCACGCCTGAAATCCCAGCACTTTGGGAGGCCCAGGTGGGTGGATCACCTGAGGTCAGGAATTTGAGACCAGCCTGGCCAACATGGTGAAACCCAGTCTCTACTAAAAATACAAGTGGTGCACGCCTGTAACCTCAGCTACTCCGGAAGTTGAGGCAGAAGAATCTCTTGAACCTGGGAGGCAGAGGTTGCAGTGAGTCGAGATCATGCCGTTGCACACACACACACACACACACACACACACATACACACACACACACACACACACACACCCTTCCTCTGCACTTCTGTATTCAAATATTTCATGTAGCAAAACCCAAACTTCTCCCTTTAAACTTGGCCCTGCCACTCATCCTGTCTCTGTCCTGCGTTGGGGGAAGGTGAATTCAACACCAGCAGCCTCGCCGAGTGTCGCCATCTTACCCTAAGCAGCAGTTCCCTCTCTGGCCCCCAGTTTCTGCTTCGGTTTATCCAATGGCTTACTTTTTTCACAGATACTTACTGAATGCCAATCGCATAACAATGATCCAAAAGATGTATCTTCTCTCACCTTTGGGGCTTAAAGATACTGGTGGTGTGGGAAAAAATGCAGCAAATGTGTTATCAATGGAAACATTTGCTATACGAGTTTGTTTTCCTTAGCTTCACTTGTTCTAGATCTAATCACTTTTCAATAAGTCAACAGAACTCTCCTCCTAAAACCCTGTCGGCCTTTTTCACCTTATCTTTGGCTCCTCTCCCACGCATGCTCCATGGCTTCCTGACTTGGTGCCTCTGCAGTGCTGCTGCTGCCTCCACCATGCCCAGCTCTTCGAAACCTCCTCTGAGCACAAAGCTGAGCTCCCATCCTCTGTTCGTCCTCTGCCCTCCCCATTCAGTGGAGCTGGCGCCCTTCACTTCACTTCAGCAGATGAGGCTGCCTGTGCCTCTCTCGGCTCTTACAACTGTCAGACACTGCATTTATTTAAGCAGTCACCTTCTCCCACGTTCGAAGATTTTTGTAAACTGAACCTCTATCTTCCTTATTTACCTTGGCATCCCCATAGAACCAAGCACAGCATCTCACCTAAAATTAGTACCTTGTAATGTGTCCAGAGATTAATTAGGGTGAATATGTGGTAAGTTTTCAATGCAAAGGGAACCATTGCAAAAGAATAAAACAATAAAATAAATAAAACAACAAAACCCCAGGCAACAAATGAAGCAAAATCAATTCAAAATTGTGCATTAATCAGTACTACAAAGTGGTCAGTGGCAATTTGTTTCTTTAATCATGAGAAACAACTATGAGAATACCTTAGAAAGTTCTTAGCCCATTACTTTGAACCCAGGGTTCTAAGAAAATTTCTCACTGGGCTCCATACGTTCTTCCTGCAATATCATTCTCCCTATTGAGCAGATGCACAAATCAAAGCACAGAAAAGGAAATGTCATGGAGGACACACATTCTCTGGTCACAATCAGAGCCAGAAATAAGACAGAAGCATTTGTATCTCTCCCTTTGGTCAATGGCTCACACTGCCTTGCACAATAGTGATTGTCATTAGCAATGAAGCACAGAAAGTGTAGTTCCTGCTTGTCTGTGAAAAATGAGGCATTTCAGATCCACATGGGAGGAGGAACAACATGGGATTGATAGCAAATCGGCATTTATTCATTCATTGGCTCTCGAATATTTGGTATGCATTACAATATGGGGGATGAGGGGATGGGGAGGGAATCGATGTTTCTAACAAGGACCCCAGAGGGTCCTGATGCAGGCAGTCCTGGGACCACCCTTAGTGAAATTGAACTAGATTTGCACAGTTCAAAGAGGAGTGAGCCAGATCTGTTCACTGTTTTGCAACTGACTTTTTTTTTAACTTTCAAAAATATCTTGCAGATAGTTCCATATCAGAACATATTGGTGCCTATTATTATTCTTTATACAGCTGCAGAATACCTCATATCTTTTAGCCAGTCCCATGGTGATAATATTTAGGTTGTTTCCAAATGTCTACTAGATTTGAAAGAGAGAGAGACAGAGGGAGAGGGATAACACTGACATTTTTGTACATACATTATCTCACATATGTGCCAAGTATATCTTAAGGAAGAATTCTTAGAAGTGGAATTTCCAAATCAAATAACATGTGCTGTTTAAATTTTTATAGATATTTCCAAATTATCCTCCATAAAGGTTGAACCTGACTATGTAGTTTTAAAATAAAATATATTTACTTCCTACTATGAATAATAATGCATTGTTTTAGTTTCCTTCCTTTTCCATTCTTTTCGCTAGGTATTTTTTTAATTACCTCATTACACTGGACAGGACCTTTTGAGCAATGTTGACTAGAGATGGTGAGAGCAGACATATTTCACCATTATCATGTTAGCCCCTTTCATATAAATGAAATTCCCTTGTATTTCTAGTTTGCTGAGAGTCCATTTTCTAAATCAGAAGTAAATGTTAAATTTTGGCAAGTGCTTTTACTGCATCTATTAGGATAATTATATGTTTTTCTTTTCTTCTGTTAATGTGATAAATTATACTGAATGATATTTAAATGTTAAACCAACGCACAATCCTGGGAAAAACCCTACTTGATCACGATGTTCATATTTTTATGTCTTGTTGGATTCACTTTGTTCAATTTTGCTAAGCATTTAGTGTCTATGCTCTTAAGGGACATTGTAGTTTCCTTTTCTTGTAATGTCTTCGCTTGGTTTTGGTTTCAGAGTTACACTGGCCTCAACAATGGGGAAAAGTTCTTTCACTGATTTCCTAAACATGTTGGTGTAACATTGGTATTTTTTTCTTAAACATCTGATAGAACTTATCGATGACTCTATATGGGCTCAGACATTTTGTGGGGGTGATAGTGAAGTGAAATGCATTTGTTACTAAGGGTTGAAATAGAAAAAAAATGGAGAGGCTGCTCTAGAGAAACCATGTGCACAAAACATGTACAAGAATGTCCATAGAGTGGTCTGCATAGAGTAGTCTGCAGCTGGGGGACAGTGGAAACCCACATGCCTGTCATTGTCAGCTTGGGCTCCTTTAACAAAGCGCCATTGACTGGGTAGTTTATCAGCCACAGAAATGTAATTCTCATAGTTCTGGAGGCTGGAAGTCCATGACCAGGTGCCACCCTGATTGGGTTCTGATGAGGTGTGTCTTCTGGGTCGTAGATGACCAACTTCTTGCTGTGTCCTCACTTAGTGGAAGAAGATTCAGAGAATTCTTTGTAGGAAATTTTTTGATGATGAATTCAATTCCTTTTGTATATGTAAGTATTCAGATTTCTTACTTTGTCTCTTGTCAGTGTTGGCAACTTTTTTTTTTTTTTACAGAATTTGTCCATTTTATCAAGTTGTCAAATTTAATTGTTGCATGTTATTCAGTAAGGCCTCTTATGGTCTTTTTGATGTTTTCAGATTTATACTGATAAGCTCTTTATTATTTCTGATAATGGTATTTTGTGTTTTCTTTTTTTCAAATCTTACCAGGAATTTATCAGTTTTATTAATTTTGTCAAAGGGCAAATGTTGGCTTTGTTAAGTTTCTCTATTGTCTGCCTATTTTCTATTTCATTGATTTCTGCTTTTTATTATTTTATTCCTTCCATCACATGGGCTTTACGTTGCTCTTCTACTTTTTCTAGCTGGTTAAAGTAGAAGTTTAGATCATTGATTTTGTATTTCTTTCTTTCCAGCATAATCAGCGAAAGATATAAATTTCTCTCTAGGTGTTGCTTTTGTTACATCCCATAAGTCTTGATTCATTTTATTTCCCTTGCAATAAAAGTCAAAGCATTTTCTAATTTCCCTTGTTATTTCTTTTTAAATTCATGAGCTATTTAGAAGTGTGTTGTTTATCAAGTATTTGGAGGTTTTCCAAAATTTTTAAAAATCTAGTTGAATCCTGTTATGGTCACATAATTTTATTATTTCAATTCTTATAAATTTATTGATCATTATGGCCTAACAAATGGTCTCTTTTGATGAGTGTTCTACTTGCGCTTTAAAAGAGTATGTGTTGTGCAATTGTTGGATGTATTATCCTATGAAAGTCCATTAAATTGAGTGTATTCATTGTGTTTTTCAAGTTGTTCAAAATATCCTTAATGATATTTTGTCTTTTAGTTTTTATCAATTACTAACAGTACAGTGTTAAAAACCTCAACTATGATTGTGAATTTGTCTAAAAACCTTTTAATTCAGTTTTACTCTATGTATTTTTGAAGCTCATATTAAGTACATAAATGTTGATGATTGTGATATTTTCCTGATGGATTAATAATTTTATTAATATTTCTCATGCGAAGTGTGTCCAGAATGGTGGAACAAGACTCTCCTAAAATATGATCATCCTAAAAGCAATTAGAATATTGACAAACTATATCACAATTAACTTTTTCAGAACTTTGGAAATTAACCAAAGGCCTAAAACTATCCAAGGAGCATTTACTCAAGGAAAAGAATGTCTGAATCTCAGAAAAACAACAAGCTTTGCGGTGTTTTAATTTGTCCTATTCCCAACCTTCTACATTCAAGTCCATGGTTTCTTTGAAAACCATAAGACTCGGGATCATGGTGCGTGTGAAAAACAGGAGCTTAGCGGATGTGGAGGGGACAGAATGGCTTTGGAGCTTCCCCAAAAGCCCCACTCTCAGCTACCCGAGAGTCCCAATAGCAGAGCTTGTCTTTATTTGACCTGACTCAGGACTTGCCCTGTGAGTAGAATCCTATCTCCAGGGCATTATTGAAAAAAAAAATTGATTGCAATTAACACTCAAGCTGCCTGAAGTAAAAATAATAAGATAGACACATGTTTTTAAAATAATAAGGGAAACACGTTTTAAAAAAATTTTTAAAGAAAATCTGGCAAATGAGATGTTCATAAGTAGTTTTGAAGAGCTCTGATATATTTCTGAAAGTCTAGAAGGTCATGCTCATGGACACGGCTATCTGCATGCTCAGGAAAGACCAGAAAGGAACCTAAGCTCTTACCTCTGGCTGACCTTGTGGTGCTGTGTGATCACGAAATGAAGGCTAAGGGAGAGTCAGTAACTGCTGGAACTTTGAAGGCATTCCTCAACATACTTTGGCAAAAGGTGGGAGATTTAATTGACTCAAGGCATTTAAGGAAATCTACATCTAATATTTAGTTTCAGTTTACCAGTATGTAAATTGAGTAGAGATTTCCGTCTCCACACATGGAATACACACTTTACAGAAAAATCACTAAACAGGCAAACAACATCAACAATAGCAAAAGGCAACAACAAACCCAAAGGGAGGGGCTGCGATCTGATTTGCAGAGTTGGCATATTACGTTAGTTAAAATTAGTTAAGTTCTGTGTCATTAAGTATATTTGCATTGTTGTGCAACTATTTCCACCGTTCGCCTCCAGAACTATTTCATCTTCCCAAACTTGAACTGCATTGTTTTAAGTTAGCATACTAATTTTAATCTCCAGGACAACCTTTAAAAACTCTGACCTATTATGAGAAAATAACTCAATGAAATATAGTAAAATAAAGTACAAGAGACTTAAAATGACATCAGATAGAAATATTTATTTAAAACAAAAGAAGTAATAATACAGGACTAAGGAAACAAAAAAACAAAAAAGACATAAAACACAAGTAGTAAAATCCTAAGTTATTAGTAATTATGTCAACATAAATGGTTTGAACATATCAATTAAAAATAGATTTTTTAGAAAAACACATAAGCCAACTGTATGCCATTTAGAAGAGACACGCTTTAACTTCAAAAACAAGAAGATTGAAAATAAAAGCATGGGAAATGTAATGCTATGCAAACAATAAGCAAAAGAGTGCTAAAGTGGCTACACTGGTAACAGATAAAGTAAGCTTTAAGACAAAAAGTGTTGCTAAAGACAAAGAAGGACATTTTATAATCATAAAAGTGTCAATCCATCAAAAAGATATAAAAATTATAAACGTACATGCACCTAACAATAGAATCCCCAAATACATGAAGCAAAAATTAAAAGGACTGAAGGGAGAAATAGACAAATCAACAATAATCGTTAGAAAAAGTGACACCCCACTTTCAAAAATGGATACAACAAACAGATCAACAAAGAAACAGAAGACCTCAATGACACTGTAAACCAACTAGATATAACAGACATCTACATACTACTCCACCCAAGAACAGCAGAATATACATTCTTCTCAAAAGCACATGGAACATTCTCCAAGATAGACCATATGTTAGGCCATAAAAAACCTGAGTAATTGCTAAAGGAAGACATTATACAAGGTAGGTTCTACAATCACAATGAAATAAAATTAGAAATCAATAACAGAAAGAAATTTTTCAAATTCACAAAAATGTAGTAATTAAATGCCACCCTTCTAAATAACCAATGAATCAAAGAAGGAATCAAGGGAAATTAGGAAATATGTTAAGATAAGTGAAAATAAAAACACAATATGCCAAAACTGATGCAATGAAGCTGGAGCAGACCTTAGAAATCTCAATTCAATAATCTGACCTTCCACCTTAAAAAACTAGAAGAATAAACTGAATCCAAAAAGCAGAAGAAGAAAGAAAATAATAAAGGTTAGAATGAAAATAAATAAGAGAATAGAAAATCATTAGAGAAAAATCAATGAAATCAAGTTGATTCTCTGAAAAAAAAAGTCTATACAATTGAGAAAACCTCAGTTATATTGACCAAAAGATAAAAGACTTAAATTACTAATATCAGAAATGAAGGAGAGAATGTCACTGTCAGCATCTGCTACCCAAAATACAGTGGGAGAATAAAGGGAACTAAATGGAAGTGAGGATTCCATATGTCATTCAAAGTGGTAAGATGATAATATCAGTATATATAACAGTTATAAGTCACATACATATCTTGTAATTTCCAGAGAAATCACTGCAAAAGCTATAGCAAAGATACACTGCAGATCACTGTAAATAACTCAAGATGGAACCCTAAAAAATGTTCAACTAACCCGCAGAAGGCAAGAAAAAGGGAACAAGTACCTGAGGAAACAAATAGAAAACAAAAATAAAATGGCACGCTTAAATGTTAAATATCAATAATATCTGAAATATAAATGGTCCAAATTCAGTAATCAAAAGACAAGGGTTTGCCAGAGTGGAACAAAAATGTCATTCAGCTATGCTACTTAAAAGAAACTCACTTAAAATTCCATGACATGAGTAGGTTGAAAATAACAGGATAAAAATATATCATGGAAACATTAAATTTTTTAAAAGCAGAAGTAGCTATATTAATATATGATATTAACATAACCACTTATAGCCTTCAGAGAAAAAAATTACTAAAGACAAAGAGAGACATCACATAATGAGAAATGATTAATCTGTCAGGAAGACCTAACAATCCTAAACTGCATGTGTTGAACAACAAAGTCCCAAAATATATGAAACAAAAACTCTCAGAGCTTACAGGGGAAATAAACACATTCACATTTATAGTCAAGTACTTTAATATCTGCCTCTCAGCAAGACAGAAAATCAGTCAGTGTAGGGAACAACTGAACAACTCAATCAATTGCCAGGACCCAACTGACACACACAGAACACTCCATCCAACAGTAACAGCATACACAAGTTTTCAAGGGCCTATGAAATAGTTACCAAGGTATATCATACCCTGACCGACAAAACAAACCTCAACAAATTTAAAAGAAATAAAATCAGAGAGTATGTTGTCTGATAATAATGAAATCAAACTAGAAATAAATCTCAGAAAGACAACAGGAAAATCTCTAAACACAGAAATTAAATAACACATTCCTAAATAATCATATAGATCAAAGAAGAAGTCTCAAAGACTTCTTTTATAAGTGTAAAATTGTTTGTAGCATTACTTTACTGTCTTTCCAGTGATTGAAGGATCTAGAAATATTCCCAATTTTTTCCTGATATTGGTGATTTGTGTCTTCTTTCTTTTTATTTTTGTCCATACTGCTGGGGGTCTATTTACTTTGTTAATTTTTTTTTTTTTTTTGGACACAGTCTCGCACTGTCACCCAGGCTGGAGTGCAGTGGCACAATCTTGGCTCACTGCAAGCGCTGCCTCCTGGGTTCACGCCATTCTCCTGCCTCAGCCTCCCGAATAGCTGGGACTACAGGTGCCCACCACCACGCCTGGCTAAATTTTTGTATTTTTAGTAGAGTCTGGGTTTCACTGTGTTAACCACAATGGTCTCGATCTCCTGACCTTGTGATCCGCCCACCTCGGCTTCCCAAAGTGCTGGGATTACAGGCGAGAGCCACCGGGCCTGGTCTATTAATTTCTTTAAAGAACCACCTTTTGTTTCATTGATATTCTCTTTTTTTTTAAATTTCAATTTCATTGAGTTCTGCTTTTATTTTTATTATTTCTTTCTTTTTACTTGCTTTGGACTGATTTTGTTCTTCTTTATCTATTTTCTTGAGATGGGAACTTAGGTATGAGATTTTCTTCATTTCTAATATGAACATTTTATTGCTATAAACTTCACTCTCAGCAATGCTTTGGCTGTATCCCACATAGTTTACTATGTTATGTTTTCATTTTTATTTGATTAGGTGTACTATTATTCTCTTTAATTATCAAATATAATTCATAATTCTCACATGAAAAAGATAGTCTATTGTATGTATGCACATTTCTGCCCTTTCTGCTATTTTTCTTCCTCCCTGAGGCTCCAAGATTCCTTCTTTTATCAATTTCTTTCTGTTTGAGGAACTTTTAGCTATCTTTATAGATAGATCTGCTAATAAGTTTCTTTTAGTTTTTCTTCATCTAAGAATGTTTTTATTTCTTTTTTATTCTTGAAGGATAGTTTTGCTAATGTAGTTTATTAAGGTTGATATTTTTTTCTTAAAGAACTTGGAAAATATTGGGCACTTCCTTCTGAATTCTGTCATTTGAATTGGTGTTTCCCTATATGTAATGTGTTGCTTTTCCTTGGTTCTTTCAAGAGATTTTTCTTTATGTTTAGTTTTTCAAAGCTTAATGATGATGCTTATCCTGTTTCAGGTTTGCACAGCTTCTTGGACCTGTAACATTACATCTTTCATCAAAGTTGGCAAGTTTTCAGCCATTATTTCTCCAAGTAGCCTTTCAGGCCCACTCTCTTTCCTTCTTGCACTCCAATTATACAAATGCTGGATCTTTTATTATTTTTCCACAGGTCCCTGAGGCTCCATTCATTTTCTATAAGCCTTGTTTTTCTCTCTTATTCAGATTGGGTTAATTCTATTGTCTTGTCCTCAAATTCATTGATTCTGTACTCTGTCATCTCCACTCTACTATTGAGCCCATTCAGCACAAATTTCTACGTGTTTTATTATACTTTTAAATTACATAATTTCCATTTGGTTCTTAATAACATCTATTTTTGTTCAAATTTCATACTGTTTCATTTGTTTCAAGCGAATTTGTCATTGATTATTGAAGCATTCTTATGTTCACTGCTTTAAAATTTTTGCCAGAGAATTCAAATATCTGATTCATCTCAGTATCAGATATCTTTTCTTTTCTCCTTTAAGTTGTGGTTTTCTTGGCTCTTGGTATTATGGGTGATATTTTTATTGTATTCTGGGATTGTATCTATTATGTCAGGAGACTCTGGGTCCTATATAAATTTTTTTTAGCCGGCAGTCACCTTGTTTAGATTAACACCTACGTTCTAGCCTATTTTCATTAGCTGCGGTTCCAGTGGAAGTTTAGTTTTCAGAGCCTATGAGTGCTGTTTTGGTCTGCTTGGTTATCTGGAGCCCCCCAGGATCTTGCTGTTCCCTGTAGATGCTTCCTGAGAAGGTGGGAGGTGTTTCCCCTGGCCAGCCCCTGGGGGTCTCTTGGCAGGCAGAAGTGTGTAGGATCCTTCTGTTGTTGCTTCCACAGCTATTTCTGGCAGGGATAAGATAGTCTCAGGCCTACGGAATAGAGGGGCTTCCTGGGACAGGCAGCTTACTATGCCAGCGTCCCTTACTGTCTCTGGGTGCAGGAGGTTGACACTCTCAGGTTCTCAGAGATAAGAAGGTTTTCTGAACCAGACATCTGCTGTGCCTGGGTACCTTTCGCCAGTACAATCTGTCAAGTCAGTGTCTCTGGGTGGGGAAGGGGTCTCCTCCTACAGTGATAAAGGGGCTTGTTGAGCAAGCTGCCTGGGGTAGCCAGGACTCTCTCACCAGCTTTTCCCTCCAGCAGCCTCAGGGTCTCTGGTGAAGGGAGCCTGGGGTCTGACAGAAAAGGAGAGGGCCTCCCCTGGCTGCTGATTTATTCAGGGATCCAGGTCAATCTTCCTTATCAGCAGCATCATATTTGCCTGACATTGCTAGAGCAGAGGTCCCCAATTCCCAGGCCACACAGCAGGAGGTGAGTGACCACCTCTCCTATACCCCATAAATATATAGACCTACTATGTACTCACACAAATTAAACATTTTTAAAAAATTGCTTACTTCACAGAGCTTCATGCTACTTAAATGAGATTATCTACATAATGTCCTTGACACATAGAAGGGCTCAAAAAATATCTTTGGTCATTATTATTTCTGCATATAATCAACCATTAGAAGCCTTGATTTCCTTATGCATAAATTAGGAATAATAGTAGTATCTGCCTCATAGCACTGTGAAGGGTTTTGATTATCTATTACTGTATAACAAACCCACCCCAGCTTAGTGGCATAAAATATATAGCATTTTTAGTGTTCTCAGGAGATGCAGATCAGGAATTCAGAAAAGGTACAGCAGACAGGGCCTCAGCTAGGGAGACTTGAATGGCTGGGGCTAACAAATTCTGAAGGTATCTTTGCTCACAGGACTGGCACCTACACTTTGGTTACTCAAAGGGTGGGCATAGATTCAACTGTCCACTAGAGCAGGGGTCCCCAGTCCCCAGGCCATGGACCAGTACTGGTCTGTGGCCTATTAGGAACCAGGCTGCACAGCAGGAGGTGAGAGGTAGGCAAGTGAGCATTATCGCTTGAGCTCTGCCTCCTGTCAGATCAGTGACAGCATCAGATTCTCAGAAGAGCAAACCCTATTGTGAACTGTGCATGCGAGGGATCTAAGTTGTATGCTCCTTATGAAAATCTAATGCCTGATGATCTGAAGTAGAACAGTTTTATCACAAAACCATTCCCCACCCCTGCTGTCCATGGAAAAATTGTCTTCTGTGAAACTGGTCCCTGGTGCAAGGAAGGTTGGGGACCACTGTGCTGGAGGGGCTTCCACTGAACCCAAGAAAGATCCCTCTGTGTGTCTGGGAACATGGCATCTGGGTGGCCTTCTGGTGCTCAGTGAGGGCTGGAGGGTGCCGTGTGCAGTGCTGCCTCCAGGCCTGGGCCCACACCAACTTGGGGACTTCTATGCACTATCTTTCAGAGTCCTCATCAGCTTGTCTTTTGGGCCATGTCCAGGGTTTATAGTTGTGCTTAGCAAGAAGGAAAAGGAAGGAAAAAGTCTTTATCATCTTTCAAAGACCAAAACTCTGCCCTCAGTTACCTTGAAGAGTGAATTTTCATTTTTACTTTGAATTTTCCTGATAGTTTCATTATCATTTTTTTCTACCACCAGTGCCCATTTCCCTACCCCACTCGCCCCTCCTCTGGCTTTGTTTGGTCAGTTGAGAGATTCGCTGGGGTTTCTTGGCTTTTTAAAGATACACTATTATTTAGGGGTTTTTTTTAGACATAGAGAAGTCTGCAGGGCTTGGGTATTCTAAATATAGAAATGCATTAGGCTATTTTTTATGTTATCACTAGTCATAACTGTCACACAAGTATCTTGTGTGAATGTTTATAAATTATGGCATGAATGTCAAACCACAACATAAAATCACTGCAACCCAAGCTTGAAGGCTTTATAGACTTTTCCCCATGACCTCTGGTAACAATGGAACTCTAATTACCAACTCTTATGGTAGATTCTTCCTTACCCTCATGCTTTACTGTCTCATATCTCTCAAGCCTTCATCAGTACCTTGACCTACAGGCCATGTACTCTTCAAATCAAGTACAGTTTTAGGGCTGGCTAGTGATGGGTCCTCTAAAAATATTTACTCTGCGGATTTTTAGAGAGAAGCTAATGTAAAAGGTTCCTCGGACCCTTGCTCTAGTGAAGTCATCTCCAAGGGAGAGTACACAAGATTCTCCACCAAGGAAAATAAAACTATGCCTTTCTTTTTTTTTTTAAGAAAGAAGTAAAAGTTCACTAATGTTTAATAAATTGACATGGCATCCTCTCTCAGCCTGTTAGGCCATCAGCTGGAGAATCCCTTCTTGCTTGGAAAAGCTTTATGTTCTTCTCAGGTCTTCAGCTGATCAGATGAGGCCCACCCATGTTATGGTGGGCATGTGTCATGTGCCATGTGTGCAATGTACAGGGCCTGCTGGGGAAAGACTAGGAGGAGCTCCACACTGCAGAGAGCATAACCACAGTGCTCTCATCTGCTCACATCCTCCCAGCAATTTTCTTGCACTGACCTTGTGTGCACTTTGTTCAGGGTGTTTTTTAAAGGATAAACTCATTACTTTCATACAAATAAAAAAAAACACATGTCAAAGCTTTTATTTAACTCATAATTTAATGAGGACCATAAGTGAGATGATATAACTAATTCAAAGGAGAATACAAAAAACACACACATATAAACCATCAGCATAATTTGATGAAAGAAATGAACAATTACATGCAGTCTTTGTCCACAGGGCAATGATCAATTACATTTTACTGTACATAATCGTTTGCATGTCTATGGAATGGAGCCTTTCATCCTTACCAACTTTTTATGACTCACAGAGTTGTAAAATAGTGCGATGGTAATAAAATGTTGCACTAGGCAAGACACTCAATAATCTTTTCTTGCCTATTTCAAAGTCTTTCACAATATTTTCTGGCAAGTAGAATTACAAATTAAATTATCAGGTTTTTAATGAACTAATGCGTACAAGAAGAAAAGCCCTGTGCATTGGAGATACCAAGCAAACAAGAAGAAAATGTCAGAACTGACGTTTCCTTTTTTTTTTTTTTTTTACATTGTCACCAATGGGAAGTATTGGTATATTGAAATCACATTACCTTGTTGTACATATCTCAGAATAATGTTTATGCTCATTACTACCTGAAAATTACAGAACTTATTAGACCTACTATTAGGTCTTGTTATTCAAGGCATCAATTAAACATATTTATTACTATGGCACAAATTCACTTAGAAAAATATTCTGATAACTATATCCACTATAATGATTTTCACTGTAGTACTCTGTGTTTTACCTTGTACATTTATTTTTAATTTTAAGTTCTGAGATACAAGTGTGGAAAGTGTAGGTTTCTTACACAGTTATACATGTGTCATGGTGGTTTGCTGCATCTCTCAACCCGTTATCTAGGTTTTAAGTCTCAAATGCATTAGGTATTCATCCTAATGCTCTCCCTCCTCTCACCCCCCACCCCCAAACTGGCCCCAGTGTGTGTTGTTCCCCTCCCTGTGTTCATGTGTCCTTATTGTCCAACTCCCACTTGAGTGAGAGCATACAGTATTTGGTTTTCTGTTCCTGTGTTAGTTTGCTGAGGATGGTGGCTTTCGGTTTCATCCAGGTCCCTGCAAAGGACATAATCTCATTTATTTTTACGGCTGCATAGTACTCCATGGTGTATCTGTACCACAGTTTCTTTGTCCAGTCTATCATTGATGGGCATTTGGGTTGGTTCCAAGTTTTTGCTGTTGTAAATAGTGCTGCAATAAACATGCATGTGCATGTATCTTTATAGTAGAATGATTTATAATCCTTTGGGTAAATACCCAGTAATGGGATTGCTGGGTCAAATGGTATTTCTGGTTTTAGATCCTTGAAAAATCACCACACTGTCTTCCACAAGGGTTGAACTAATTTACATTCTCACCAACCATGTAAAAGTGTTTCTGTTTCTCCACAGCGTCACCAGCATCTATTGTTTTTTGACTTTTTACTAATTGCCATTCTGACAGGTGTGAGATGGTATCTCACTGTGGTTTTGATTTGCATTTCTTTAATGATCAGTGATGTTGAACTTTTTAACATACGTTTGTTGGCTGCATAAAAGTAATTTGAGAAGTGTCTGTTCATATCCTTTGCCCACATTTTGATGGGGTTGTTTGATTTTTTCTTGTAAATTTACTTAAGTTCCTTGTAGCTTCTGGATATTAGGCCTTTGTCAGACAGGTAGATTGCAAAAATTTTCTCCCATTCTGCACGTTGCCTATACACTCTGATGATAGTTTCTTTTGCTGTGCAGAAGCTCTTTAGTTTAATTAGATCCCATTTGTCAATTTTGGCTTTTGTTGCCATTGCTTTTGGTGTTTTCGTCGTGAAGTCTTTGCTCATGCCTATGTCCTGAAGAGTTTTCTTCTAGGGTTTTTATGATTTTGGATTTTACATTTAAGTCTTTAATCCATCTTGAGTTAATTTTTGTATAAGGTGTAAGGAAGGGGTCCAGTTTCAGTTTTCTGAATATGGCTAGCAAGTTTTCTCAGCACCACTTACTGAATAGGAGATCCTTTCTCCATTTCTTGTTTTTGTCAGGTTTGTCAAAGATCAGATGGTTGTAGATGTGTGGTGTTATTTCTGAGGTCTCCGTTCTGTTCCGTTGGTCTGTATGTCTGTTTTGGTACCAGTACCATGTTGTTTTGGTTACTGTAGCCTTGCAGTATAGTTTGAAGGCAGGTAGCATGATGCCTCCAGCTTTGTTCTTTTTGCTTAGGATTATCTTGACAATATGGGCTCTTTTTTGGTTCCATATGAAATTTAAAGTAGTTTTTTCTAATTCTGTGAAGAATGTCAATGGCAGTTTGATGAGGATAGCATTGAATCTATAAATTACTTTGGGCAGTATGGCCATTTTCACGATATCAAGTCTTCCTATCCATGGGGATGGAATGTTTTACCATTAGTTTGTGTCCTCTCTTATTTCCTTGAGCAGTGGTTTGTAGTTCTCCTTGAAGAGGTCCTTCACATCCCTTGTTAGCTATATTCCCAGGTACTTCATTCTCTTTGTAGCAATTGTGAATGGAAGTTCATTCATGATTTGGCTCTCTTCTTGTCTATTGTTGGTGTATAGAAATGTTTGTGATGTTTGCACATTGATTTTGTATCCTGAGACTTTGCTGAAGTTGCTTATCAGAGCTGACATTTCTCATACTCATCAGAAGACCTCATTATCAGCCATATTAGGAAGAGTATAAAGATATAATCATAGGTGACAGAAAGTTAGCCAAAAGGTCACTTAAGATCATCAAGAGGTGGATTTGAAATATCATTAAGATCCTCTAGGAATAACCCTCTAGCCAAGTGTGTACTGACCTTGAGATAAAGCCATCAAAATGTGACATTTAAGTGTCCTCATTTTTCTATTTTATGTATGCCTTATGATGTTTCCTTTTGGGGTCTAATTTATAAATTTTCAAATATTAGGAGAGCACACTCCAAAACTTTTTATTGCTATTGATGAGGAATCAGAAAGTTTGGAGACCATGGATTTAAGTGACCTTAGTAGTCTAGAATGGAAAGTCACATATTTTAGAAGGAAAAAAGACATTCAAAGGAGAGAGTCGGACTAGTGGGAGTGGGAGTATGGAAAGAAGTAATAACACCTGCTTTGTGGAGCAGCGCATGGTTGTCAAATTGTGTCCCACGGAGGTGCTTCTGGATTGCTGCATACCATGAAATGCTTTCTATTGAACAGCATTTGAACCATCTCTGGGACCCCTTTATTACCATGACCTGGTGTGGTGGTTAATTCTATGTGTCAACTTGTAGAGTGTTTTTGGAAGATATTAACATTGAAGTCAGTAAATTTTTAGTAAAGCAATTGCCCCTCCATAATGCACATAATGTGGGTTGGCCTTCTGCAATTGTAAACTGAATAGAACAAACAGACTGGCCTCCCCAGGCAAGAGGGAATTCTCCACAGATAGCCTTGGGACTTTATCCACAGGCTCTGAGCCAGACTGTGTATGTTAGCATCATGGCTCATTACAGGCTGGTTCTGTGTGTCCTAGGGCAAGCCAGATCACTTCTCTTTGCTTCAGTTTCCTCAACTCTCAGTTGCAAATGACAACAGTATTCTACTTCATTGAACTGTTGCAAAGATGAAATCAGTTCATTTGTGAAAAGAGTTATTACAGTACCCCGGCATATAGTGTGCAGAATATATTATCTCTTATGATTATAATGGGATTTCCCCTAAAATTTTATTTTAAAAAGATTAGTCACTACGAAAAATGTGTGCAAACCACTGGAATAATCTATTTACTCAGGCTTCAGTTTTTAATTTATGCTTTCTACTAACCAATGTCGCAAGTATTTAGTGGCCAAAAAAACAAGAGGATGTCATTCTAAACATACACAGTAACAATTACTTCATGTTTGTGAATCAATTCAGTCAGTGAGCCAAAAAGATTCATTAGCCACCTTACTCAGAATTAGAATTCAAAATGGTGACTCTCGAGATTATGGGTGTCCCTTTGCAAGTCATTTTAAGACCAATGGCTCTCCACTCATCAGAAGACCCCCTTCAGGTCTACATCATGAGCAGGATCCAAGCCCTGCCTTCTGGCTGCTTGCAGTCTAACACAGGGCTGAGAAGACACATACCTAGTTGCTATGATAGATAGCAAATGAGCATATACAGAGTACATAGCCCCATGTGTTCCAAAATGATTAACTGAATTAATGAAACTATCAAGTGACTTACTGAACAAAGTGGCAAGGGCTGTCTCTTATACACAACCAAAAGTTTCACTTGTAATTGCAAGTGGTTCATTTTACCTGCAAACAAATATTAGTCCTTTCTCTCTTAGAGGGTCACTAGATTTCTGCTTCACACCTGCCCTCCTATATCACATGGCCTGTCCTGAATTAATCCAGCCTGTGTTAATAGTGCCTGGTGGGTTTCCTCATCCATGAACTGCTTGTTTGTATGTCAGTTTCATGCATCCCCTGGATTTTTTCCTTGAACGTGCCTCAGCTTTTCCACCAGATTGTGATCTTCATGAGGGTAGGGATAAGAACCTTTCCAGACGTA
Organism: Macaca fascicularis; assembly: GCF_037993035.2. Lineage (NCBI taxonomy): Eukaryota > Metazoa > Chordata > Mammalia > Primates > Cercopithecidae > Macaca > Macaca fascicularis. The sequence goes on along the minus strand of NC_088383.1, from coordinate 53,443,599 downwards.
ATTCATGCACAGTGAATGCTGAATCTTTGCTATTCATCCAGCTAGTTAATGGAGCTCTGTACTGGCCCTTTGAATGTCTTTCAGCAAAATATGTGTTTCTTAGCCTGAGAACTAGGGGTTTGGGAAGCAAATGCTACAAATGGCATCTTGAAAGAATATTTTATTCACAATCCTTGGTAATCAAATCCAGTCGCTGTCTCAATGACATGTGTCATTCACATATTGGTGAAAACCCAAAAACAAGTTATATTGACAAGGATTTACTAAGACTACAGCAGCATTTGCACCATTTTAAATCAATTAGCCATCAATGCAGGGTAGAACACAGTTCCTGTTGTGAGAAACTTCTAAGTGATACACACAGCTTTTATTTTCCCGGAGTCCTTCCCAAGATAGTTGAAATAACTGGAGACACTCAGAATAAAATGATGCAGGAGACAGTGGGTAAAGCAGGCGGTTCCCTCAGGAAGAAGATCCCATTTGTGTCCAACAACAGGCTGGGAAGGAATCCTCTTGGGCAGGTCTTGGACACTGGAAATCATGGTCCAAGCAGCCTCGCCACTCACAATTCCGAGTAAAGGAATTTGTTCACGTGCTTTCCCAAGTGCCTTCTGAGAAGCTCACGAGGAAGTAGTGTCAGTTCATCTAAATCCCATTGTTGTACTAATTTGCCCAAGGACCAGAATACGTATTTTTGCCTTAAGGGAAAAGATAGCTAAGAACCTAACAAAATAAATATTCTTATTCACTCATGTACATCCACCAAAAGTTGTTTTTAAACTAGTTCAGATGACTGAATAAATACTAAGAAGTGCATTTTGGCTAATGTGGCCACCCATGATATGCTTACCTGGCTGAAATCACATAGTGAGTTACAGCAGAATGCAGGCAAGCAAGCACCATCAGATAACAAAGCTTTTAGAAAAATTCATGGACTAGCTATGCCAAATTAAGAAAATTCTATTCATTACCAGAGTTTTGTTTCTTTTCCAAGTTGAGAAAATACCAGTGGTGTTTGGCTTTAGCCCATGGGGTTTCTGTGCTCTAGGGGATTTACATAGATCGAGTAGGATGAGACACCATACTTTCTTTTAATGGGCAGTTCACGTTTTAAAAGAGAAGGTCCAAGAAGGAGGAACCAAGTTAAGGTATTTTATTCCCTTAATGTTTGCTGTAGCTTCCTGTTCCAGAGGTTTCTCATTCCTGTAGTGTCCTTCCTTATTTTTGTCCTTCCTGTTGATTTAGGCTTCCCAAAGAACACCTTTGACAGAGTGTGAACCTTGCAGTTTCTTCAGCTGTTGTTACACTAGAGCCTTGTTGGTGTGGTTGTAAAGTATGTGTGTTAGGGGAGGGGGTGCTTTCTGTAATTACAAGATTAAATCTCAGTCTGTTATGTGCCTGAGTCCCTGGGCCTGTGGCCTTCACAAGTGTTTTTTAAAAGCTTCCCTCCTACTCTTAAGAGATACAGGAAAGCTAGGAGGGGCTGTAGAGTTGGAGAAATGTCCTTTCCCCCAGTGAGAGAAGGCTCTGGTAAGTCTTTCACCCTGGAGAAGGCTTTGTTTCGGAGAACTCTCTGGGCATACTTCTAAACAAGTAATCTTTTCTTACCTCTACCAGAGCCAGGAGGGGATAATTCTTGGTCCTTTACCATGAGAATCTGGTTAGATTATGGAAGATAAAACCAGTAAAAGTGTGAAGACCACCCCTTCCCCAAGACTGTGCTCCCAGGAATTTCCCACTCACGGCTAGTCCACATTGTTTCCAGCAATCCGTCAAAATTACCATTGCAGTGCTCCCACCAGTGTACAGCCCCAGGAGCCTCAGGTCTGGGTGAGCAGACCTTGGCTATGACCCTCTGGATTTGCTGGTCCTTCCAGCACATTTCAGGATGGCAGTTTGCCCTATGACCTCCATTCCCTGATAGGTGTAAGAAACAGCTTTTTCTTGCTGTAAGAATAGAGGGGATGATTTCCAAACTTTTCACTTGTTGGATATCCCATATTCTCTTTGTACCTTAACTATTTACACACACATGCACACACACACCTATATTAATATAAATAAATAAAGTCTTATTAAAAGGAAAGCAGGGTATTATAAACACCAGGTATAGAAAGATAGTTAAACTAGGTGGGTTCAGGGTCAACTTATCCATGAAACACAATAAGCACAATAATGCATAGGGTCCATAATAATGTTAAGGTCCCACAAAAAAGTTTTAATTTTAGTTACATTTAGAATCATAAAGAAAAAGTAATATGATGACAATTATGTATATAAATATAATTGTTAATAAAGGAAAGGACTCACAAAGACAAAGTGCTTAGAGCCCAGCAAAGTCAGAATGAAAAGAGTGAAAGGATGGGGTGGAATACAGTTGTGGGCTACTGATGAGGTCCCAGTTTTTGTGCTGGATAGTATCTCATAGGTATTACATTATCAAAAATATATAGTTAATTACATACATGAACACATGAATAAAAGAGGGTTATGCATTGACCAAAGATGATAGTGCAGTGAGCCAAAAATTATGTTGTGCACTGGAGGAGAAGGAGTGAGGGGAAGAGAGAAAGAAAGGCTCAGACCCTGAGGAGCATCAGCTGAGTGTGGGGAAAAGCTATAGATCATAATGGAAGAGAAGAAGACATTGTTTTAATTTTGTTCCTGTTTGCTGTGGCCAAGTGTAGCCCACCATAATACGTTAAGAAGGCTGTCCCACAGGGCAGCCCACTCTGAGCTCAACCTGGAGCCAACTGAACATTGGAAACCATGCATCTCATCTGTGGCTCCCTCCTTACCCCCGTCTTGATTTCTGGGTTTACTCGTCTATCGTCAGTCTATTCTTCCTCCCCATTACTTCAGCACTGTGCATGTGTGTTTCTGTTGTCTTGGCATTTGACACACTCCTGATCACACCTTTGCCCTGCATTTCAGCTCAGGTGTTCTTATCTTTTGGAACTTAAACCTCATACAGGATTGGAGCTTTTCTTAAGAACACTCAGGTTTCAGGGTTCTGCTTCATGTCCCTACTCCCAACTCAGTCCGCTGATGAAAGGACACAAATAGGCAAGACTTAAAAATGTGCATCAGTCTAAGTCTCAAGGATGAGATAACGGTGTTATCAAATGCCATTTGATATTAAAGTTTTATTTATATGCCTGAACATTATCAGAAATACATAATTTTAAAAATTGTGCTTCAAAGATCACAACACTGCTTGAGTTGAAAATTGATAATTCCACACAAGGAAACCATGGCATTAGCTGAGAGGGACCTTGGCACATCCGGACGGGCGCTGCTTCATGGAAGGAAAGAGGAAGGTTAGACCAGGGTTGCATGCAGGGACTCCGGGACCAGTCTGTCCAGATTTGAATCCTGGATCTGCCACTTATTGGTGGTAAGTTGAGCCCCTGTGCACCTTAGTCTCCTTATCTACCAGATGGTGACACTAACAACCCAGGATTGTTGTAAGAGTGACCAAGGTCATAGGTCAGGGCGCATACAGCCCTCAGAACAGTGCGTTTCTCAAAGTGAGTGTGGCATATACATTGCCGTTATAATTGTTTGTGGAGCTGTCTCAGTCCTTTCAATTACAGGTCATCTGATCTGTCTTATCTTAGCTCTTTTATTCCTAGTCTCCCCTAAATGAGGGCCTTTGGAGTAGAGACTACTCCAATGTCTGTGCTTCAGGGGAAGAAAGTGGTTGATTCTTCTGGTCTTTGTTGCTCAACCAGAGCTTGTCTACTGTCTTATCAAATCTGATCGCCCTTGTATGCACTGCAGGGCCTGGGCAGGGCCCTTTGGAGACAAACTTTGTCCTGCCTGTGCTGCTGTCTGTGCTGTGCCTTCTGGGTGCTCAGGGGCTCACAGCAGACCCCTCAAGAGAGGTTCTATTGGCTAACTTCACAGCTTCTCCATTGGGCTACTTGTGATGAGTAGCAGATGTTCTGTTCCCACAGAGCAATGCCTGAGCAAGGCCTGAGGTGCCTTGGATGATGCCCAGCCACTGACCAAACATGGGAGAAATCAGGCCCCAGATGTGAAATCAGTCAGACCACCCCCAATCTTTGCTGCTGTCACTGCACATATCAATGTGTCAAAAAACAGCCACCAGTACCAAGGGTTCTGAAAGGGCTGGTAAGCCCCTGCACTGGGATAAGACTGAGATCCATGTAGAGACATCTGGCATGAACAAGTGGCTCAGAGTATTTTCAAAAACATCTTGTTCTTGACAGGGACCGCTTCTGCCAACCAGATCTCCTTCCTGAGATGAGAATGGACCTTAGGTCCATTCTAAGTGGTTCTGACTCCTTTATCCTGGGCTCCATCCAGGTTGAGCAATGGCCATGGGATTTTCTCATGTCTGAGAACCTTTAACTCCATGCTGCCCCCAGACTTTCATAATCCTCCCAACTGGGTTGCATAGCATGGCCCAGCCCCTCTCACCTACCCAAAATGGACATTTTCCCAAGGTCACTCACACTGCTGGCCAGTGCAGTTTCGCAATTCATGGTGTCATGACCTCCCATGTGTGCCCCAACTGCATTCTCTATGAGTCCCGATACACTCTTGGTGCTTGGCAAGCATGAAACCACAAACGGAACTGGAATTCATGCAGTCAGCTCAAAGGGGATTTCCTCGCTGTGCATTCTTTTCTAAGACCTCATTGATTGTTCTCCTGAGGCTGATTGTGGAAAAAAAACTCTGAACTCACATGAATTTGGTGGACCAAGGACCTCCTTTAGGGGAAATTAGCAAAAAAAAAAAAAAGGGAGAGAGAGAGCTGAGAAGAGACAAGTCAAATGACCTGCAGTGGAAAGTACTCCTAGAAAGCTCTGCAGTTGCTGGGAGATAAAGAGATTTTAAGGGGAGAAAAGAGAAAATGACAGCCAGGTTACTGGGCTCCCAGGGGTAGAGTTCATGGGGAAAGACAGCTGATATCTATGCTGGATGTTTCTTAAGCCTGCAACCAGGATACTTACATTTAATCAAACTATAATTAAAGTAATGCATGTACATAATTAAAAATCAAATTACTCTGACCCCCAAAAAAGGCTTCAGATGAAATATATATATTTATATTTATATTTATATAAGATGAAATATATATATATATAGAGAGAGAGAGAGAGACAGAGAGAGAGAGAGACATATTTCTTGTCCTTGTCTCGTTCCCCAGGGAATAACCTTTGGGTCATTTTAGAGATGGTTGCCACCATTTATAAAATGAATTTGGATGTGTTCAACTACAAAGTCAACTTGTTTTGTACCGATTGTCTATTTAATTTTGAGTGAGTTTTGATAATTTTTGGTATTCAAGGAATTGGTCCATTTCTTTTATTTTATTTATTTTTTGAGACAGTATCTTGCTGTGTCGCCCAGCCTGGAGTACAATGGTGTGATCCTTGGCTCACTGCAACCTCTAACTCCCACTCTCAAGCGATCATCCCACCTCAGCCCCCGTGTAGCTTGGACTACAGTTGCACGCCACCACTCCATGGGCAAATTTTTTATATTTTTTTGTAGACATGGGGTTTTACCATCTTGCCCAGACTGGTCTTGAACTCCTGAGCTCAAACTATCCATCCACCTCAGCCTTGGCCTCCCAAAGCACTGGAATTACAGATGCGAGCCACCATGCCCAGCTGGAATTGGTCCATTTCTTTTAAGTCGTCAAATTTATGAACATAAAGTTGTTCATAATATTCTCTCATTATTCTTTGAATGTCTGCAGTGTTTGTAGCAATATGCCTTCTTTCCTTCTTATTCTAGTAAGTTGTGTCTCTTCTCCTTTCATCTTCATCAATCTTTTTAGAAGTTTATCTTTTTAAAGAACTAGCTTTTGTTATTATCAATTTTTCTCTATTAGTTTTCTATTTTAAATTTTATTTCTGGTCTTATCTTTATTATTTTCTTGCTTCTGCTTGCTTTGGGATTATTTTACACTTCTTTTCCTAGAGTCTGGAGATAGAATCTTAGATTATTTATTTGAAATTTTTCTTTTTTTCCAACATTAGCCTTTAATTCTATAAATTTTCCTCTCAGCACTTACCCACACTCTGTAGATATAATATGTTGCATTTTCATTTTTCCTCAGTTCAAAATATTTCCTACCTTCCCCTGAAATGTATATCCTGCTTTTTTTGGGTGGACAATTTTATAAATGTCCATTAAATTCATTTGGTTAAAGGTTCGGTTCAGATCTTCTGTATCCTTGTCGATTCCCTTTCCATTAGTTCTATCAATTACTGAGAGAGTTGAAGTCTCAAACTATGCTTGCGAGTTTGTTTATTAAGACTTTATTTCTGACAGTTTTTGCCTTTTTTAAGATTTGTTTTTAGTTTTTATACACTTTGAATGTTATGTCTTCTTGGTAAATTGACTCTTTTGGTTATGGAATATCCCTCTTTGTCCCTGGTAATTTTCTTTGCTCTGAAGCCTATTTTGATATTAATATAGTCATTCCAGCATTAGATTAAAGCTTGCATGGTCTATATTTTTCCACTCTTTTACTTTTAATATGCCTGTATCATTATTATTGTAGACAGCATATAATTGGGCCATGTGTTTGTTTATTCATTCTGAAAATACCTGTGTCTTAATTGGGTGCTTAGACACTTTACATTGAATGCAATTATTGATATGTGTGGATTTAGGTTTACCATTTTATATTTGATTTCTATGTATTACCTCTGCTTTCCATTTCTTTGTTTCTCTTTCCAGCTTTCTTTTGGGATATTTGAACATTTTTTGAATATTCTATTTTTATTTATCTGTTGTATTTTGCCTATATCTCGTTGTTTCAGTTTTGTTTCTCTGTTGGTTTTAGTGATTGCTCTAAGGATTACAGTAAACATATTTAATGTTTAGAAACCTACTTTTAATCATTGTTTTACAACTTCAAGTGGGATGTATAGACCTTACAGGAATATACAGGAATCAAATAAACAAAAGAAGTGCAAACTTATACTCTGAAAATAACAAGCATTATTGAAATAAATTTTGAAAGCTCTAAATAAATGGGAAGACATCCTATGTTTGTGGATTGCAAGATTTAATATTGTTAAGATAACTATACTACCAAAAATAATCTACAGATTCAGCAGAGGAGCTTCAAAACACTGGACCCTGGGGCCTTAGTCAATGGATGCCCTGGATTCTCCCCTTCTTAGGATCTCTAGCAGTTATAATTGCTACTCCCCTTTGGACCCTGTACCTTTAACCTCCTTGTTAAGTTTGTCTCTTCCAGAATCGAAGCTGTAAAACTACAAATGTTCTTCAAATGGAGCCCCAGATGCAGTCCATGAGTAAGATCTACTGTGGACCCCTGGACCAGTCTGCTAGCCCAAGCTCTGATGTTAATGACATCAAAGGTGCCCCTCCTGAGGAAATCTTAACTGCACAACCCCTACTCTGCCCCAATTCAACAGGAAGCAGTTAGAGCAGTCATCGGCCAACCTCCCCAACAGCACTTGGGTTTTCCTGTTGAGAGGAGGGACTGAGAGACAAGACTAGCTGGATTTCCTAGGCCGATTAAGAATCCCTAAGCCTAGCTGAGAAGGTGACCGCTTCCACCTTTAAACACGGGACTTGCAACTTAATCAATCAGATAGTAAAGAGAGATCACTAAAATGCTAATTAGGCAAAAACAGGAGGTAAAGAAATAGCCAATCATCTGTTGCCTGAGAGCACAGCAGGAGGGACAATGATCAGGATATAAACCCAGGCATTCGAGCCGGCAATGGCCACCCTCTTTGGGTCCCCTCCCTTTGTATGAAAGCTCTGTTTCCACTCTATTTCACTCGATTAAATCTTGCAAATGCAATAATAATAATAATAATAATAATAATCTACAGATTCAATGCAATCCCCATTTAAATTCCAGTTGCCTATTTTGCAGAACTTGACAAGCTTCTAATAAAATCCATATCAAAATGCCTGGAACTCAGGATAGCCAAAATAGTTTTTACAAAGAAGAAGGTTGGAGGACTTGCACTTCCCATCTTCAAAACTTATTACAAAGCTATAATAATAAAGACAATGTGGTACTAACATATGGATAGACATAAAGATCACTAGAACAGAACTGAGAGACCAGAAATAAACTCTCACCTTTATGTACAACTGATTTTCAACAAGCATGCTAAGACAATTTATTGGGGAAAAAAAAGTCTCTTCATATGGTGCTGGGACAACAAGATATCCACATACAAAATAATAAAGTTGAATCCCTGTCTTGCAACATATTAAAAAATTAACTCAAAATGGATGAAAGACCTAAATGTAAGGCTTAATTCTATAAAATGTTAGAAGAAAACATAGACATAAATCTTTGTGACCTTGGATTAGGAAATGATTTCTTATGTAAGACACCAAAGCACAAGCAACAAAATAAAAATAAGTAAATTGAACTCTAAAAAACCTAGAAACTTTTGTACTTCAAAGGGTAATATTAAAAAGTAAAAATGCAACCCACAGAATGAGAGAAAATAAGTGCAAATTATGTATATAATAGGTTGCTTGTATCTGGAATAAACAAAGAACTCTTACAACTCAGTAATAAACAAAACCAATTAAACATGGTCAAAGAATCTTAATATAAATTTCTTTAAAGAAGATATATAAACAGCCAATAAGCTTATGACAGGATGCTCAACATCATTAGTGATAAAGAAAATGCAAATCAAAACCACAATGAGATACTACTACACATATTAGGATGGTTGTAATTTTAGAAAGTCTGAAAACAATGTGTTGATGAAGATGTGCAGAATTTTGAGTCTTCATACATTGCTGGTGGAAATGTAATACAGTGCAGCTACTTTTCAAAACAGTCTGGCAACTCCTCAAATCGTTAAACACAGAGTTACCAGAGGACCCAGCAATTTCACTGCTAGGGGTCTAATGAAGAGAAATAAAAACGTGATTACACAAAAACTTGTGTTATACAAACATTTTTAATGGCAACATTATTCATAATAGCCAAAAAGTAGAAACAATCCAAATGTCTATCAATTAATGAATAGACACATAAAATGTTAGATATCCATACAGTGAAATATTACTTGACAACAAAAAGGAATGACATACTGATACATGCAAAAACATGGATGAACTTTAAAACATTATGCTAAGTGGAAAAGTCAATTACAAAATACTATGTATTATATAATTCTATTTATTTATATGACATGTTCAGAATCCTCAAATCAAAAAAGATGGAAAGTAGATAAGTGGCTGCTTAAAGTAGGGGAGGGGAATGATGGAGCATGGCAATGGACATGAAGTTTCCTTTTGTGGTGAGGACAATTTTCAAGTTTGATTGTGGTCCTGTGTTAGCATTCTCCAGAGAAACAAAACCAATAGGAGAGATAGATGATAGAGATAGATGGATAGAGATAGATGTATAGATGATAGATAGATAGATAGATAGATAGAGATTATTGATTGATAGCTAGATGATTGATGATTGATTGGTATATTGATGATTGATTGGTTGATTGATTGATGCCCCAGTGTTGTCAATCCTATTGTGCTTTCTGGGCTATGTTCACAACACAAGAAAATGCTAACTTTCAGTTAAATGTTAGTAAAAATAATGGTATATGTTTTTTTCCGTATATATCTGAATATAATAAATATTTATACATATATATAAAGAGAGACAGAGATATAGAGATATTTATTGTGGGAATTGACTCATAACATTATGGAGGCTGAGAAATCCCAGAACCTGCAGTGTAACCTGGAGACTCAGAAAAGCTGGTGTTTAATTCCATGCTAATTTGAAGGCCTGAGAAGCAGGGTGGGGAGCAGTGGGATGGAAGGCCACTGTTGTAAGTCCAGGAGTCTGAAGGCCCAGAACCAGAGCTTAGATATCTGACGACTGGAGAAGATGGATGTCTCAGCTCATAAAGAAAATTTGACCTTTCGCTTTCTCTCTGCTTTTGTTCTATTTGGGCCCCAACAGATTCAAATGATGACTACCGATGATGTTGACATCATGTCCACCAATTCACCAATTTGTCCACCAATTCAAAGGCTAATATCTTCTGGAAACACCCCTACATGCATCCAGAAATAAGGTTTTTACCAGCTATCTGGGCATTCCTTAGCCTAGTCAAGTTGACACACAAAATTAACTATTACAGGTGCTTAGGACATAATTTTGTAATTGTATTAAAAACTATTGAATTCTACATTTTAAATTGATGAATTGTATGATATACAAATTATATCTGAATAAAGCTGCTGTCAAAAGGTTTCTGTTGGTGAAAAAGCCCCAGTGCTCTCGATCCTACTGTGCTTTTTGGACTATGTTCAAAACAGAAGGAAATGCCAACTTTCAGTTAAATGTTGGTAAAAATAATGGTATGTATTTTTTTTTTCCCCATTGGTTTCACAAACCCCTGAATTCAATTTAAGATCCACTGCTTTTGAGCAGTTGTTCTCAAACTTTAGCTTGCACTGAAAGGACTTGTTCTATGATAGATCTCTGGACCCCACACCCAGACTTTCTGATTCAGTGGGTCTGGAATGGAGCCCAATAATTTGCATTGCCAGCAGGTTCCAGGTGATGCTGCTGCTGCTGCGGCTGTTAAAAGTCCACACTTCAAAAATCACTGCTCTAAAGGAAAGGTGAGGAAAAATATTTAACCTTCATTTGCTGTAGAAAGCTCTTCGAAGGGAACCATTCATTCTGATATCTTGTCTTTCTCTGGCTCTCTTCTCTCCAAGGCCTTTTCTGGGTGGTTCTATTCTATTTACAGGACCATGAATACAGACTTCCAGAATGGACACATTAGTCAATTGTGCTTTTTCTTGAAGTCAGAGAAAATTTAGCCAGCTCTTCTAAACACAGAGGCATGCTGGAACTGTGAGGTTTTCACGCTTTCGTTAACTCAGGTACATTGATTATTGTCACAGCTCCTTTCCAGTCAAGACTTAGGGGACTTCTAGGCTTCGCTCATCCTGCCTTGAGCGAGGAACAAAAGTAAAACCAACTTGCTCTTCCTAGTGACTCCTGCAGAGAGCTCATCTCATCAACCACACAGGCACAGCCTGCTGCCTGGAGTTCCCTCTTGGCTTCATAATTTCCCAGCCCCAATCCACATGTCCAAAAGCAGGAACAATTTTGTCAGGGCAATAACAGAGAGGTGTTACATCATCCAACCCCATCGTGATAAAAAAAAACAATCAGACATTGCTCTTTGGCCTTTTTCAATTTGCTCTCACTCCAGAGCCCCATTGTTCTTAATCATGTCTTCCCATGCGGTTTGATTCTTCTCGCTCTCGCTCTCTCCACTTCCCTCCTGGACTTGTCTCTGCAGGAACATCACATTCCTCCTCTCCCATTTACTAGGCAGAGGAGGTTTTCTCTTCCTCATGAAAACTAGGCACGGGCCCAAAGCCCAGGTCCTGGAAGCTCTTTTCTATCCCCTCATAAGCTTATTAAACTATTTCCCCAAAAACGTCAAGTCCCTTCTGAATAAAGAATTCTTGTAACAATTGCTAAAAATGAGAAAACATTTCTTCCATTTATTTCTTCTGAGTCTCAGAAGAGACATGTGTTTTCAAGTTCCAGGGACATTTCACTCTGGCCTTCAGGGTTGTGTAAGAGGTAAGAGCCCCAGATGGCAAAATTCACATGAGTGTGGAATTTTTGGTAAGGATTGTTACCGCTCATAGATCCTTGGAGTTCCCTGCGGCCCCTCCTCCATCTACTAAGAATGCATTGTGCTGGTGGATGGTGCAGGGTGGCAGGCCAGGCCCTTCTTCCCCATCTCCTCCAGGAGAACATCCTTGGGGCCAGTCATCCCCACCCCTTTAACTGAGTTAAATGGGGAATCGACACACCTTCAGCAACTGCCATACGTGAGAGCTTGGAGGGCTGTACCCCAAGTCACTCAGTGGCAGTCAGAGGAGGGCACCTGGGCTCATTTCTGAGGTGAATTCGGCAAATGGTCCCCAGAAAAACACATGTGCTTACACGGAAGAGCTCCAGCAGGGAACAGGCCCTGCACCTTGTTCTCTCAGAGCATATTAGAGGCTGTGAGGATGATAGCAGAGGCAGCTGTGGAGAACAAGGGTGTTCCAGGCACAGTCAAGGAGATCCAGGCCTTGACATGAGGCGACAACTGTCATCCATTTATTTCACTGTTTGTATGCCACAGTCATCCAATAATTGTTACTATTTTCACTTTAAACAGATATCTTTTAGGCCAATTAAAATAAGACAATAAAAGATTTTCTTTTACCTTCATTTATTTCTTCTCCAACTCTCTTCCTTTCTTTATGTAGATTTGAGTTTCTCACCTATATAATTTTCCTTCCACCCGAGGAACTTGTTGGAGGACAGGTTTGCCAGTAATGAGTTGCTTTACTTTTTGTTTGAGAAAGTTTTTATTTCTCCTTAATTTTGAAGGATAATGTTGCTGGATATAGATGAGATGAGCCGTGCCTCTCACTGCTGGAGTGGACCTTGCAGATAAGCAAAGGAAGAGTGCAAATGACTCGGGCATGGTAGTATATGATAGTTGGAAAAATCAATATGAATTAATGTTTAACTTAATAAAGATGCAGATACAAAAATACAGAAAAGCATGGTGGCTCACACCTATAATCTCAGCACTTTGGGAGGCCAAAGCAGAAGGATCTCTTGAGGCCAGAAGTTTAAGACCAATCTGGACAACATAGCACAACCTTGTTTCTACTAAAAATAAAAAATTAGCCAAGCTCGGTGGAGTGCTTGTAGTCTCAACTACTCAGGAGGCTGAGGTGGGAGGACTGCTTGATACCAGGAGGTTGAGGCTGCAGTGAGCTATGATCACACCACTGCACTTCAGCCTGAGTAACAGAGTGAGACCCCATCCCAAAAACATGACATGAGAATATTTATAAATATTCATGTGTGTATAAACATGTTATTATATACATATGTATATTTCATTGTTCTGTCAGCTAAGAGCACTAGAAGAAAGGACATCTCAGTTTCAACGAGCACAACTCATACCCACATCTTGGTTTCTAAAACCATTCTCCAGTAAAAGGATTCATGATTTCATAGGAAAATGGTTGATTCTAAGACAGAAATGCAATTACCCAAGAGGAGCCTAGAGCATGTTGTAGTGCCAGAGAGTAAGGTGCTCAAACAAAACTACTGCAAGGGAGTGCAGCAAAGGGCACAGGAGCCAAACAAAAGAGCTCTGCATGGCCACAGCTGGAGCAATGAAATAGAGTTGTGTTGAATTACAACCCAAAGTGCACAATAATTATGCATGAGTACACATTGATACAAATACATGACTGAATAAGTAAATAAATGGGGGAAAGGAAGCAAATCTACTGTAGAGAAGAATTTCAAATAATTTATGTAGATACCTCTCAAGGAGGTAGGTCATAAATCCCACTCCTTAAGTGTGGGCTGTGGTAGTGTGGAAGTGTGGCAATGACTTTGTTCCAAAAAACTACTGTATAAAAGAGAAAAATGACTAACTTTATGTCACAGAAACCCACCAAGTATCTCCTCAACAAGGTGGTCAATGTCAACATCAACAGTGACAAGTCATGTTGATAGCATGGATCCCAGACACAATGTCATTAAGATAGTCCTTACCCCTGTTGGGCTTCTCCCCAAAGCCTATCACCTCATCAGTCTAATCATGGGAGAAACTTCAGACAGACTCCCATAGAGGATTAGCCTGCAATATACCTGACCAGCACTACTCAATATTGTCAATATCCTTAAAAACAAGGAAAGCCTGAGAAGCCATCACAGTCAAGGAGAGCCTAAGGAGATCCTGTGACTAAATGTAACACAGTGTTCATCCGAAATGGGATCCTGAACACATAAAGGACATTAGATAAAAACAAAGGAAATATGAACAAAGCGTGGACTTTAGTTTACAATAATGAATCAATTTTGTTCACAATTTATTAATTGTGCAAACGTCATATTTCTATAAGATGTTAACAGTAGGAAAAATGGGTGTGAAGTATATGGGAACTCTCAGTACCATCATCACAATATTTTTGTAAATCTAAAATTGTGCTCATTTAAAACCTAAGCTTTGAGGAAGAAATTACTGAGCAGATGTGCAGTTAGCCCTGGCCTCCCTGCAGAGATTTGGCTCCTGGGGTCTGTTTTTCTCCTGGCCGTTGCCTGGCCTGATGTCCTATGCACATCCACACTTAGCAGTTTCCCAGCAGGGCTCTGTCAGTTTCTCCTCTCCAGCCTGCTCTTCCTTGGGGCTATCAAACAACGTTAGCCACATCCGCAGTCCCCAGGTCCCACAGTTAGAAGGGAAGAGTCTTCCTGGCTCCTTCTTTACTTATCCTCTTCATCCTTGTTCTCACAGATCTACCGCAGCCCAGGCCTCTCTGTTCCAGACTGCCTATCCCTTCTCTGTGCTAGTTTACATCATTCTACCTCCCCTGCATTTGAAGTCCTCCAGGTGTGGGTCTGCCTCTTTCTCCAGGCTTGTTTTCCAGTGTTCCTCCTGCTCATCTGGACCACTGGCTCCTCTGCTGCATGGCCCATGGGGCTGTTTCCATTTCTTTGAATGCATACATTCTTCCGTCTGAAATGCCACATGACCACATCCACTGACTCTTCACTGAAAGCTCCCTTTTCCACTTAATCTCCTCCACCTCCACACACTCAAAGTAGAAGATTCCCTTCTGAAGCCCTAAAGATCTGCATCTCTCTCTCTCTCTCCTCTGACAGCACATTTCAATTTCTACCAGAGTATGCGTTGTATTGTGCACACATCTTATCTAATCTGCCTTTAGGGCAGGTTCATCTCTGCACTCAGATGTTCCCACGTCCACTCATTTTACATGGTGACACTCAGGAAGGAACGCACAAGTGAATGAATGAACAAATGAATCAGTTGCATCCTAGAGCTAGAAGCAATCTCAGAGGTCATCAAGCTCAGCCCCAAGAACCCACATTCCATCCCAAAGGTTAGGGAGACTCTCAGAGAAAGGAAATGAGCCACTCAAGGTCACATCCCTTATTTATAGCAGTATTAGCACTAGATGACAGCTGAGTTATTTCCAAAAGAATGTCAGGCTTGAAGTTGTAGAATCAGTTTGGAATCCCAAACTGTGAGTCTCTGTGACTGACACATAAACAATAAATAACAGTTAATGTTGATTAAATTATCATCAGGTGCAGGTGCTCTGCCAGGAGCTCTAGATGAGCTATCTCATTTGATCCTCAAAACAGATTCTATGAGTTAGGGTTAATTTTGTCCCCACTTTATGGATGACTCTGAGTCTTAGACTAAGCAGCTTTTCCAAGTCACACACTTGTTAAACGTATGAGAAAGGTTTGAGCCTAGGTAGTCACACATGAGATGGCACACTCTGTACCAGCACATTAAGTCACTCTCTCCACCTCAATTTCACCCTCTGGAAAACAAGTGTAATAACAGTATATGACCATCATGGGATACAACATATATGAGATAGAATATGCTGCATTCTCTGTCATTCAATTAAGACTCTGGACACCTGAGCATCTGTCTCAGCTCTTGCACCTCAAAGCAGTTTGGTAGGAAGTACAACCCTTTGCCTCTCTGTGCGTCGGCCCCCACATCCATAAAGTGACAAGTTTGACCAGACTATATTCAAAGTTCCTCTCTGCTGTGTCCCAGGCTTCTTCATGCTGGGTCCGCTGGTTTGGACATGCTAATCTTAAGTTGTTTGCTTTGTACTGGGTCATATGCTCACTGACATGTCATGCTACTTGCATGACATACAATGTTCACTGACATGCCAGGTTTGCTTCAAGTATTATACATGAGACCAAAGTTTCTCATAAAATGACTCTTCAGTGTTTATTATCATTTAAGGTAGGAGTCATTCTTGGAAATATATTTTTCCGTTTTTTAATAAAAAATGTTATTTTGGGCTGGGCACGGTGGGTCACACCTATAATCCCAACACTTTGGGCGTCTGAGGCGGGCAGATCACTTGAGGTCAGGAGTTCGAGATCAGCCTCGCCAACATGGTGAAACCCCATCTCTACTAAAAATACAAAATTAGATGGGCGTGGTAGCAGGCGCCTATAATCCCAGCTACTCAGGAGGCTGAGGCAGGAGAATCACCTGAACCCGGGAGACAGAGGCTGCAATGAGGAAAAATTGTGCCATTGCACTCCAGCCTGGGCAAAAAGAGAGAAACTTTGCCTCAAAAATTAAAAATAATGTTATTTTGCACAAAATTGTCCTTATGTTACTAACATTAGAACTTAGAAATATCTCTTTGGAATTGCTCCATGAAGTACAAATAATATGCTTTATTAGTTTTAGTAACTAAATAATACATATAATATTAATTTACCAAAATCTTACTTTGTTTCTGCTAATTTTAGTTAAATATTGTTTGAAACATTTTCTTGATTCAACATAGTTTTATAATTTAGTAGTTGCATAAAATTACATTGCACTGAAGTATCATAATTCATTAAACTTCATTGTTGGGTATTTAGGTTATTTCCAATTTTCGTTGGATTTAGACACAAATTAGTAAAACATTGGCTTTCTGGGCTAGATTTGAGCATCTAAAATTGGCAACAATATGAAGTCCAATTTTTCAGATTCCGAAAGAAAGGACACTATTATTATCCAGTCTTGAGGTTCCCATATATGGGTCTGTGTTAGACCCAAAAGCTCAAACTTCATGGACAATGAGTTGGTATGTAATAATTTTTAATTTACTTCTTTATCATCCATCTATTTCATTTATTTAAATATTTATTTTAGGCATACTGTCTTTTAAGCATTCTGCTGGGTTCCAATGATAGGAACAGAATATCTTCCCCTACATTATGGAACTTCTAATCTAGTTAGGGGAACAGATAGTACTGCAGTAAAATACGTATGTGTGAGAGAGACTGCATATAGAAAGAGAGTCTAGCTATGTATGGATCACTTAGTATGTACGCACCTTGGATAAGTTATGTAACCTCTCCTGTACTTCAGTCTCCTCATCTGTAAATAAAAAATAATAATAGTTAATATGTATGAAATGTTTAGAAGAGTTCTTGGCACATATTAGCACTCAATGCATGTTAGCTATTATTGTTTGTATTAATTTTTCATTGCTGCACAACAAATTATCACAAAATGTCTTAAAACAACAAGCATTTGCTATCTTCCATAGATCTGAGAGTAAGGAATCCAGAAACAGCTTACCTGGGTGATGCCACTATCAGAGTCTCTTATGAAGCTGCAATCAAGGTGTTGGCCTGGGCTGCAGTCATCTGAAGGTTTGACTGGGACTGGATGGTGCACTCTATGGCTGTTGGCAGGAGGCCTCAGTTTCTCATCCTAGGGGCGTCTCTGTAAAGCTGCTTGAGTGTCTTCACAACATGGCATCCACCTCCCCCTGGATCAGTGATGAGAGAGTAAGGGAGAAAAGAAGATGCAATGGCTTGTATGACCTAGTTTTAAAAGTCACACACCATCACCTCTGCCCACATGTATTTGTTAAAAATGACTCACTGAATCCTGCTTTCATTTAACAAGAAGATAATTAGGGTCTACTTTTTGAAGACTGTCAAAGAGTTTGTGGACATTTGTATTTATAAAACACCCAAAGATGCAGAAGGACCACTCACAGTGCCTGACTGTGAGAACGTGTTTCCTCTCTCTATTACTTTTTTTTTCTTTTCTTTTTTTTTTTAATTTATTTATTATTATTATACTTTAAGTTGTAGGGTACATGTGCATAACGTGCAGGTTTGTTACATATGTATACTTGTGCCATGTTGGTGTGCTGCACCCATCACCTCGTCATTTACATCAGGTATAAATCCCAATGCAATCCCTCCCCCCTCCCCCCTCCCCATGATAGGCCCCGGTGTGTGATGTTCCCCTTCCTGAGTCCAAGTGATCTCATTGTTCAGTTCCCACCTATGAGTGAGAACATGCGGTGTTTGGTTTTCTGTTCTTGTGATAGTTTGCTAAGAATGATGGTTTCCAGCTGCATCCATGTCCCTACAAAGGACACAAACTCATCCTTTTTAATGGCTGCATAGTATTCCATGGTGTATATGTGCCACATTTTCTTAATCCAATCTGTCACTGATGGACATTTGGGTTGATTCCAAGTCTTTGCTATTGTGAATACTGCCGCAATAAACATACGTGTGCATGTGTCTTTATAGCAGCATAATTTATAATCCTTTGGGTATATACCCAGTAATGGGATGGCTGGGTCATATGGTACATCTAGTTCTAGATCCTTGAGGAATCGCCATACTGTTTTCCATAATGGTTGAACTAGTTTACAATCCCACCAACAGTGTAAAAGTGTTCCTATTTCTCCACATCCTCTCCAGCACCTGTTGTTTCCTGACTTTTTAATGATCGCCATTCTAACTGGTGTGAGATGGTATCTCATTGTGGTTTTGATTTGCATTTCTCTGATGGCCAGTGATGATGAGCATTTTTTCATGTGTCTGTTGGCTGTATGAATGTCTTCTTTTGAGAAATGTCTGTTCATATCCTTTGCCCACTTTTTGATGGGGTTGTTTGTTTTTTCTTGTAAATTTGTTTGAGTTCTTTGTAGGTTCTGGATATTAGCCCTTTGTCAGATGAGTAGATTGCAAAAATTTTCTCCCATTCTGTAGGTTGCCTGTTCACTCTGATGGTAGTTTCTTTTGCTGTGCAGAAGCTCTTTAGTTTAATTAGATCCCATTTGTCAATTTTGGCTTTTGTTGCCGTTGCTTTTGGTGTTTTAGTCATGAAGTCTTTGCCCATGCCTATGTCCTGAATGGTACTACCTAGGTTTTCCTCTAGGATTTTTATGGTATTAGGTCTAACATTTAAGTCTCTAATCCATCTTGAATTAATTTTCGTATAAGGAGTAAGGAAAGGATCCAGTTTCAGCTTTCTACTTATGGCTAGCCAATTTTCGCAGCACCATTTATTAAATAGGGAATCCTTTCCCCATTTCTTGTTTCTCTCAGGTTTGTCAAAGATCAGATGGCTGTAGATGTGTGGTATTATTTCTGAGGACTCTGTTCTGTTCCATTGGTCTATATCTCTGTTTTGGTACCAGTACCATGGTATTTTGGTTACTGTAGCCTTCTAGTATAGTTTGAAGTCTGGTAGCATGATGCCTCCAGCTTTGTTCTTTTGACTTAGGATTGTCTTGGAGACGCGGGCTCTTTTTTGGTTCCATATGAACTTTAAAGCAGTTTTTTCCAATTCTGTGAAGAAACTCATTGGTAGCTTGATGGGGATGGCATTGAATCTATAAATTACCTTGGGCAGTATGGCCATTTTCACGATATTAATTCTTCTTATCCATGAGCATGGTATGTTCTTCCATTTGTTTGTGTCCTCTTTTATTTCACTGAGCAGTGGTTTGTAGTTCTCCTTGAAGAGGTCCTTTACATCCCTTGTAAGTTGGATTCCTAGGTATTTTATTCTCTTTGAAGCAATTGTGAATGGAAGTTCATTCCTGATTTGGCTCTCTGTTTGTCTGTTACTGGTGTATAAGAATGCTTGTGATTTTTGCACATTAATTTTGTATCCTGAGACTTTGCTGAAGTTGCTTATCAGCTTAAGGAGATTTTGGGCTGAGACAATGGGGTTTTCTAAATATACAATCATGTCATCTGCAAAGAGGGACAATTTGATTTCTTCTTTTCCTAACTGAATACCCTTGATTTCTTTCTCTTGCTAATTGCCCTAGCCAGAACTTCCAACACTATGTTGAATAGCAGTGGTGAGAGAGGGCATCCCTGTCTTGTGCCAGTTTTCAAAGGGAATTTTTCCAGTTTGTGCCCATTCAGTATGATATTGGCTGTGGGTTTGTCATAAATAGCTCTTATTATTTTGAGGTACGTTCCATCAATACCGAATTTATTGAGCGTTTTTAGCATGAAGGGCTGTTGAATTTTGTCAAAAGCCTTTTCTGCATATATTGAGATAATCATGTGGTTCTTGTCTTTGCTTCTGTTTATATGCTGGATTATGTTTATTGATTTGCGAATGTTGAACCAGCCTTGCATCCCAGGGATGAAGCCCACTTGATCATGGTGGATAAGCTTTTTGATGTGTTGCTGAATCCGGTTTGCCAGTATTTTATTGAGAATTTTGCATCAATGTTCATCAGGGATATTGGTCTAAAATTCTCTTTTTTTTGCTGTGTTTCTGCCAGGCTTTGGTATCAGGATGATGTTGGCCTCATAAAATGAGTTAGGGAGGATTCCCTCTTTTTCTATTGATTGGAATAGTTTCAGAAGGAATGGTACCAGCTCCTCCTTGTACCTCTGGTAGAATTCAGCTGTGAATCCATCTGGTCCTGGACTTTTTTTGGTTGGTAGGCTATTAATTATTGCCTCAATTTCAGAGCCTGCTATTGGTCTATTCAGGGATTCAACTTCTTCCTGGTTTAGTCTTGGGAGAGTGTAATTGTCCAGGAAATTATCCATTTCTTCTAGATTTTCCAGTTTATTTGCGTAGAGGTGTTTATAGTATTCTCTGATGGTAGTTTGTATTTCTGTGGGGTCGGTGGTGATATCCCCTTTATCATTTTTAATTGCGTCGATTTGATTCTTCTCTCTTTTCTTCTTTATTAGTCTTGCTAGTGGTCTGTCAATTTTGTTGATCTTTTCAAAAAACCAACTCCTGGATTCATTGATTTTTTGGAGGGTTTTTTGTGTCTCTATCTCCTTCAGTTCTGCTCTGATCTTAGTTATTTCTTGCCTTCTGCTAGCTTTCGAATGTGTTTGCTCTTGCTTCTCTAGTTCTTTTAATTGCGATGTTAGAGTGTCAATTTTAGATCTTTCCTGCTTTCTCTTGTGGGCATTTAGTGCTATAAATTTCCCTCTACACACTGCTTTAAATGTGTCCCAGAGATTCTGGTATGTTGTATCTTTGTTCTCATAGGTTTCAAAGAACATCTTTATTTCTGCCTTCATTTCGTTATGTACCCAGTAGTCATTCAGGAGCAGGTTGTTCAGTTTCCATGTAGTTGAGCGGTTTTGATTGAGTTTCTTAGTCCTGAGTTCTAGTTTGATTGCACTGTGGTCTGAGACAGTTTGTTATAATTTCTGTTCTTGTACATTTGCTGAGGAGTGCTTTACTTCCAATTACGTGGTCAATTTTGGAGTAAGTATGATGTGGTGCTGAGAAGAATGTATATTCTGTTGATTTGGGGTGGAGAGTTCTATAGATGTCTATTAGGTCTGCTTGCTGCAGAGATGAGTTCAATTCCTGGATATCCTTGTTAACTTTCTGTCTCGTTGATCTGTCTAATGTTGACAGTGGAGTGTTGAAGTCTCCCATTATTATTGTATGGGAGTCTAAGTCTCTTTGTAAGTCTCTAAGGACTTGCTTGATGAATCTGGGTGCTCCTGTATTGGGTGCATATATATTTAGGATAGGTAGCTCTTCCTGTTGAATTGATCCCTTTACCATTATGTAATGGCCTTCTTTGTCTCTTTTGATCTTTGATGGTTTAAAGTCTGTTTTATCAGAGACTAGTATTGCAACCCCCGCTTTTTTTTGTTCTCCATTTGCTTGGTAAATCTTCCTCCATCCCTTTATTTTGAGCCTATGTATGTCTCTGCGTGTGAGATGGGTCTCCTGAATACAGCAGACTGATGGGTCTTGACTCTTTATCCAGTTTGCCAGTCTGTGTCTTTTAATTGGAGCATTTAGTCCATTTACATTTAAGGTTAAGATTGTTATGTGTGAACTTGATCCTGCCATTATGATATTAACTGGTTATTTTGCTCGTTAGTTGATGCAGTTTCTTCCTAGCCTCGATGGTCTTTACATTTTGGCATGTTTTTGCAATGGCTGGTACCGGTTGCTCCTTTCCATGTTTAGTGCTTCCTTCAGGGTCTCTTGTAAGGCAGGCCTAGTGGTGACAAAATCTCTAAGCATTTGCTTATCTGTAAAGGATTTTATTTCTCCTTCACTTATGAAACTTAGTTTGGCTGGATATGAAATTCTGGGTTGAAAATTCTTTTCTTTAAGAACGTTGAATATTGGCCCCCACTCTCTTCTGGCTTGTAGAGTTTCTGCCGAGAGATCTGCTCTTAGTCTGATGGGCTTCCCTTTGTGGGTAACCCGACCTTTCTCTCTGGCTGCCCTTAAGATTTTTTCCTTCATTTCAACTTTGGTGAATCTGGCAATTATGTGTCTTGGAGTTGCTCTTCTTGAGGAGTATCTTTGTGGCGTTCTCTGTATTTCCTGGATTTGAGTGTTGGCCTGCCCTACTAGGTTGGGGAAGTTCTCCTGGATGATATCCTGAAGAGTGTTTTCCAACTTGGTTCCATTTTCCCCCTCACTTTCAGGCACCCCAATCAGACGTAGATTTGGTCTTTTTACATAATCCCATACTTCTTGCAGGCTTTGTTCATTTGTTTTTCTTCTTTTATCTTTTTGTTTCTCTTCTCGCTTCATTTCATTCATTTGATCCTCAATCGCTGATACTCTTTCTTCCAGTTGATCGAGTCGGTTACTGAAGCTTGTGCATTTGTCACGTATTTCTCGTGTCATGGTTTTCATCTCTTTCATTTCATTTATGACCTTCTCTGCATTAATTACTCTAGCCATCAATTCTTCCACTTTTTTTTTTCAAGATTTTTGGTTTCTTTGCGCTGGGTACATAATTCCTCCTTTAGCTCTGAGAAATTTGATGGACTGAAGCCTTCTTCTCTCATCTCGTCAAAGTCATTCTCCGTCCAGCTTTGATCCGTTGCTGGCAATGAGCTGCGCTCCTTTGCCGGGGGAGATGCGCTCTTATTTTTTGAATTTCCAGCTTTTCTGCCCTGCTTTTTCCCCATCTTTGTGGTTTTATCTGCCTCTGGTCTTTGATGATGGTGATGTACTGATGGGGTTTTGGTGTAGGTGTCCTTCCTGTTTGATAGTTTTCCTTCTAACAGTCAGGACCCTCAGCTGTAGGTCTGTTGGAGATTGCTTGAGGTCCACTCCAGACCCTGTTTGCCTGGGTATCAGCAGCAGAGGCTGCAGAAGATAGAATATTTCTAAACAGCGAGTGTACCTGTCTGATTCTTGCTTTGGAAGCTTCCTCTCAGGGGTGTACTCTACCCTGTGAGGTGTGGGGTGTCAGACTGCCCCTAGTGGGGGATGTCTCCCAGTTAGGCTACTCAGGGGTCAGGGACCCACTTGAGCAGGGAGTCTGTCCCTTCTCAGATCTCAACCTCCGTGTTGGGAGATCCACTGCTCTCTTCAAAGCTGTCAGACAGAGTCATTTGCGTCTGCAGAGCTTTCTGCTGCGTTTGTTATTGTTTACTGTGCCCTGTCTCCAGAGGTGGAGTCTACAGAGACAGGCAGGTTTCCTTGAGCTGCTGTGAGCTCCACCCAGTTTGAGCTTCCCAGCAGCTTTGTTTACCTACTTAAGCCTCAGCAATGGCAGGCGCCCCTCCCCCAGCCTCGCTGCTGCCTTGCCAGTAGATCACAGACTGCTGTGCTAGCAATGAGGGAGGCTCCGTGGGTGTGGGACCCTCCCGGCCAGGTGTGGGATATGATCTCCTGGTGTGCCTGTTTGCTTAAAGCGCAGTATTGGGGTGGGAGTTACCTGATTTTCCAGGTGTTGTGTGTCTCAGTTCCCCTGGCTAGGAAAAGGGATTCCCTTCCCCCTTGCGCTTCCCAGGTGAGGCAATGCCTCACCCTGCTTCAGCTCTCGCTGGTCGGGCTGCAGCAGCTGACCAGCACCGATTGTCGGGCACTCCCCAGTGAGATGAACCCAGTACCTCGGTTGAAAATGCAGAAATCACTGGTCTTCTGAGTCGCTCGCGCTGGGAGTTGGAGACTGGAGCTGTTCCTATTCAGCCATCTTGCTCCACACCCCCCCCCCCCCTCTATTTCTTTGTGCCCCTCCCGGTACAACGGTGCACACCAAGAAGGCACTGCAGAAAATTCATTTGCTACGATATCCTTGGTAAACCTCATGCTAGTTCTACCAATTCAGATCATCTGTGTGTAGCATCACCAGATGCACATAGTAATTTTGGTTCCAGTTGTGTGTTAAATCAAAGCAAATAATAGATTGATGGCTTTAACTCTTTAAAACACCTTTAAACCCAAGCCAGTTGAATCCCTTTTAGTACATCTCACTCAAATTTCTTTATTTTACTCAAGAAGTGTTTACATTTGAACCTAGAACAACATGGAACTGAGGGGCACCAACTCATCATATGGTTGAAAATCCATGTTATAACTTTTGACTCCCCCAAAACTTAACTACTAAAAATCTACCTTGACTTGAAGCCTTGCTGATAGTATAGTCAATTAACACATATTTTATATGTATTATAGACTGTATTCTTCAATACATAACCTAGAGAAAAGAAAAGTTTATTAAGAAAATCATAAGGAAGAAAAAATACATTTACAGTAGTGGACCATATTTATCAATACCATAAGTTTATGTCATCTGTTTACAAGAGGAATTATCTGCCTGAGACAATGAACAATCATGGCTTCAGACCTCAGTCTATGGTATACATATTGGCATTTTTCCTGTACTGTCATGATTTTTCTCTGCTTCTTGGGAGCACTTCCAGCATCACTAGTGACACTTCGCATGGGTCCTATGGTGTTATTGGTTTCTAATATTGCACTAAACATGATGAAAACTACATGAGAACATCTAGAAATCACTTTTTTCTGCAATATGCAGTTTACTGGAGGGATGTCCTGCCCATGCTGAGATGATTAGTGTCACAGGGCATTATAAGCAGACACTGACAACCCTTGAACTCACTGTAATAGCAACGGAAGATGGCTATGAAGTTATTATGGTAGTACAGTGTGTCCTACAGTTACTTTTATGCAGTTATGATTTAGTATTGCATCTTTACATTTGTTTACATTTCTCTGGACTAAAAATGGCACCATGTATGAACTGTAAGCATTTGCGTGCATGAGTTTTGACAAATTTTAACTTTTTATAAGATTTCCATAATTAATGGTAGTAAATGATAAAATTGACTGGTATCTACATATATTTTGTGCATTCATGACATACCTACCTTTTTCTTGTTTTCTTCAATATTTTTAAGCTACTCAATTCAGCTGCATTTTTTTAAATTGTAGCAATTCTCCAAAAGTTTTCCAATATATTTATTGAAAAAAAAAAGTCCTCATGTAAGTGGACCTGCACAGTTCAAACCTGTGTCGTGCAAGGTTAAATTGTACAATTTCCTGAGAGACACAGTTCAGCCTGACAGTGAGAATCCACAGCAACAGGCTAGAGACAACTTCCAAGTCCACTGGGCCAGGTCAGGAAGCACCTAGAACACCTTCTCCAGCTCTCCCCACAGCTGCATGACTGACTTCATCTGGCCTTCAGTTTCGTCATAAACCTACTTCTTCAGTCGTGCTCATCATTTTGCGCAGGAGAATTCTGACCATTCTTTATTATAATTTTTTCAATTTATGTATTTACAAGGTTTCATATGCTTTGCATACTTTAATCTTTATTTAAATCTCATAAACAAATGTTACGAGCTCTCATTGGAAAGGAGAAGACTGAGTCTCAGAGAAATCAAAGTACTTGCACAAGATCACACAGCGACAGAACTAAGGTTCACAGTTAGGCTGGCTCCCTATCCCACGCTTCCACGAAGCTGCCATTTTTTGGTGCTTTATTTCAGGGCCACAGAACTACAGAACCCCACGGTCTTCCTGTAGGGATTACCCCCAGCCGTACCAGTTCCTTTTCCAAATCTTTCCCAGAAGCCTTTTACACCCCCATGCACTACAGTAAGATGTCACCCATCACCCAAACACAGAGTTGCCAGATAAAATAAAAATGTCCAGTTAAATTTGCATATTATGAAAACAACAAATCATTTTGCTAGTGTAACTGTCTAGGGAAATATTTCCATATCCTGGGACAGACTTAAGCTACAAAGTGTTTTCTTGTTGATCTGAAATGCAGATTGAACTGAGCACCCAGCAACAAACCCAGGCTTAACCCAGGATGAGATGCGTACGAGGCTCTTTCTCCTCACCAGCTCTGCAGATCCAAGCAGATTGTAATGTTTCTGATTTATTCACAAAATCGCAGAGTGGATGTGCAGCCCTGAGTATGGAAGCCTCCAGTATTAAGCCTCAACTGTGAAGAACTCAGTTGAATGTGCAGGAAGCTGGAGCTTTTGGAAATGCTAGGAGAAATGTCCTTGGCTTCCCCACCTCGGGTAAAGGCAAGAGTCGAATGCTTCCCCTGTTCATTTGCAGGTGTTTTGAATGTAGAAACCAGGGTCTGTGTTGATTACTTGTAGCAAAGTCTTTGCCCCAAACTCACGTTCCTTTGTTACCCATGTGGCCTTAAAGAACCCCACTGCCATCGGGTGTGCAATGACCTTGGGTGGAAACCACGGGGTGGGCAACCCCCAGGACTCCTGATAAATCGGACTCTGCCATAGGACCCCAGATAAAGCTGGCTCTCCCATAGGACTTCCACAAAAGCGGGCTCTCCCACAGGACCCTAGATAAAATGAGCTCTCCCATAGGACCTCAGATAAAGTGAGCTCTCCCATACGACCTCTAGAGAAAGTGGGCTCTTCCATGAAACTCCAGATAAAGCAGGCTCTGTGGCATTCGTTTGCTTTTGGTGTCAAACAAAGTTGGCCAGGACAGATGGCACCACCACTATCCTACAATGTGCTTTGCCCAAATCCTTGCTGACCTTTCCATTGTCCCTTTTTGTGTGTGACATGATAGCTGAAGAAATGGGTGTGCTCCACCCAGGTAGCTCCACAGGCCTTCAGGCTGCTCCAGCCCTGTATGACCCCTCTGCCTGCAGGTTCTGTGTTAGCCCCTGCCTCTCTCCACACGGGTCTCTCAGATCTCCAAGGCTTCCTATACAGGATTTCCCTTCTGAGTCTGCTCTTCTTTCTTCTGGGGAACACCTACGGACATTTTGGGTATTCACTGAAATGCTTTCTTACAGGAGGCTTGCACTGGGCTCTGCCCATCATGATTGGGTCAGCTTTGCCAACCATATACTTTCACAGCCTCTGAGATTAATTAAGTATGCTTAATTAATCTTATATGATGATGTATTTAACTCCTGGCTTTCCTGGTAGACTTTTAGTTCCTTGAGGGCAGATATCAGGTGTCTTTTGTTGTTGCTGCCTCCCTGGCACCAAGAACTATATAAAGGCCAATGTCCTCACTAAGCAACAATGGAATGGAACAAATGGAAGCCTCTGGTGTTGCAGGGAGGCCACTCCAAAGGCCCCTCGGCCTACTCCCCTGTCTTCCCATCACCATCGTGAGTCTCCTGTGTCTGCAGCCCAGGGCACCGATGACCTCATCTCTTCTCTTTTGGTCCTATGGCACTGGAGAATAGCCTGGAACCGCACCTTTCCCAGCAGATGTTCAATACTCAGAGGGTTGTCACTCCTAGTTTTGCTGTGTCCCTGCTCCTCGACCTCCTTAATGATTAGTAGAGGACATTGGATATGAAGAAAAGGGAACACATCTCACTTCAAAATCCCTGACTGTTCTTTTTTCTGTTAGTGCCACCAAGTTTCTTTTGTCTCCTGAACTTTTCTCCCGATATCTGTACTCTGCCCTTTCTCTTTCAACCCCTGGGCACACTTTGGCTCTCCCGTAGCATTTTAAAACTTCAGCTGGAGCCTGTGACCCTGGGGTGAAACAGCTTCTAGTGGTAATGAGATAACACCAACAGCACTTGACTTGTCAGTAAGTCTGATTTGTTTGTTGTGCTTTTATTTTGTTTGTTTGTTTGTTTGTTGCCTATGAACGAGATTATAGGGTTGTATATCAACAAATACACACTTTAAAAAAAATTCCTCTCTTCTATTATAATAAGCTTCAAATCATTTTAATATTCATGAAGTCCTTTAGATCTGCCCTGGTCAATTTGGTGGCTATGAGCTACCTGCAGCCGTCTGAATTTAAATGCAAAGTAATTTAAATGAAAGTAAATTAAAAATCCCACTTTCTCAGGCTCACTAGACACATCTCATGTGCTCCCAGAACTGCTCCCACACTGGTGTAGGTCTGATGTGTTCATTCATTGCCCTACAGATAGCCCTGAATACTGGTTTTTGGTGATCTCTTCAGTCTTCTCAGGGTTAATTTCCATCAGGCAGCCCAAGCTCTTGCTTCTAATGGATTTACTGCTTCAAATTCAAAGCATGAGAGAAATGAATCCACACAAGGGTGGCTCTTTAACAATTTCCTGCTGTGGCTTCATATGCTACCTGCACTTGATGCCCTTCACTTGCACCGCAGATAGGGCTTTCCTCCTGGAAAGTGCCTCCTCGAAAGACTTTTCCTCCACTCTTCTGCTCTCAATCAAATTCTCTTGCCATTAATCAACTTCTGTCTTTCTAACAAAGAAAATTAAAAGCTATTTATTCTACGTGCTTATTAAGAGATAACTGCTCTAGAATAAAGAAACTGACAGATGAAGGAACAAATGAAATGAATGAATCTCCAGATTCCATTCCCTGGCAGGTATTTCATCAGCAGTCAGTCTGTCCTCGTATACAGGGTGACCACACATTGGGCTCCTCCCAAATCTTGATCATATATTGCACCAGAGAGAGAATCAAGCAGCATCCTGGCCAATCTTCTGACCTGTGAAGGAAATACAAGGGGGCAGATGTGCCATGCAGGTTGCAGCTTGCATGTATCTCTGATGACAGATTTCTGGGGCTCTGGTCTATACTTGGACTTTCAGGCCAAATGGGAAACATATCTTCCAATTTTCCTATTCCCTAGTGTTATTCAAAAGCAATCTGTTTAAAAGGAAGCAGGCTTGGGGACAGTCTCAGAGCTCCACTTACATAGCAGGTGAACTGTTTCCACTTGCAGGAGACAAGGCTGGCTGTTGGCCCTTCCCTACTTGCTGTCCCTACCTGTCTTTCCTAGTCTAGTACTTAGATATATGGGAGGCAGCAGAGTCTCAGAGCAGCTCCTGACCCCTGTAAACATTGCACAGGTCTGAATGTGGAAAAAGACTCTTTAAAAGGAGACTGGGCAGAAACTGTTATCCCCATATGAGTCATGATTTTGAAGGATGAGAATACTAGAGGGATGTTATTGTAGGACAGGGAGGTTGATGATCATGGGTTAAAGGGCAGAGGCCCTGAGTTCAAGAGCAGTAACCGTGGTTCTAGACTGATGACTGTGGGCTCAAGAATAGTGATTATGAGTTCAGGGGTGGTAACCATGAGTTCAAATATGGTGATCATGGCTTCAAAGGCAGTGACCATGGATTCAAGAGTAGTGACCATGAGTTCAAGGGCAGTGACCATGAGTTCAAAGATAGTGAACATGGGTCCATGGCAATGACCATGGGTTCAAGGGTAGTGACCATAGGCTCAGGAATGGTGACCATGGATTCAAAGAAAGTCATCATGGGTTCACTGGAAGAAGAGGAACAGTTTCTAATATAGCTGAAGAGAAGAAAAAGAAGATAAGCCAGACAGATTTTGAGTCTTCTCTAGAGATTGGAAATGATAAATTTGTAGGGGCACCAGCCTGGGTAGATGGGTGCTTAGGAACCTGTGGGCAATGGAGGGAAAGGAAGACATTTGCATGGGTTGAGTTATAGCAGGCTGCCACATTCAAACTCACACTATAAGTGCCTAATTTTGTTGTTAGCTGAACTGGACTCCATGACCCTCAACTGCTGACCAGTGGGGAAAATGATAATCTATGTCTTCAAGCATTCAAATTAATTGAAAGTTTATTCTAATCTTGTCATTTTAACAGTCCTTATGGGGGAAGGTGGGGGCAAACCTTTTAGATAGCTTCCCACTCCTTCATTCCCTGAGATGACTCCTAAAGATAGGCGGTGAGATGTGTACAGAGAGGCCCCAAAGTGAAGATGGCTTTGATTTGTGATCCCAACACCCATATGCTAATGGATCAGGCTTCTTGTTAACATTTTCTTCAAGAAAATCCGTATGATTTGGCTTTTGGTTTTGTCAACTAGTGGAAAAATGCTAGAGAGCTGTTCACTCTGTGACTGGAACAGAAGGACAAATTAAAATTGTGTTTGCTGGGTGGGGTAGGGGGCAGGTTACTGATCTGGTCTCTGTAAATGGTCAGGGTGCTGAGAGCCTGGGGCTCCCAGTGAGATGTTAGGTCAAGGGGTGCCCTTCTCTGCTGCAGCTGCTCTTGTGTTCAGATTGCAGTTTGTGGCTCCCCTCTTTCTCATATCCTTGGACGTTCCTTGCTCCTTTCTATTACTGGGAAATTTGCTGAAACCCATCAGCTTATGGCCTGCCCTACCCAAGTCCATTCTATCCTCTTCTCTGGCAGATTTCTACTCTTTGGGATTTCATTGATGAAATGCAGGGTAAAAACAAAACAAAAAAAAATGTATTCTGGCTTTCAGTTTTTATCATGTCTTACTAAAAACTTTGAAAGTTGTAAAATATCCCCGCAGATGCTCTGGCTCCAGCCCTCAGGTTTAGCTGTTTAGTGCTGTAATTGCTGATCCTCAATTTCAATTTTTACTTTTGATTTAAACCACGAATGTGATATAAAGTTGTTTTAATTTTAAATTTCTATGTGGAGTTTTTTGTTTGCTTTGGAAGAGAATGAGAGATGGGAGTAGATTTTTTTAAAATGCTCTTCTAAATACATGTAATTGTGTTGCAATCAAGGGATATGGATCAAAGTTCTCTGCCTTGGGGATTTGTGGAGATGTCCTTTGTGTCCTAATTATAGTCTGTTTTATGACTATTCCTGGGGTATCTGAGAAGAATGTGTACTGATCTCTATATTTTACTGTGAAAAGCTTTCAAAATCCTCCCTTCAAGGGTTCTGCTTCTGGGGACATGTTTGGAAATGCCACTCCCTCATGATTAGATAAAGATTCATTTATGTTGTTTTAGCACATAATGTTTTCAGGCTTTGTATTTAGAATTTTAATTAACTATGAATTAAATCTGGCATGAGACAGGGGTCTGCATTCATTTTTTTTTCCAAATGGTTCAATTGTGGCTTCTAAGTGATCAAGCCATCTTCACCTTTCACTCAATTTCTTACTAGAATAAATTCTGTCAATACACATGTGTGTATTTCTGATCAATACAATGTATTTTACATCTATTAATAAAATTCTTCCTTATTACTCTTATATAACAATTTCTTAGCTGGTAGCATTTGTGTTTTTATTTTCTGTTAGGTTTTTAAGAAGTAGTCATGAGACACATTTGGTTGGAATTGTTTTAGGTATATGGAAAAATAAGGAGAATCAACACCCTCAATAATGTCTTTCCTTTGATTCATTTAATTGCAAGTCCCTAATCACTGATGCTTATACATAACACTGTTCTCCAGTGTCCCTGAAAAAAATGTGTTCTATAGAAATATTAATTTTAGATAGTGATAAAAGAGAAATATGTCCTCTACATACCGCTTTCACTTTAACATTTTACCTAAACCCATTTTAGATAAACTGGAACTATTTTCTCATTAATAGTCATAAATTTGAAGTGAGCCCAAAAGACCAGTGGACCTTGTATCCAGTTTCAACCCAAAAGAATAAATTAAGATCGACTTCTCTAAACTCCAAATTAGCCACCTGCCAACATTTAATTGACTTAGATCTAACACTTGTGTTCTGCCGGTCAACTCATTTAGTTACCAGAATGTACATTTTTGCAACTAATTTATCTTGGAAGTTTCATTAGGAAATGGCATTGCTTAAAATTAATCATTTTCTGGATGAGTTATCAGAAGGTTTTATGGCCACGGTGAGTGACTGTAAATACTTACTCAGAATGTTTCCAACATCACTGCAGCCACACTTCATGGTTCAGAACTCTGAAGCCCCAGCCCCTATTTGTCCTGTGTTTCAAGCATATCCAAGCTGTTTTCTTAATCCTGCTCAAATGTGATTCTTTGTTCCACTGCTGAGTAAGGAGTGAATGGTCTTTTTTTCAGGAACAAATCTTTTCAGGCACTGTAATTTTCTTCAAGATTTTCACAAATCCACCATTTGTGTTTTTGAACATTTGGATCTAATATCCTTTGGGACACACACCAATTTTGCTCCAAGTTTTTCCATATTATCGCTTTAAACTGTTTCTCAAAATGTGTCCCAAATGCTATGATGAGATACCTTTGTGCAAATTGGACAAAGGAGACCCTCTGGATGGTCTCCACAAAAGCATGGCTTGGAGAGCAGACTATATGTTTTTTTAAATTGTGGTAAAATACTCATAACGTAACATTTATCATCTTAACCACTTTTAAGTGTGCAGTTCTTAGTGTTAAGAATAATCACATTGTTGTGCAACGAATCTCCAAATCATTTTCATCTTGCAAAACTAAAACCCTGTATCCATTAAAGAACTCCCCACTTTCCCTCTACCCAGTCCCTGGCAACCACCATTTTACTTTTTATGAATGTGACCACTCTAGGTATCTTATTATAAGTGGACTCATACAGTATTTGTCTTTTTGTGATTGTCTTATTTAACTTAGCACGATGTCCTCAAGGTTCATCCATATCATAGCATATGTCAGAATTCCCTTCCTTTTTAAGAATAAATAATATTCTATTCTGTGTATATACCACATTTTGTTTTTCTGTTCATCTGACAATTGCTTCCACCCTTTTGCCATTGTGGATAATGCTTTATGGACACAAATGTACAAATATCTCTTTAAAACCATGCTTTCAAATCTTTTGAGATCCTGCTTTGAAATCATTTGGCTGTATATTCAGATGTTGTGTTGCTGGATCCTATGGTATTTCTGTTTTTAATTATTTGATAAAACACCATACTGTTTCCACAGCAGCTGCACCATTTTACATTCCCACCAAGAGTGCACAAAGGTTCCAATTTCTCTGCATCCTCACCAACACTTCTTATTTTCTGTATTTGTTGTTGTTGCTTGTTGTTTTATAGTAGCCAGGGTGTGAGGTGACATCTCATTGTAGTTTTGTTTTGCATTTCCATAATGATCAGTGATGTTGAGCATCTTTTCATAGGCGTGTTGACCATTTTGTATCTTCTTTCAATAATGTCTATTCAAGTTCTTTGAACATTTCTTAATCGGATTGGTTGTCTCCTTCATCATTGAGTTGTAGGAATTCCTTATATGTTCTGGATATTAACTTCTTATGAGATGTATGATTTACAAACATTTTCTCTCATTCTTTAGATTACTTTTTTACTCTGTTGATTATGTCCTTTGGTGAACAGAAGTTTTTAATTTTGATGTAGTTCAATTTATCTATTTTTACTTTCTATTTGCCTGTGTTTTTGATGTCATATCCAGGAAATCATTGCCAAATTCAACATCATGATGCATTTGCTATTTCTTCTAAGAGTTTTGTAGTTTTAGCATTATGTTTAGGTAATGCTAAACATCATTTGTTGGAAAAACTGTCCTTTCTTTCATTGAATAATCTTGGCTCCCTTTTCAAAAATTATTTAACCACATACATGAGGGTTTATTTCTGGGCTTTCTATTCTAGTCCATTGATCTACACTAGTTTGACGTACCACACCACTTTGATTACTGTAGTTTTGTGATAAGTTTTGAAATCAGGAAGTATGAGACCTCCAACTTCGTTCGTTTTCAAGATTGTTTTGGCTAGAAGGGGCAGACTGCATTTCTAGCAAGCGAGAAAAAGGCAGGCCTTCACTCTGGGATGCAGACCTGTGCTAGAACATCTAGCACACTGAGCAGAGCTGGCCCCTCACCTGAGAAATTGAGGAAGAGGTCCACCTGCACTTCCAGATTTGGAGGCCCTGCCACTCAGCAAATGCTGCATCAGGATGAAGAACTCATTCATTCTTCTAAATCTGGATAACTCTTCCCTTTACTGATGCCAGATTATCAGAGCTTTTACCATTCTGATTAGACATTGAAAAGTACAGAGTTGCTTTGATGTTGTATAGATGGGCTTTAATTTCTCTTGCTTTTCTGTGGCTCCTGTAGTTTACGTAGAGGTGGGCTGTAGAGGGCAACTGGCAGCATTTGTTAATTATTCTTGCTGTAGGAGGTTGGCAAGGAGGTGGTCTCCTCACCACGACCCAAAGAGAAACTTCTGTCTGACATTAGTGCCCTGGAACAAATACCATCCCTAAGCACTGTTTGTATTCATGAACACTACAACTGATCCTCTTTTGCTGATCTTGTAACAAATGCTCTTTATCTGTTTTGATCAGCTCTTGAAAGACTTCTAGGTAAATGTGCAATCCAGCTTTAGCAAATGTGCAGGGTTTTCTGGCTTATCTCTTTGAATGCCAACTTTAGTTAGCCCTATTATAAGTGACATCCATACTCTTTAGAGTGACAACAGGCTTACATATATACTTCATTTCTTAAAATAGCTTATTTGACAAGAGAAAAAAATGTATTATTAAGAGTCATTTGGTTGCATTTAACAAAACCTGATTCAAACCACTTTAAGTAAGAAATGGGGTTTTATTGGCTCATAAAACTGGGAAAAATGGATGGATGCAGGGCCTCAAAAGATGTTATCAGGGCTGTCTCTCTCATTTCCTGTCTCTGACTCTAGCTTTTGTTTCCTCTGTGCTGGCTGAATTATCAGTAGACTTTTCCATCAGGTGGCAAATTGGACCCAGAAGGATGAATTTGTAGGCCACCTTCTTAGCAATCCCAGTAAGTTTGCAATGTTTCCTCCCCTGTGGCTCTAGCCTAAGCCCTAGTGAGGGCTCCTCCTGACCTATCTGGGTCCATGTGTCCACTCCGGGCCAGTCATGTAGCAAGAAGAGGCATTGTTCTGGGTAGCCAAGTCTGAGTCACAATGGCTCCCACAGGTAGGGGCAGGGTCATGACACTAAACTTCATAAGTTGGACATGAGGGTTGGGAAATTGGGATACTATTGACAAAAAGTGTAGAAAGGGATGCTGAGCTGGAAAAAATTAATTACTGATTTTCTCTACAACATATCTAAAAAGATTCCTCCAGAAGAGCAATCCCCTTAATACAAGGAACTCTTCTACAGTGTTCTTACCAGATGTTTTATCCAGTTTCCCTTTGAACACATTCCAGAATGGAGATCTCAGCACCTCCAGTTGTCTTCTATTCCAATATTAGACAGAGCTGCTTGTCAGAAAAATATCCCTTATCTCAACAAATCTGAGTTTTCCTGTAATTTCTAAGGAATTGTCCTGACTCAGCCCATCAGAGCCTTATAAAATAAAATTATAACCTCAACTTCCCAAAAGGGTAATCAAACATTTGAGTTCAATTTCAACATGTATTTTATATTTCACGTTCTACTTTCCCAGTGCCTTCTGAAGATTCCTGATAAAATCTCTACCCCCACCAAGGATATTCTTTTCACCTCCAATGGACTCTAATGGTCTTTTGCATTTCACCTGCCACCAAGGCTTCCTCCCTGTATTTATTATAACATTAAATTATTTTATGGCTCAAATGTTGGAAATAGTTTTAAGGTACTGATGACAATCTGCTTCTCACTCCCATAGTAACCCCAAAAGGAGGGTTGTTTTTACCAGTCACATTACAATTTTGGTTAATGTTAAGCTTAAAACAGTAGTAGCTACCATTTACTGATTGTCAGATTCTTTATAAAATGTATCTATAATCCCCACAATAATTCCAACATTTATTATTATTATTGTCATTATTAAGATTATTGCTATCCCATTTTACAGACAAGAAGTTGAAACTCAGTTTAAGTAACTTAGAAAGTCAAATTAAGTCAGTGGTCAAATTGACATTTGAGCTCAAATATCTATGACTGCAAAACTAAGTTCTTTCCATCATACTCCCTGATCCATGGTTGATGTCAATGGAGACCATCAGATCTGTTTCCTGTGAAGTGCTGCCAATTACTTCATTCATATCTTTTGCTTGTGCAATGAAGCTGGTGCTCACCATAATATGGGCTATGCAGAAAAGGGTTAACAGAGTAGGCCTGAGACTGCATTCCTTACGAAGCCTTTTTTGCAAGGCTGGCCTTGACAGGCTCCTGGGGTCTTGGATTTCAGAATTTCCATTATTCCCTGATTAGAATGGCTTACTGTGCTTAAACTGTTTGTTCAAACAATATGGCTAAGCTGAATATGTGCTTTCCTTCCTGGTGTGTGGAATTTTGGTATGTGTTAGACAGAGGGGTACCTATATGACAAGCCCACAATCAAAACCCCAGGCAACGAGCCTCTAATGAGCTTCTTTGGTAGATGTCTGGTAGATGGTGAACATGTGTTGTCATATCTCAGGGCTCGAGGAATTAAGCACATCCTGTGTGATTCCTCTGGGATAACACTCCTGAAAGCATGTGCCTGGTTTCCTCCAGATTTCACCCCATACGCCTTTTCTCTTTACTGATTTTACTTCATACCCTTTTGCTGTAATAAATTGTAGCCATGAATATGACTACATGCAGAGGCCTCTGCGTCCTCCTAGGAAATCACCGAAGCTGGAGGTAGTCTTGGAAATGCTCAACACGGGGACTTTATATTTGTTCCTGTTAAGTGTAATCCTGATACAGTCATTTCAAAATCCCTCAATCTATTTTTTAAATATTTAGCTCTACATGTATTCCTTCAAGGTTTTAATTTTATTCCTTGATAAGAATATTGAATAAGAGAGTGGAAACACAGAATTGTAGTTGTTTCCTGAAGCCTCTCTCTGTGTCAAGACTAAGCTATTAATCACAATGTTAGGACAGGGTTACATAGCCAGTTACATACTTTTCCACAAGTACTATTAAAAAGAACATACTTCATTACATTGTTTTCTAGTATTTCCTAAGACATTATGTCACTTAAAAAATTAAGACATACAGGCCAAAACATTCTCACTTCCTTTTCCTTATGTACTTATTGGACTAGCATTTATCATATTTGTTATTGTTTTATATTTGTTGCCCTTTTTCATTTTCATTTTTCTCTCACTTCTACCTTCTCTCAGTGTTAACTGAGCATTTTATATGGTTTCAGTCTATCTCCTCTTGTAATACATCAATTATACTTCCTTCCCACCCTTTTTTTCAATGGTTCCTCTTGAATTTGCAGTAATCTAAGTCCACTTTCAAGTAACACTATACTTCTTGAGAAATGAAAGATGGCCGAATAGGAACGGCTCCAGTCTACAGCTCCCAGCATGAGCGACGCAGAAGACGGGTGATTTCTGCATTTCCAACTGAGGTTTCGGGTTCATTTCACTGGGGCTTGTCAGAAAGAGGGTACAGGACAGTGGGTGCTGCCCATGGAATGTGAGCCAAAGCAGGGTGAGGCATCACCTCACCCAGGAAGCACAAGGGGTTAGGGAATTCCCTTCCCTAGCCAAGGGAAGCCGTGACAGACAGCACCTGGAAAATCGGGTCACTCCCACCCTAATACTGAGCTTTTCCAATGGTCTTAGCAAATGGCACACCAGGAGATTATATCCCATGCCTGGCTTGGAGGGTCCCATGCCCATGGAGCCATGCTCACAGCTAGCACAGCAGTCTGAGATTGAACTGCAAAGTGGCAGTGAGGCTTGGGGAGGGATGCCTGCCATTGCTGAGGCTTGAGTAGGTAAACAAAGTGTCCAGGAAACTCGAACTGGGTGGAGCCCACCGCAGGTCAAGGAGGCCTGCCTGACTCTGTACACCCCACCTCTGGGGGCAGGGCATAGCTGAGCAAAAGGCAGCAGAAACTTCTACAGACTTAAATGTCCCTGTCTGACAGCTTTGAAGAGAGCAGTGGTTCTCTCAGCACGGAGTGAGATCTGAGAACAGACAGACTGCCTCCTCAAGTGGGTCCCTGACCCCCGAGTGGTCTAACTGGGAGGCACCTCCCAGTAGGGGCTGACTGACACCTCATTCTTAATTAGAACAATTAAGAATAAAAAACAAAATCCTTAAAATTTTACCTTATTTATTCCTTTTCTAATGTTTTATTTCTTTCAGTAGATCAAAATTTCTGACATTTCTTTTTTCTCTGAAGAGCTTGTTTTAACATTTCATGCAATGCAAGTCTACTGGAGACAAATTCAATTTTTGTTTGCCTGAAAATGTCTTTATTTCTCCATTACTTTTGAAGAATAATTTTGCGGTACACAGAATTTTAGGTTGATGGGGTTTTTTTAATTTCAGTATTTTAAATATTCCACTTCACCTCTTCTTTGCATGGGAGGAAGTAATTGGAAGTACTCTGTTATAAGGTACCCACTACCTGTGAAGATGTGTATTATACCGGACAATATAATTCTTAACTTTGCTCCTCTATAAGTAAGGTATTTTATTCTTTTGGCTTCTTTCAAGATTATCTCTTTATCTTTAGTTTCCTGCAGATTGAATACGGTGTCCCTAAGTGTCTATTTTTTTTTTTTTTTTTTTTATCCTGCTTGGTGTTCCCTGAGTTTCCTGGAGTTGTGGCTTGGCACATGTCATTAATTTGGAAAATATTCAACCATTATTACTTCAAATATTTCTTCTGGTCCTTTCACAAATTCTGGAATTCTCATTGTGCATATATTACACCTTCTGTACTCGTATGAAGTTCTTGGATATCTTGTTTCTTTTTTCATTTTATTCTTATTTCCTTTCTCTTACATTTCAGTTTGGGAAGATTTTATTGACACATTTTCATGCTCAGTGATTCTTTCCTCCCGGGGTCCGGTCTACTGGCGAGCCCATCAAAGGCAATTTTCTTTGCAACGATGTTTTTGATTTCCAAAATTTCCAGTGGTTTCTTTCTTAGAGCTTCCGTTTTTCTATTTAGATCACCCATTCGTTCTTGCATATCAGTCACATTTTCCATTAGAGCCCTTAGCATATTAATCATTATTAATTTAAATATCTTTTCTGATAATTCCAAAATCTGCATCATACTTGAGACTGGCTCCATTCCTTGCTTTGCCTCTGGATACTATGCTCTTTCTTGCCTTTTAGCATGCTTTAAAATTTTTCTTTTATTTATTTATTTTTATTTATTTATTTATTATACTTTAAGTTCTAGGGTACATGTGCACAACGTGCAGTTTTGTTATATATGTATACATGTGCCATGTCGGTTTGCTGCACCCATTAACTCATCATTTACATTAGGTATTTCTTCTAATGCTATCCTTCCCCCATCCCCACCACTGACGGGCCCTGGTGTGTGATGTTCCCCACCTTGTGTCCAAGTGTTCTCATTGTTCACTTCCCACCTAGGAGTGAGAACATGCAGTGTTTCGTTTTCTGTCCCTGTGATAGTTTACTCAGAATGGTAGTTTCCAGCTTCATTCATGTACCTATAAAGGACATGAACTCATCCTTTTTTATGACTGCATAGTATTCCATGGTGTGTATGTGCCACATTTTCTTAATCCAGTCTATCATTCATGGACATTTGGGTTGGTTCCAAGTCTTTGCTATTGTGAATAGTGCCACAATAAACATATGTATGCATGTGTCTTTATAGTACCATGATTTATAATCCTTTGGGTACATACTCAGCAATGGGATGGCTGGGTCAAATGGTATTTCTAGTTCTAGATCCTTGAGGAATTGCCACACTGTCTTCCACAATGGTTGAACTAGTTTACAGTCCCACCAACAGTGTAAAAGTGTTCCTATTTCTCCACATCCTCTCCAGCACTTGTTGTTTCCTGACTTTTTAATGATTGCCATTCTAACTGGTATGAGATGGTATCTCATTGTGGTTTTGATTTGCATTTCTCTGATGACCGGTGATGATGAGCCTTTTTTCATGTGTCTGTTGGCTGCATAAATGTTTTCTTTTGAGAAGTGTCTGTTCATATCCTTTGCCCACTTTTTGATGGGGTTGTTTGATTTTCTCTTGTAAATTTGTTTAAGTTCTTCGTAGATTCTGGATATTAGCCTTTTGTCAGATGGGTAGATTGCAAAAATTTTCTCCCATTCTGTAGGTTACCTGTTCAGTCTTATGGTAGTTTCTTTTGTTGTGTAGAAGCTCTTTAGTTTAATTAGATCACATTTGTCAATTTTGGCTTTTGTTGCTGTTGCTTTTCATGATTTAGACATGAAGTCCTTGCCCATGCCTATTTCCTGAATGGTATTGCCTAGGTTTTCTTCTAGGGTTTTTATGGTTTTAGGTCTAACACTTAAGTCTTTAATCCATATTGAATTAATTTTTCTATAAGATGTAAGGAAGGAATCCAGTTTCAGCTTTCTACATATGGCTAGCCAGTTTTCCCAGCACCATTTATTAAATAGGGAATCCTTTCCCATTTCTTGTTTTTGTCAGGTTTGTCAAAGATCAGGTGGTTGTAGATGTATGGTATTATTTCTGAGGGCTCTGTTCTGTTCCATTGGTCTATATCTCTGTTTTGGAACCAGTACCATGCTGTTTTGGTTACTGTACCCTTGTAGTATAGTTTGAAGTCAGGTAGCATGATGCTTCCAGCTTTGTTCTTTTGGCTTAGGATTGTCTTGGCAATGCAGGCTCTTTTTTGGTTCCATATGAACTTTAAAGTAGTTTTTTCCAATTCTGAAAAAAGTCATTGGTAGCTTGATGGGGATGGCATTGAATCTATAAATTACCTTGGGCAGTATGGCCATTTTCACAATATTGATTCTTCCTATCCATGAGCATAGAATGTTCCTCCATTTGTTTCTGTCCTCTTTTATTTCACTGAGCAGTGGTTTGTAATTCTCCTTGAAGAGGTCCTTCACATCCCTTGTGAAGCTATTTTATTCTTGAAGGTATTTTATTCCTTGAATTCCTAGGTATTTTACTGTCTTTGAAACAATTGTGAATGGATTTCACTCATGATTTGGTTCTCTGTCTGTTATTGGTGTATAGGAATACTTGTGATTTTTCCACATTGATTTTGTATCCTGAGATTTTGGTAAAGTTGCTTATCAGCTTAAGGAGATTTTGGGCTGAGACAATGGGATTTTCTAAATATACAATCATGTCATCTGCAAACAGGGACAATTTGACTTCCTCTTTTCCTAATTGAATGCGCTTTATTTCTTTCTCCTGCCTGATTGACCTGGCCACAACTTCCAATAGTATGCTGAATAGGAGTGGTGAGAGAGGGCATCCCTGTCTTGTGCCAGTTTTCAAAGGGAATGCTTCCAGTTTTTGCCCATTCAATATGATATTGGCTGTGGGTTTGTCATAAACAGCTCTTATTATTTTGAGATACAGTCCATAAATACCAAATTTATTGAGAGTTTTTAGCGTGAAGCGTTGTTGAATTTTGTCAAAGGCCTTTTCTGCATCTATTGAAATAATCATGCGGTTTTTGTCTTTGGTTCTGTTTATATGCTGGATTACGTTTATTGATTTGTGTACCTTGAACCAGCCTTGCATCCCAGGGATGAAGCCCACTTGATCATGGTGGATAAGCTTTTTGATGTGCTGCTGGATTTGGTTTGCCAGTATTTTACTGAGGATTTTTGCATCGATATTCATCAGGGATATTGGTCTAAAATTCTCTTTTTTGGTTGTATCTCTGTCAGGCTTTGGTATCAGGATGATGATGGCCTGGTAAAATGAGTTAGGGAGGATGCCCTCTTTCTCTATTGATTGTAATAGTTTCAGAAGTGATGGTACCAGCTCATCTTTGTACCTCTGGTAGAATTCGGCTGTGAATCCATCTGGTCCTGGACTTCTTTTGCTTGGTAGGCTCTTAATTATTGCTTCAATTTCAGAGCCTGTTATTGGTCTATTCAGGGGTTCAACTTCCTGGTTTAGTCTTGGGAGACTGTATGTGTCCAGGAATTTATCCATTTCTCCTAGGTTTTCTAATTTATGTGCATAGAGGTGTTTATAGTATTCTCTGATGGTAGTTTGTATTTCTGTGGGTCGATGGTGATATCCCCTTTATCATTTTTTACTGCATCTATTTGATTCTTCTCTCTTCTTCTTTATTAGTCTTGCTAGCTGTCTATCAATTTTGTTGATCTTTTCAAAAAACCCGGGCCTGGATTCATTGATTTTTTGAAGGGTTTTTTTTGTCTCTATCTTCTTCAGTTCTGCTCTGATCTTAGTTATTTCTTGCCTTCTGCTAGCTTTTGAATGTGTTTGCTCTTGCTTCTCTAGTTCTTTTAATTGTGATGTTAGGGTGTCAATTTTAGATCTTTCCTGCTTTCTCTTGTGGGCATTTAGTGCTATAAATTTCCCTCTACACACTGCTTTAAACATGTCCCAGAGATTCTGGTATGTTGTATCTTTGTACTCATTGGTTTCAAAGAACATCTTTATTTCTGCCTTCATTTTGTTATGTACCCAGTAGTCATTCAGGAGCAGGTTGTTCAGTTTCCATGTAGTTGAGTGGTTTTGAGTGAGTTTCTTATTCCTGAGTTCTAGTTTGATTTCTTTGTATTCTGAGAGACAGTTTGTTACAATTTTTGTTCTTTTACATTTGCTGAGGAGTGCTTTACTTCCAACTATGTGGTCAATTTTGGAATAAGTGTGATGTGGTGCTGAGAAGAATGTATATTCTGTTGATTTGGGGTGGAGAGTTCTGTAGATATTTCTCCTTCACTTATGAAGCTTAGTTTGGCTGGATATGAAATTCTGGGTTTAAAATTCTTTTCTTTAAGAATGTTGAATATTGACCCCCACTCTCTTCTGGTTTTTAGAGTTTCTGCCGAGAGATCTGCTGTTAGTCTGATGGGCTTCCCTTTGTGTCTATTAGGTCTGCTTGGTGCAGAGTTGAGTTCAATTCCTGGAAATCCTTGTTAGCTTTCTGTCTCATGGATCTGTCTAATGTTGACAGTGGGGTGTTAAAGTCTCCCATTATTATTATGTGGGAGTTTAAGTCTCTTTGTAAGTCTCTAAGGACTTGCTTTATGAATCTGAGTTCTCCTGTATTGGGTGCATATATATTTAGGATACTTGGCTCTTCTTGTTGAATTGATCCCTTTACCACTATGTAATGGCCTTCTTTGTCTCTTCTGATCTTTGTTTGTTTAAAGTCTGTTTTATCAGAGACTAGAATTGCAATCCCTGGTTTTTTTTTGTTTTCCATTTTCTTGGTACATCTTCCTCCATCCCTTTATTTTGAGCCTATGTGTGTCTCTGCATGTGAGATGGGTCTCCTGAATACAGCAAACTGATGGGTCTTGACTCTTTATCCAATTTGCCAATCTGTGTCTTTTAATTGGACCATTTAGTCCCTTTACATTTAAGGTTAATATTGTTAAGTGTGAATTTGATCCTGTCATTATGATGTAAACTGGTGATTTTGCTTGTTATTTGATGCAGTTTCTTCCTAGTATCGATTGTCTTTACAATTTGGCATGTTTTTGCAGTGGCTGGTGCCACTTGTTCCTTTCCATGTTTAGTGCTTCCTTCAGGAGTTCTTGTAAGGCAGGTCTGCTGGTGACAAAATCTCTCAGCATTTGCTTTTCTGT
The DNA here is from genome assembly GCF_037993035.2 of Macaca fascicularis. Taxonomy (NCBI): domain Eukaryota; kingdom Metazoa; phylum Chordata; class Mammalia; order Primates; family Cercopithecidae; genus Macaca; species Macaca fascicularis. The sequence continues at coordinate 53,400,275 of NC_088383.1, read as the reverse complement.
AAAGGATTTTATTTCTCCTTCACTTATGAAGCTTAGTTTGGCTGGATATGAAATCTGGGTTGAAAATTCTTTTCTTTAAAATGCTGAATATTGGCTTCCCTTTGTGACTAACCCAACCTTTCTCTCCGGCTGCCCTTAACACTTTTTCCTTCATTTCAACTTTGGTGAATCTGACAATTATGTGTCTTGGGGTTGTTCTTCTTAAGGAGTATCTTTGTGGTGTTCTCTGTATTTCCTGAAGTTGAATGCTGGCCTGTCTTGCTAGGTTGGGGAAGTTCTCCTGGATAATATCCTGAAGAGTGTTTTCCAACTTCATTCCATTCTCCCCATCACTTTCCGGTACACCAATCAAACGTAGATTTGGTCTTTTCACATAGTCCCATAATTTTTGGAGACTTTGTTCATTTATTTTTACTATTTTTTCTCTAAACTTCTCTTCTCACTTCATTTCATTAATTTGGTCATCCGTCACTGATACGCTTTCTTCCAGTTGATCGATTCAGCTACTGAAGCTTGTGCATGCGTCATGTAGTTCTCATGCCATGGTTTTCAGCTCCACCAGGTCATTTAAGATCTTCTCTACACTGTTTATTCTAGTTAGCCATTCATCTAATCTTTTTTCAAGGTTTTTAGCTTCCTTACAACGGGTTTTTAGCTCAGAGAAGTCTGTTATGACTGACTTTCTGAAGCCTACTTCTGTCAGCTCGTCAAAGTCATTCTCCATCCTGCTTTGTTCTGTTGCTGACAAGGAGCCGTGATCCTTTGGAGGAGAAGGGGCGCTCCAGTTTTTAATATTTTCAACTTTTCTGCTCTAGTTCTCCCCATCTTTGTGGTTTTATCTACCTTTGGTTTTTGATGATGGTGATCTACAGATGGGGTTTTGGTGTGGATGTCCTTTTTGTTGATGTTGATGCTATTCCTTTCTGTTTCTTAGTTTTCCTTCTAACAGTCAGGTCCCTCGGCTGCAGGTCTGTTGGAAGTTTGCTGGAGGTCCACCCCAGACCCTGTTTGTCTCAGTATCACCAGCAGAGACTGCTGAACAGCAAATATTACAGAAAAGTAAATATTGCTGCCTGATCCTTCCCCTGGAAGCTTCATCTCAGAGGGGCACCCAGACGTATGAGGTGTCAGTCAACCCCTACTGGGAGGTTTCTCCAAGTTAGGCTACACAGGGGTCAGGGACCCACTTGAGGAGGCAGTCTGTCCATTCTCAGAGCTCAAACATCATGCTGGGAGAACCACTGCTCTCTTCAGAGTTGTCAGACAGGGAGGTTTAAGTCTGCAGAAGTTTCTGCTGCCTTTTGTTCCGGTATGCCTTGCCCCTCAGGTGGAGTCTACAGAGGCAGGCGGGCCTCACTGAGTTGCAGTGGGCTCCACCCAGTTCGAGCTTCCTGGCCGCTTCGTTTACCTACTCAAGCCTCAGCAATGGCGGACACCCCTCCCCCAGCCAGGCTTGCTGCCTCGCAGTTTGATCTCAGACTAGCAGTGAGCAAGGCTCTGTGGGCATGGGACCCACTGAGCCAGATGCAGGATATAATCTCCTCGTGTGCCATTTGCTAAGACCATTAGAAAAGTGCAGTGTTTATGTGGCAGTGTCCTGATTTTCCCAGTATAGTCTGTCACAGCTTCCCTTGGCTAGAAAAAGGAAATTCCTTGAGCCCTTGAGCTTCCCAGGTGAGGTGATGCCATGCCCTGCTTTGGCTTGCCCTTTGTGAGCTGCACCCACTTGCCAACCAGTCCCAATGAGATGAACCAAGTACCTCAGTTGGAAATGCAGAAACCACCCATCTTCTTCGTTGATCATGCTGGTAGCTGCAGACCGGAGCTTTTCCTATTTGGCCATCTTGGAACCACCTTTCGTGCTTTGTAATTTTTCATTGAGAAACGTTTGTTGCATTTTGCAGAATAGAAGTTGAGGTTAGTAGGTTTTTAGTGTGATGCTTAATCTTTATCTGGTTAGGAATTATTGTGTCTGTGTTTACTCCTTGTTTTAGCCGTAGGTGTCTGAGGCTTCAATTTCTTCTGGTGTCCTTCTTTTTATTTCCTCTGTTTTATCTGAGCTTCTTTCTTAAATGAGTATTAGTGTTGTGGCTCTTTTAATTGTAATCCCTCGTTATTATATGGAATCCTTATTTCCTGCTTCAGCAGCTTGTGGTCCCAGCAAGCTGTGATTCTCTGCACTTGCCTGTTTCTTCACTTTGGGGAACATCATTTTGCTCTGTGAGCTCAATTCTCTGATGAATCTAAAAAGATATGTTGATTTCATTTGGTCATCCTTTTTCATTATGACTCTCAGGTGACAATAGGCAAAACTTTGCTCTAAGGTCATGCTTGTAGTATTTTACTACACTTTCAAAAACATTTACTTGTGTCTTAAGATACATGCAAGATAATCATACATTTATCCTCTCTATGTTATTGCCATAGACTAAAATGTCCCCTTTATGCCGCTTGCTCTACCATTTCCAGGTTGTCAGATAGCCTATGACTGTCATTGAATGGGTGGGGACTTAGGAAACAAATGACAGAAAAACAGGTTATAGAAGGAGAAATTTGGCCGAAGTGATGGATCCTGGGGGGGGGCTTTTTATTTAGTGCCTGTCATCCCTACTGACCTACAGAGTTACTCATCAAATCTGAGGCCCACTCCTAGCTTTAGTAGATATGCTTTAAGCAATGCTTTTAGAATCAGAAACCCAGCTAGGGAGTCCCTTGACAATTTTGGATGGATTCTGGTACCTGAGAGTATGCTATTGGCTGTAATTCCTACTTTTCATTAGTAAGAATCCATTTCTTATAAAAATGATTAGATTGCTGTGATGTCCAGCCACAGCCTGGAGCAAACCCTTGAAGACAATGCTGGCCAAACAATTTGGCCAAACGAGATAGAAAGCCCAGTCTTCCCAGGCATGTCTTCCTGATCCTGACTCCTTTCCCAGGCTACGGGAGGCATGAGAGTGGGATATAAGTTTTGGCAGATATGGAAGCTGGGCCTGTACTCATCTCAATGAAAGAAGCTGATGACCATGAGATAATTAGCTCATAAAGCAATCAATTAACACATTTGGTTGTTGGCTGAAAGTCTGGAGTCCACCCAGGGGTGAGAATTTGGCCTTTCCTTCTCTGACATTTGGCATGTCTCTGCTTCTGCCTATTGGCCCGGGCTGTTCTCTCTGCTCAGGATGCCTGGCCTGCACTCCCTCCTACAGACTTTCTCCTTCAAGACTGTACCCAGCATCCATGGGCCTGTGACTCTCTTTCTGGCCACTCAAACCTGACATTAATCTTTCCCAGGTAAGGACAGCAACCCTCTCTACCAAGACTGTTTCTCCTGTGTCTAAAACAATGCTCAACCTTTTTCCTAATCAGCTGTGTTCTTTGGATGAGCTACTGAAGTATATATCTTTGAGCTTACATTTCTGAGAGAAATATTTGCCCATCTGCCCCACTAGATGACAAACTCTTTGAGAACAAGGACTGTGTCTCTTATCTCGGTTTTTCCACAGCCTAGCCCAGAACCTGGCATATAACAAAGGCTCAACACAAATTCATGGAATAAATACAAAATGAATGAACGAGACGGTGCTGGGGTACTTTGTAGAAAACTTCATTTCATAGGTCAGCCTTAGAGACATCTCACTGCTGCCCTGCTACTTCTGCCTCTTCATCAGGACCAGGAAGCAGTGATCCTCACTGCCTTGTTTGTCAACAAAGGGCCAGTGGCCAAGACCATATTCCCAAGGGCATAGAGAGAACAAGAAGTCATTGCTGATGGTGGTATGGCCTCCTTCACCAAGGAGGGAATCACCAAGACAGGGAATTTTTCTATTTCAGCTAAGCACACAGGAAGAAAGAGAGGCCAAGCTTAGAGTAGTCTGTGAACCACAGGCAGCATCTTCTTTACTCAGGTGCCATCTTGGCTGTGGTTGGGCCCCTTGTGACTGATGGAGCCCAGTGCTGTCCTGCAGGAGTGCTGTCTCCTCGTATTAGTCAGTTCTCACTCTGCTAATAAAGACATATCCAAGACTGGGTAGTTTCTACAGAAAAAGAGGTTTAATGTACTCATAGTTCCACACGGCTGGGAAAGCCTCACAATCATGACAGAAGGCAAAGGAGGAGAAAGGCATGTCTTACATGGCAGTAGGCAGGAGAGCTTGTTCAGGGGAACTCCCATTTATAAAATCATCAGATCTTGTGAGATTTATTCACTATCACAAGAACAGTATGGGGGAACCACCCCCATGATTCAATTATCTCCACCTGGCCCCTCACTTGACATGTGGGGATTGTTATAATTCATGGTGAGATTTGGGTGGGGACACAAAGCCAAACTGTATCACTCCTGGCTGCCCCATAAGAAATGTGAATGTAAGTGTCTAGACTAGAGCAGCTCATCCATGGCTCCAAGCAGACATGCACACAGGGCGAGAGCCTTGGGATGCCTGTTCATGCTTGTAATGTTTTGGCACCACATTATTCTCCAGTGTTCCAGTTTGGATGATAAATTGCATGGCCACTAATGCCCAAGGTTATTTATAGATTCAATGCCATCCCCATCAAGCTACCAATGAGTTTCTTCACAGAATTGGAAAAAACTGCTTTAAAGTTCATATGGAACCAAAACGAGCCCACATCTCCAAGACAATCCTAAGTCAAAAGAACAAAGCTGGAGGCATCATGCTACCTGACTTCAAACTATACTAGAAGGCTACAGTAACCAAAACAGCATGGTACTGGTACCAAAACAGAGATATAGACCAATGGAACAGAACAGAGCCCTCAGAAATAATACCACACATCTACAGCTATCTGATCTTTGACAACCTGAGAGAAACAAGAAATGGGGAAAGGATTCCCTATTTAATAAATGGTGCTGCGAAAATTGGCTAGCCATAAGTAGAAAGCTGAAACTGGATCCTTTCCTTACTCCTTATATGAAAATTAATTCAAGATGGATTAGAGATTTAAATGTTAGACCTAATACCATAAAAACCCTAGAGGAAAACCTAGGTAGTACCATTCAGGACATAGGCATGGGCAAAGACTTCATGTCTAAAACACCAAAAGCAACGGCAGCAAAAGCCAAAATTGACAAATGGGATCTAATTAAACTAAAGAGCTTCTGCACCACAAAAGAAACTACCATCAGAGTGAACAGGCAACCTACAGAATGGGAGAAAAATTTTGCAATCTACTCATCTGACAAAGGGCTAATATCCAGAACCTATAAAGAACTCAAACAAATTTACAAGAAAAAAACAACCCCATCAAAAAGTGGGCAAAGGATATGAACAGACATTTCTCAAAAGAAGACATTCATACAGGCAACAGACACATGAAAAAATGCTCATCATCACTGGCCATCAGAGAAATGCAAATCAAAACCACAATGAGATACCATCTCACACCAGTTAGAATGGCGATCATTAAAAAGTCAGGAAACAACAGGTGCTGGAGAGGATGTGGAGAAATAGGAACACTTTTACACTGTTGGTGGGATTGTAAACTAGTTCAACCATTATGGAAAACAGTATGGTGATTCCTCAAGGATCTAGAACTAGATGTACCATATGACCCAGCCATCCCATTACTGGGTATATACCCAAAGGATTATAAATCATGCTGCTATAAAGACACATGCACACGTATGTTTATTGCGGCACTATTCACAATAGCAAAGACTTGGAATCAACCCAAATGTCCCTCAGTGACAGACTGGATTAAGAAAATGTGGCACATACACACCATGGAATACTATGCAGTCATAAAAAACGATGAGTTTGTGTCCTTTGTAGGGACATGGATGCAGCTGGAAACCATCATTCTCAGCAAACTATCACAAGAACAGAAAACCAAACACCGCATGTTCTCACTCACAGGTGGGAACTGAACAATGAGATCACTTGGACTCGGGAAGGGGAACATCACACACCGGGGCCTATCATGGGGAGCGGGGAGGGGGGAAGGATTGCATTGGGAGTTATACCTGATGTAAATGACGAGTTGATGGGTGCTGACGAGTTGATGGGTGCAGCACACCAACATGGCACAAGTATATGTATGTAACAAACCTGCACATTATGCACATGTACCCTAGAACTTAAAGTATAATAATAATAAAAAATAAATAAATAAAAAATATAAAAAAAAAGAAAAAATTACATGGCCACCCTATGCACCTCCCACACATTCTTTTTACCACCCCCATTACGCACTGGAACATTTTAAAACGAATCCCAGATACCATATTTTATCAGAAACTGCTTCCCCTTTTAATGTTGAATAGATAAGGACACAATAAATAGCAGTAATGTCTTCATCCTATTTAGGAAAATAATAATTCCTTCATATCATCAAATACATACTCATTGTTCAAATTTCTCCAATTGTCTCTAAATGACTTGCATCAGTTGGAATCCAAACAAGGCTATATACTGCATTTGATGAATATTTCTATTAAATCCCATCTGCCCTTTTTTATTTTTTACTTTGCCTCTTTCTTTTGTCATTTATTTATTAAAGAAAGCAGGTCAATTGTCCTGTAAATTTTCCCACACTCTAGATTTGACATCCTTTGGTGACATTTAACACACTATTCTACCTCCTGATTTCCTGTAAATGGTAGCTAGCTCTAGACACTTAATCAGGTACAGGTTCACGTTTTTTGAAATAATATTTCACATGCACATTTTATTGTATCACATCAGGAAACACTGAATGTCTGATTGCCTTACTTTCTGTGATCTTAGAGCTGCTGAGTGGGTTCAGGTGTTGGTAGCCTTATCCATCTATCAGATGACTCTCCACTAAAATTTCACTTAGAGATTTCTACAGCCATTAGACCATTGCCTAAACCCATTATCTTATGAAGGGTTACAAATATGTGATTTTCTGTGGATCTCATTTCTTCTACTGGCTAATGCCAGTGTCTTTTATAAAGAAGCAATTATTTGGCCATAGTTTGTATAGGAAATTCAGGATAAATGTTTAATTTTTTCTTTTAATTATAAATTTTCAAAATAATGAATTGATTATATAGCAGTATTGAAACATGACCGATAATGGTTTTGCTTTTTTTGTTTGTTTGTTTACTATAATTAGAACTCATAAAAATTTTAAATCCATGTATTCTATTTCAATCCATTGCAGCATTATTACTTTGGGTGTCAAATCATTCCATCTCAGGCCAGGAGTCCTTCAAGTTAAAGGCACATAAAAGCTTATCTTTAACATTTTCTGTTTCAAACCTGGAATCAACCATTTCTGCAAGAAGCCCTGAATTTTTTTTTAGTGGGAAATAGAATTTAAAATTAACAAATTGGGTTCCCAAAGTGCTAATTATGATGGGACTGTCATTGCCTCTTAGTGTTTTCAGTGAATAGTTAGAAAATGTAACTTCTTTTTAGAAAAAAAAAAATACATCGTAAGTTCCTGCTGGTCTTTTTTACAAATTTAAAATCAGAGGGTTTTCATTTAAGTTCTTTTGTTTACATATACAATCAAAAAGTAAAAATGTAGGACCCTAAAATGGATCCTATAGAAGATTCTAATATGTCAACTACTTCTTAACACTCAGAAAAAAAGAATGGTTATCCCAAAGACCCAAACTACACTCCTGGACAATAGGTATGATGAACTAGTTTCCTTTATTTTAAACTCAATTACTACCTTTTGGTTCAGGTAATGTGGTTTGGTTCATTATCATCCTAAAACATTATGGGATGATATTTGATGAAATCCCAATGATAGCCTTGTGAAATAATGAATTCATTTAAAATTGGATGTGTGAAAGAACTTTTAGATGATACAAAGTTGTACAATAAACAATATAAAGTCTGACGGGGGTGCGCTTAAGATGGCCAAATAGGAACAGCTCCAGCCTCCAGCTTCCAGCGTAATGACACAGAAGATGGGTGATTTCTTCATTTTCAACTGAGGTACCAGGTTCATCTCACTGGGGAGTGCTGGACAATTGGTGCTGGTCGGCTGCTGCAGCCCGACCAGCGAGAGCTGAAGCAGGGCGAGGCATCGCCTCACCTGGGAAGGGCAAGGGGGAAGGGAATCCCTTTTCCTAGCCAAGGGAAACTGAGACACACAACACCTGGAAAATCAGGTAACTCCCACCTTAATACTGCATTTTACCAAGGGTCTTAGCAAACGGCACATCTGGAGATTATATTCCACACCTGGCCCAGAGGGTCCCACGCCCACGGAGGCCCCCTCATTGCTAGCACAGCAGTCTGAGATCTAACTGCAAGGTAGTGAGGCTTGGGGAGGGGCACCCACCATTGCTGAGGCTTAAGTGGGTAAACAAAGCCACTGGGAAGCTCAAATTGGGTGGAGCCCACCACAGCTCAAGGAGGCCAGCCTGCCTCTGTAGAATCCTCCTCTGGGGACAGGGCATGGCTAAACAAAAAGCAGCAGAAACCTCAGCAGAGGTAAATGCCCCTGTCTGATAGCATTGAAGAGAGCAGTGGATCTCCCAGTACGGAGGTTGAGATCTGAGAATGGACAGACTGCCTATTCAAGTGGGTCCCTGACCCCTGAGTAGCCTAACTGGGACACATCCCCCACTATGTGCAGACTGACACCTCATACCTCACACGGCAGGGTACACCCCTGACACGAAGCTTCCAGAGCAAGAATCAGACAGCAACACTCGCTGTTCAGCAATATTCTATCTTCTGCAGCCTCTGCTGTTGATACCCAGGCAAACAGGGTCTGGAGTGGACCTCGAGCAAACTCCAACAGACCTACAACTGAGGGTCCTGAGTGTTAGAAGGAAAACTAACAAAGAGAAAGGACACCCACACCAAAACCCCATCAGTACGTCACCATCATCAAAGACCAAAGGCAGATAAAACCACAAAGATGGGGAAAGAGCAGTGCAGAAAAGCTGGAAATTCAAAAAATAAGAGCGCATCTCCCCCGGCAAAGGAGCGCAGCTCATCGCCAGCACCGGAACAAAGCTGGAAGGAGAATGACTGATGAATTGAGAGAAGAAGGCTTCAGTCTATCAAACTTCTCAGAGCTAAAGGAGGAACTACATAATCAGCGCAAAGAAACTAAAAACCTTGAAAAAAGAATGGAAGAATGAATAACTAGAATAATCAATGCAGAGAAAACCTTAAACGAACTGATAGAGATGAAAACCATAACGCTAGAACTACATGACAAATGCACAAGCTTCAGTAACCTACTCGATCAACTGGAAGAAAGAGTATCAGCAATTGAATATCAAATGAATGAAATGAAGCGAGAAGAGAAGTATGGAGAAAAACTAGTAAAAAGAAATGAACGAAGTCACCAAGAAGTATGAAATTATGTGAAAAGACCAAATCTACATCTGCTTGGTGTGCCTGAAAGTGAGGAGGAAAATGGAACCAAGTTGGAAAACACTCTGCAGGATATCATCCAGGAGAACTTCCCCAACCTAGTAAGGCAGGCCAACATTCAAATTCAGGAAATACAGAGAATGTCACAAAGATACTCCTCGAGAAGAGCAACTCCAAGACACATAATTGTCAGATTCTCCAAAGTTGAAATGAAGGAAAAAATGTTAAGGGGCAGCCAGAGAGAAAGGTCAGGTTACCCACAAAGGGAAGCCCATCAGACTAACAGCAGATCTCTCGGCAGAAACTCTCCAAGCAAGAAGAGAGTGGGGGCCAATATTCAGTATTTTAAAGAAAAGATTTTTTAACCCAGAACTTCATATCCAGCCAAACGAAGTTTCGTAAGTGAAGGAGAAATAAAATCCTTTACATACAAGCAAATGCTTAGAGATTTTGTCACCATCAGGCCTGCCCTACAAGAGATCCTGAAGGAAGCACTAAACATGGAAAGGAACAACAGGTACCAGCCATTGCAAAAGCATGTCAAAATGTAAAGTCTATTGATGCTAGGAAGAAACTGTATCAACTAGTGAGCAAAATAACCAGCTAATATCATAATGACAGGATCAAGTTCACACATAACAATATTAACCTTAAATGTAAATGGACTAAATGGTCCAATTAAAAGAAACAGACTGGAAAATTGGATAAAGAGTCAAGACCCATCAGTTTGCTGTATTCAGGAGACCCATCTCACATGCAGAGACACACACAGGCTCAAAATAAAGGGATGGAGAAAGATCTACCAAGAAAATGGAAAACAAACAAAAAAAAAGCAGTGGTTGCAATCCTAGTCTCTGGTAAAACAGACTTTAAACCATCAAAGATCAAAGGAGATAAAGAAGGCCATTACATAATGGTAAAGGGATCAACTCATCAGGAAGAGCTAACTATCCTAAATATATATGCACCCAATACAGGAGCACCCAGATTCATAAAGCAAGTCCTTAGAGACTTACAAAGAGACTTAGACTCCCATAAAATAATAATGGGAGACTTTAACACTCCACTGTCAGCATTAGATAGATCAACAATACAGAAAGTTAACAAGGATATCCAGGAATTGAACTCAACTCTGCACCAAGCAAACCTAATAGACATCCACAGAATTCTCCACCCCAAATCAACAGAATAAACATTCTTCTCAGCACCACATCACACTTATTCCAAAATTGACCATATGGTTGGAAGTAAAGCACTCCTCAGCAAATGTCAAAGAACAGAAATTATAACAAACTGTCTCTCAGACCACAGTCCAATTAAACTAGAACTCAGGAGTAATAAACTCAATCAAATCCACTCAACTACATGGAAACTGAACAACCTGCTCCTGAATGACTACTGGGTACATAACAAAATGAAGGCAGAAATAAAGATGTTCTTTGAAACCAATGAGAACAAAGATACAACATACCAGAATCTCTGGAACATGTTTAAAGCAGTGTGTAGAGGGAAATTTATAGCACTAAACGCCCACAAGAGAAAGCAGGAAAGATCTAAAATTGACACTCTACCATCAAAATTAAAAGAACTAGAGAAGCAAGAACAAACACATTCAAAAGCTAGCAGAAGGCAAGAAATAACTAAGATCAGAGCAGAACTGAAGGAGATAGAGACACAAAAAACCCTCCAAAAAATCAATGAATCCAAGAGCTGATTTTTTGAAAAGATCAACAAAATTGATAGACTGCTAGCAAGACTAATAAAGAAGAAAAGAGAGAAGAATCAAATAGACCCAGTAAAAAATGATAAAGGGGATATCACCACCGACCCCACAGAAATACAAACTACCATCAGAGAATACTATAAACACCTCTATGCAAATAAACTAGAAGACCTAGAAGAAATGGATACTTTCCTGGACAATTACATTCTCCCAAGACTAAACCAGGAAGAAGTTGAATCCCTGAATAGACCAATAGCAGGCTCTGAAATTGAGGCAATAATTAATAGCCTACCAACCAAAAAAAGTCCAGGAACAAATGGATTCACAGCTGAATTCTGCCTGAGGTACAAGGAGGAGTTGGTACCATTCCCTCTGAAACTATTCCACTCAATAGAAAAAGAGGGCATCCTCCCTAACTCATTTTACCAGGCCAACATCATCCTGATATCAAAGCCTGACAGAGATACAGGAAAAGAGAGTATTTTATACCAATATCCCTGATGAACATTGATGCAAAAATCCTCAATAAAATACTGGCAAACTGAATCCAGCAGCACATCAAAAAGCTTATCCACCATGATCAAGCAGGCTTCATCCCTGGGATGTAAGCCTGGTTCAACATATGCAAATCAATAAATGTAATCCAGCATATAAACAGAACCAAAGACAAAAACCACATGATTATCTCAATAGATGCAGAAAAGGCCTTTGACAAAATTCAACAGCCCTTCATGCTAAAAACGCTCAATAAATTCGGTGTTGATGGAACGTATCTCAAAAGAATAAGAGCTATTTATGACAAACCCGCAGCCAATATCATATTGAATGGGCAAAAACTGGAAACATTCCCTTTGAAAACTGGCACAAGACAGGGATGCCCTCTCTCACCACTGCTATTCAACATAGTGTTGGAAATTCTGGCTAGGGCAATCAGGCAAGAGAAAGAAATCAAGGGTATTCAGTTAGGAAAAGAGGAAGTCAAACTGTCCCTGTTTGCAGACGACATGATTGTATATTTAGAAAACCCCATTGTCTCAGCCCAAAATCTCCTTAAGCTGATAAGCAACTTCACCAAAGTCTCAGGATACAAAATCAATGTGCAAAAATCACAAGCATTCTTATACACCAGTAACAAACAGAGACCCAAATTATGAATGAACTCCCATTCACAAAAGCTTCAAAGAGAATAAAATGCCTAGGAATCCAACTGACAAGGGATGTAAAAGACCTCTTCAAGGAGAACTACAAACCACTGCTCAGTGAAATAAAAGAGGACACAAACAAATGGAAGAACATACCATGCTCATGGATAAGAAGAATTTTGTGAAAATGGCCATACTGCCCAAGGTAATTTATAGATTCAATGCCATCCCCATTAAGCTACCAATGACTTTCTTCACAGAATTGGGAAAAACTTCTTTAAAGTTCATATGGAACCAAAAAAGAATCTGCATTGTCAAGACAATCCTAAGCCTAAAGAACAAAGCTGGAGGCATCACGCTATCTGACTTCAAGCTATACTACAAGGCTACAGTAACCAAAACAGTATGGTACTGGTACCATAATGGAGATATAGACCAATGGAACAGAACAGAGCCCTCAGAAATAATACCACACATCTACAGCCATCTGATCTTTGACAAACCTGAGAGAAACAAGAAATGGGGAAAGGATTCCCTATTTAATAAATGGTGCTGGGATAATTGGCTAGCCATAAGTAGAAAGCTGAAACTGGATCCTTTCCTTACTCCTTATACGAAAATTAATTCAAGATGGATTAGAGACTTAAGTGTTAGACCTAAAACCATAAAAACCCTAGAAGAAAACGTAGGTAATACCAGTCAGGACATAGGTATGGGCAAGGACTTCATGTCTAAAACACCAAAAGCAACGGCAACAAAAGCCAAAATTGACAAATGGGATCTAATTAAACTAAAAGCTTCTGCACAGCAAAAGAAACTACCATCAGAGTGAACAGGCAACCTACAGAATGGGAGAACATTTTTGCAATCTACCCATCTGACAAAGGGCTAATATCCAGAACCTATAAAGAACTCAATCAAATTTACAAGAAAAAAACAAACAACCCCATCAAAAAGTGGGCAAAGGATATGAACAGACACTTCTCAAAGGAAAGCATTCATACAGCCAATAGACACATGAAGAAATGCTCATCATCACCGGTCATCAGAGAAATGCAAATCAAAACCACAATGAGATACCATCTCACACCAGTTAGAATGGCAATCATTAAAAAGTCAGGAAACAACAGGTGCTGGAGAGGATGTGGAGAAATAGGAACACTTTTACACTATTGGTGGGATTATAAACTAGTTCAACCATTGTGGAAGACAGTGTGGCGATTCCTCAAGGATGTAGAACTAGAAATACCATATGACCCAGCCATCCCATTACTGGGTATATACTCAAATGATTATAAATCATGCTGCTATAAAGACACATGCACACGTATGTTTATTGCAGCACTATTCACAATAGCAAAGACTTGGAATCAACCCAAATGTCCATCAGTGACAGATTGGATTAAGAAAATGTGGCACATATACACCATGGAATACTATGCAGTCATAAAAAAGAATGAGTTCGCGTCCTTTGTCGGGACATGGATGCAACTGGAAACCATCATTCTCAGCAAACTATCACAATAACAGAAAACCAAATACCACATGTTCTCACTCATAGGTGGGAATTGAACAATGAGATCACTTGGACACAGGGTGGGGAACATCAGACACCAGGTCCTATTGTGGGGAGGGGGTGGGGGGAGAGATAGCATTAGAAGATATACCTAATGTAAATGATGAGTTAATGGGTGCAGCACAGCAACATGGCTCATGTATACATATGTAACAAACCTGCACGTTGTGCACATGTACCCTAGAACTTAAAGTATAATACAAAAAAAAAAAGTCTGACATCTAGTTTCACAGAATTGATAGTTATCTTCATGTCATGACACAAAAAAAAAAAGAAAAAAAAAAAAACCTTAGGGTTTTTCTTAGACTCTGCTGATACCAATGAAGGAGAAGGACTAGGGCCTAATCAAAGGCAAATCTACATGAATGAAATGGACACCTGGTGCAATGTGAGCTGAGGCCATCCCATGATCAAAAAACAAGAGGCAATAATTCAAAATAGATATGCAGCTAATGTCCATTCATGATGAACTCTTTTGGCAAACTAGAAATAAAAAGGAACTCTTTTAATCACATAAGGGGCATCTACAAAAAACCTACGCCTAACATCAGATTTTGTAATGAAAAATAGAACACTTTCTCCCTAAGATCTGAAGCAAGAGAAGTCTTTCCACTCTCCCCTCTTCTATTCTATGTTATTCTACTGGAAGTTCTAGCAAGGGCAATAAGGCAAGAAAAAGAAAGGAAGGACCAAAGATTTTTTTAAAGTAAGTAAAACTATCTTTTTTTTTTTTTATAGAAGACAATTATGTACATAGAAAACTCTATGGAATCTATTAAAAAAGAAAAAGAAAAAGAAAACTGCTGGGATTCATATACACTGAAAAATTTAGACCTCTCCATTTTGTTGATTGTAAATCACACATTATCAACAACCACCAAAAACATAACAGGCCAAAAAAGAGCCACCTATTTTGTATTTTGACAAGTGGATATGAAAGGATATGGATTTGAAAGTTTGCTTACAGAAATAATCTGTAATAAACAATAGTAACATTATTTAAGGAATAAAATTATGAAAAGATTAATGGATGTAGTGCAATTCTTAGTCACTAAGAGATATGACATTGATACATCATTTTCACATGAATTCACTCTTAAGTATGTAAATGAAACAGATTATTTATTTATTTATTTGTTTTTTTGAGACAGAGTCTTGCCCTGTTGCCCAGGCTGGAGTGCAGTAGCACGATCTCGGCTCACTGCAAGCTCCGCCTCCTGGCTTCATGCCATTCTCCTGCCTCAGCCTCCAGAGTAGCTGGGACCGCAGGTACCCACCACCACACCTGGCTAATTTTTTGTATTTTTAGTAGAGACGGGGTTTCACTGTGTTAGCCAGGATGGTTTAGATCTTCTGACCTCGTGATCCGCCCCCCTCGGCTTCCCAAAGTGCTGGGATTACAGGTATGAGCCACCGCGCCTGGCCCAGAAACAGATGTTTTTATTAAATCAAATTCCCTAAAGCGTAGCACCTGTAGACAGTAATAAATTTAACCTCTAAAACAATTGATAATTTAACTTCTGATATCAATTTTCCAATTTTCCACAGATGTGTGTGTAACAAAGAGAGAGAGACAGAGAGAATGAGTGTGTGTGTGTGTAGTGAGAGCAACAGCTAGAGAAAGGAGGAGGGGAAGAAGCCAGGGAGAGAGGGAGGAAGGGAGGGGAACATAGAAAAACAGAGAGTGTCTTGGTAAATGCAAAGAATTTGAATACCTATCTCCGTCATTATCACTCATAAAAACCATACCTGCATGCTACTTTTGTGTTCTCAAAGCCGTGCATGTACATATATGAACATGTGTACAAATCCCCCTTTTAAATACAGTGCTTTTCACTTTTTAAGTGTTTTAACATAAACAGCTTCATTCTGTTTGAGAGATGATAAATATTGATATACTTGAAATGCTTGCCCAGAATCAAACACAGACTGAGTATGGAATCTAAATTTCACTCGCAGGTCCTCACCCCCTTAGCCTATTCTCCCTGGGCTCCACCATCCGCAGGGAGACAGGACTCAGGGTACAGGAAAGCCATAGGCTGCCTGCTGCTGCTTCAAGCAATGCAGGATTGAAAGTCACATATATTAACTAAAAACCTCAGGAGAAGAAAAAGCAGATTATACTTGTGGCTTGTGTTATTTGTAAGCAAGATATATGTTTGTTGATGGGAACATAGGAGATAGAGATTACAAAATCTAATTACAAAAAAATAAAATGACAAAACGTGTTCCCAAAGCCTTCATTCAAGACAGAAAAAAAAAGAAAACACCTGTGAAATTCTAATCATCAAATGAAAATTCCAGATCTAAATTCCAGGAGGTTTCTCCTCCACATTTGGGATCAGTTAAATTCGTAAACATACCAAAGGCGTTTGCACTTTGCAGCATGTTCTACCAGTGACAGCACAGAAGGCGAAGAACACCAAGGGATTAATCAAGGATAGAAGTAATTAAAGCCAGAAGGGATCAAATGGCCCACAGGTCAAAGGGAATTAAAATTTGAGCACAACTTTTACATAAAGGGGGAAAAATACAATGCACTTTGCTGGGACATTTAACTGCAAATATATTGCAGTTACCAGACAGGTTTGTGAAACTCCTTGGTCTGCAAACCTCTGGAGAAAGGTTTGTAAATGAAGGCAACACAGGGTGGTTCATTGTCCCAGTGTCTACTAAGTTTTTTCTTAGTCCACGAAAATGACAAACTTCCTGAAGAAAGGACTTGCATTTCTGCATTTATTTCTTTATTGTTCTACATGCACTTTATAAACCTGACTGCATGTCTTGTGATTATCTCAATTCAGTATTCTTTGCCACATTCCAATGAGATAAGCAGCCCTTGTGCCCACTCTGTGAATGATAAGGATGAGATTGCCAAAGTCATTTTTCTAGACTGGGCATCCTGAGAAAAGCATGGCCTGGCCTGGCACTCCGAGCCTGGGAACTGGGACCACTGCCCCAGCCTCCAGGCCGCCCTGCCTCGCTTCTTGGCTTGGAGACCTCCCTGAGAAGCCTGCCCTTCTCTCCATCCAGGTTTCCTGTGTACTGTCAGGGACCTCTGCAGGCTCTACCCTCTGCATAGACCAGAAAGCCTGTTGAGAAATCAATAAAGCATGTGTCTTCTGCCTGTCCCACCCAGGTCCCAGGGTCACGACCCAAGACTGGCAGATCAGCCAAGGAGAAAGAGCCCTGCCGACCTCTCAAGTGGTCAGCACCTAGGACTGGCCCCTTGGCTTAAAAGTTCTGTTTGCTGTGACTCAGTTTCCTCTGCTATAGTATTGGAGTAATGCTTCCCCTTCTGATTGCTCTGAAGATTGTGGGAAATACAAAGGTGAAGTAGGAGGGGACTGCAATTGTGAGGTGTTTGGTGTTTCCCCTCACTCCTCACCCACCTGCCCAGCACATGCGTGTGCACACACACACACACACACACGGCTACCATAGGCTACCAGAAATTCAAAGCAGTGAACACTTGTAAGCCATTTTTGAATTCAAAAAGCACTTCACGAATTTGACTTCAGTGGCCAGGAAAGACAAGAGGCTACCTCCAGCTCTACCCTCTCCCATCCACCCGCATCCTCCTGGACCCTGCAGCTGGTGTCCCGCCAGGAACCTGACCCTCCTGCAGGAAGAGCCCATTCTAGAACTCTGCTTCCAGCCCCTGTCCTGCTGTGTAATTGGAGCATGATGTCCAAGGGGGAACTTTGGGTGAAGCATCAGTGGGGAGAAATACAGCAAAGCTAAGGCTCCTTCCCCTTGCCCTTGAAGGAGTGCTGACCCTGCCCCACGCATTGGGGGGCATTTTCTTGGATGCGTATGAATTGACCTGCTTGTTTGAGCCTTTCACAGGGGAGTGAGAGAAGACATAGAATGGTAGAAGGGTCAAGATGGGCAGGCCAGGAAATGCTGCTCAGGGGCAGCTGCAGTCTGCACAGGTTCAACTGGGGCATAAGGAATGGCCACACCCACTGGCACAAGCCTGGCATCAGGGCCTCCCTCCTCAGCGGGAGGGTCCCTCAGAACACCTGCTCTGCTCCCTCCCCTGTAGCTAAGGCTCACAGGCTGGAGATTTATCAAAAGTCCTTCACTAAGTGAGTGCCAGGCATGGGGCCAGCAGAGGCGGTGGGTGCAAATTTTATTTGAGTCACAACTTGTGAAATGTTAAACTCATACTGTCTGGAAGACATCACCAGGTCTAACTCAGATGGCAGAAAAGCTGGCTTACTTGACTCCGCTGCTTATGCTGGGGTCCTGGAGGCCTTGGAAACAAAACTTACGGTATGTTGCCTTGGTTTTTTCCATGTGGGGCTTTCT
The DNA here is from genome assembly GCF_037993035.2 of Macaca fascicularis. Classification (NCBI taxonomy): domain Eukaryota; kingdom Metazoa; phylum Chordata; class Mammalia; order Primates; family Cercopithecidae; genus Macaca; species Macaca fascicularis. The sequence goes on along the minus strand of NC_088383.1, from coordinate 53,382,185 downwards.
GTGGTCTGAGTGCATGCTAAATCTCTTTAACAGGAAGGTTCATTTCTCAAAACATGAAAATTCCCAAAGAGAATCAGACTAAGTAGTCCACTGTAAAACAAAATTATTGATCCTCTTATTTGGACTTGGGGAAGCCAACAAGGGGGTGAACACATGTGTAAGAAAACAGGCAGATGGAATTTGCTCTGGGCACGTAAGCAACCCTTGAGGAGTTTATAAACTGTCCTGCAAACTTCGATCAGGCTTTCTGGGCTGCAGTGCCATGCTGTGACAGCTGCCCTGGTCCCAATCAGCATCCCGACCACACAAACTTGCTGGCATGGGGGTGAGCAGGGGGTGTGGGCAGAGGAAACACTTTGGAGGGTATGAAGGGACATGTACAAAGGCAAAGGATTCTGTCAGGAAAAGCTAAGCCCTGAGAGAAGCACTGCCAGGCTGCCTCCCATGATAACAGGGAGTTCAAGGAGCCCATATCCATCAGGGAAGGTTCCAGAATCTCATGAACTGGGACTTTCACCAGTGTGGGTTCCTCCCAAATGCCCCTGTGTGAAACCACATTCCATCTACACCTGCCTCCAGGGTCAGCACACAGGTCATGCTTTTTTAAGGTCACCTATGCTGATTCTCAGACTAGTTCCCAACTCCGACCTGTGTCCACAGTGGGCTGGATCTCCCTGTGGGAAGGTTAACAGCATCATGATGTGGCATGTCCACACTCATGGCAGGTCCACATTCCTAACACACCACCCGTCAGCCCCATGCTCAGGCCACAACCGTTGGTGTTACCCATGGCTCCCAGCTTCTTCTCTCACCCCGCATCCAGCCTCAGTAAATCCTATTGGCTCCATCTCTAAAATATATTCAGACTCTGACCACTCATGGCCCCTGCTGTTCCCAAGCAGTCGAGCCACCCTTTCTAGTGTGTTATTTAACAAGTCTCCAAATTGCTCTTCTCATTCCTGCCCTTACCTCTACTCAGTCTGCTCTCAACGTAGCAGCCACAATAACCATTTATGACAGTTAGATTAAGACTCACCCCTGCTGTCAGGTTGCTGATGACTTTCCGGCTCACTCACTGAATTCCCTGTTCTCATCTCCTGCCTGATCCTTCCTTGAACCTGCCAGACATACATCTGCCTCGGGCCTTTGCATTCAGTGTTCCTCATGCCTGAAATGCTGGTTGCTTTACTTCCCTCAAGTCTCTATTCAAAAATTCCCTTCTGAATGAGGTCTGTCCTGGCTGCTTTGCTGGGAATTCCCAGCCCCCATCTAACACCTTATATCCTTTTTCCCTGATTCATATCTTGTTATAAGCATTTAATAACATATCTAATAAAACATATTTTTGCTTATGTATCATGGATGTTTTTCAGTCTGCTCTGTAGAATGTGGGTCTCCAACACAGGAACTTTAACTGCTTTGTTTACTTCTATATTTGCAGTTTCCAAGCAGTTCCTGGAACAGAGCAAGTGCCCACACATTTGTGGATGAATGAATGAATGAATGAATGACTCTGTCTACCTAATGCTCAGCAAGTCCCAATCATGGGATTTGGCCTGATTTATTCCCGGGGATCTAGCTCTTATTTCAATTTCCTTGAACCCCAAAAGTCTACGAGAATAAGGCTTCTATTTTCCAGGAAGATGGAGTAGACATGCTTTACCCTATTCCTACTAAGTATAACTAAAAGGCCTAGGCATTATATATAAAGCAAATATAAGAAGACTCTGAAAGGTACAGAGAAGAAGGCAGAACAACCAGAGACTATGGGACTTAAGGAATAACATGACAATGAGTTTCTTATTGCCTCATATATCCCAAAATTAGGTATTTGTAAAGTCAGCAACCTGGAACTGCTAATTAGCGCAGACAGAAAAAAAAAAAAAAGGCCAAAGAAAAGCCAATTCTTTCTAGCCAAAGAACCAGGAAAGGGAAAACCTATCAAGACAGAAAACTTTTAGGAATAAAATGCCTACTCCAGCCAAACAGAGAAAAACTGTGGCTCCACCTCCAGTCACACTAGCCAAGGCTAAGCAGGGAGACTAGACTTCTGCCCTTACTGTGTTGTTATGTTATATATACCACCTCCCTTGTCAGGTGGTATAAATAAAGGCTGAGTTGGGAGCTAGGGTTTGCATCCCTGCTGGGCAGTAACAAGTCCCCTGTCCCTTCATGTCTGTGGAGACAATGTGGGGAATCTGAACTCCATTTCTGCCAAGCAGTAAAAAAGAGCCCTTCCCCCAGCCTAGGTGTCAAAAAAGGTCAAGTGGAGAACATGGTTTTCCATCCCTAATTGGTAATTACATGGCAGTGCCCCCATCTCCTCATCCACTGGAGAGATGTCAGAGGAAGCCTGCTAATAAATGTTATTTAAACAAATTTCATAGTCTTATAATACCCAAATGTCTATATTTCAATCAAAAGTCATTCATTACACTAAGAACCAAAAGCAACTCGAGGTGAATGAGAAGACAATCAACAAAACACCAACACCGAGATGATACAATTGTTAGAATTATCTTTCAAGAATTTTAATACAATCATTATGAAAAGTGCTGCAATTAGCAATTAAAAACTAGCTTGAAACACAGGAAAATATAGAATTTTTGGCAAAAGAATACAAATATCGTAATGAAGACAGAAGTGAAAGGAAGAATCAAAAGGAAATTTTAGAACTAAACAATGCAGCAACTGAAATAAAAAGTTCAGTGAATGGGCACAATGGCAGAATGTAGAAGACAAAAGAAAATAAATCAATAAACTTAAATATAGAGCAATAGAAATTACTCAATCTGAACAACAACGAGGAAACTGCAGAGCCTCATTTACATGTATGACTATAACAAAAGAGTTAGCATGTCATCAAAGTCCTAGAAGAAGAGAGGGATCATGGAACTAAAAATGTTTTCAAAAAACAATACTAAATTAACAAATGTGGCCAAAATAACCTATAAATTTAGAGATTCAAGAAGCTAAATGAATTCCAAACCTAATAGATTCAAAGAAATTCACTCAAAGATACACCACAATCAAACTTCTAAAACCTGAAGACAAAGAAAGAATCCTGAAAGCAACAAGAGAAAGACAGCACATTGCCTACATGGGAAAGATAATTTAAATTACAGTAGTTTTTTTGTTTTGTTTTGTTTTGTTTGTTTGTTTGAGATGGAGTCTTGCTCTGTCGCCCAGGCTGGAGTGCAGTGGCACAATCTTGGCTCAATGTGATCTCTACCTCCCAGGTTCACGCCATTCTCCTGCCTCAGCCTCCTGAGTAGCTGGGACTACAGGCACCCACAACAAAGCCCAGCTAATTTTTTGTATTTTTAGTAGAGACAGAGTTTCACTGTGTTAGCCAGGATGTCTCGATCTCCTGACCACGTGATCCACCCACCTCAGCCTCCCAATGCTGGGATTATAGGCATGAGCCACCGCACCCAACCTACAGTAGATTTTTTTTAAATCAGAAAGCATGGAGGCCCAAGGGAGAGGGAAAACATTATTCAAGTGGCGTAAGAAAAAAAACTGTTCACCCCAAATTCTATAGTTGCCCAAAATATTCCTAAGTAATAAATGAGAAATAAAGATTCTCTCAAAGGAAAACTAAAAGAAGGGAAATAAAAATTACATTGAAAATGAAAATTAAAATGCAACATATCAAAATTTATGGGATGCAATTATGCAGTTCCAAGACTAAAATTTATAGCATTACATGCTTACATTAGAAAAAAGAAAAAGTCATAAATCAATAACTAAATTCTCATCTTAATAAAATCAAAATAAACCCAAAGCAAGTAGAAGGAAGGAAGCAAAAGCAAGAGCAAGAATCAGTGGGTTTGAACGCAGAAAAACAGCACAGAACTTCAATGAAAGTAAAAGCTTGTTCTTTGCAAAAGAAAATAGAATTGATTAACTTCTAGCAAAACTTAAAAAGAAAGAAGACGTTCCAATATACCAGCACTGGTTAAGTATCCCTTATTCAAAATCCTTAGGACCAGAAGTGTTATAGTTCAACTGAACTGTAAGTTCAGAACTTATAGTTCAACATCCTCAATCTGAAAATGCGAAATCCAAAATGTTCCAACAAGCATTTCCTTTGAGTGTCAAGTCAGTACTCAAAATTTTTCAGATTTTGACACATTTTGGATTTTGAATTTTTGGATTAGAGATAGTCAACCATATCAGAAGTGAAAAGATAACTATAGATGCTGCAGACATCAAAAGAATAATAAACACTATGAACACTATGAACACAACTCTATATATGTAAGTTTGACAACATAGATAAAATGCACAAATTATTCAAAAACTACAAAGTAGCACAACTCCTCCAGTATAAAATAAATGACCTGAATAATCCTATAAACAATTAGGAATGTTGAATTCATAATTATAAACCTCCCATAAGATAAATATCCAGGCTTAGCTGGTTTCACTGGAGAATTCTGCCAAATGTTCTGATATGGTTTGAGTCTGTGTCCCTACTCAAATCTCATGTCAAATTGTAATCTCTAATGTTGGAGGTGGGGTTTGGTGGGAAGTGATTGGATCATGGGGGCAGATTTCCCGTTTGGTGCTGTTCTCATGATAGTGAGTGAGTTATTATGTTATCTGTTTATTTAAAAGTGTGCAGTGCCTCCCTCCTCTCTGTCTTCCTCCTGCTCTGGTCATGAAAGACATGCCTGTTTCCCCTCCACCTTCTGCCAATGATTGTAAGTTTCCTGAAGCCTCCACAGCCATGCTTCCTGTACAGCCTGCAGAACATTGAGCAATTAAACCTCTTTTCTTTATAAATTACCCCGTTTCAGATATTTCTTTATAGCAGTGCAAGAAGGGACTAATATGTTGTCTAAGAAAAACCACATCAAATCTATACAATCTCTTCCAGAAAAAAAAAAAAATTTCTAATGTACTCCATGAAGCCAATATTATCCTGATACCATAAAGAAAAAAATTTTGCAAATAGAATTTAGCAATATATACAAAGAATATACACCATGACCAATATGGCTTGTTCCAGGAATGCAAGGCTGGTTAAATACTGGAAAATCGATCAGTGTAATCCACTATTTTCATGAATACTGAAAAAGCATTTGACAGAATTCAACACCCATTTATGACAAAAACTGTCATAAAATAGGGATAAAGATAAACTTTTTCAGCCTGATAAAGAATATCTACAAAGCATTGTACTTAATGGTAAAAGACTGAATGTTTTCCCCCTAAAATTGTGAATGAGGCATGGATTCTACTTTCATGTGACACTGCCACTCAACAGAATACTTGAAGGTTCTAGCCAGCACATTAAGGAAAAGAAATGAAAAGAAAGTCACACAGATTAGAAAAGAAGTAAAATTGTTTCTATTTGTGGATGACATGATAGCCAATGAAGATTAAAAAAAAAAAACAAAAAAAACTACCAAAATAAATTCTAGAATAAATGAGTTCAACAAGATACAGGCTCACAGATACAAGATAAATATTTTAAAATCAATTGTATTTGCATAAATACAATATTCCAATAAAAAATGGGCCAAAGATGTAAAGAGACATTTTATCAAAGTGGATCCATGACTAATAAATGGGCACATGAAAAGGTGTTCAACATCACTGGCCATTAAGAAAATGCAAATTAAAACCACCATGACATGTAACTCCATACATATTAGACCAGAAAAAATAAAATAAACACCTGCATATATGGCCCTATGAAGACCTTTGACAAGGTGCCAAGTCTACACAATGGAGAGATAAAGATAGTCTCTTTAACAAATGGTGTTGGAAAAAACAGATATCCACATACCACAGCATAAAATTGGACCATTTTGTTACAATATATGTAACAATCATCTCCAAATGGATTAAATACTTAAACTTCAAAGTTGAAACTCCTAGAAGAAAACATAGAGGAAATGTTTCATGACATTAGTCCTGGAAATGATTTCTTGGATATGGTATATAAAGCACAGGCAACAAGACCATGTATAGACAAGTAGGATTACATCAAACTAAAAAGCTTCTGCCCAGCGAAAGAGAAACCAAAGCGAACAGACAACCTGTGGAATGGGAGAAAATATTTGCAATATATGATATAGGCAGAGTCAAAATCCAAAATATATAAGGAATGCCTATAACTCAACAGCAGAACAACAAATAGACTGATTTTAAAATAGGAAAAGGACTTAAATAGAAATGTCTCAAAAGAAAACATACGAATGACAAATAGGTACTTGAAAATGTGCTCAACATTACTAATCATCAGGAAAATGCAAATTGAAACCACAATGAGATATCACTGTTAGAATGGCTATTATCAAAACAATAAATGATAACAAGTGTTGGCAAAGATGTAGGGAAACTGGAACCCTTCTACACTACGGGTGGAAAAATAAAATGTCATGGCTGCTATGGAAAACAGTACAGAGGTTCCTCAAAAATTACAAATAGAACTATTCTATGATCCAACAATTCCACTTCTGAGTGTTCATCCAAAAGAATTGACATCAGGATCCGGAAGAAATATTTTTACTACTGTTTATTACAGCATTATGAAGCTGAGATGTGAAAACAACCCCAAATGTCCATCAACAGATAAATGGATACAGAAAACATGGTATACATAGACAATGGCTATTACTCAGTCCTAAAAAGAAAATCCTGCCACATCTGACAACATGGATGAAACTTGAGGACATTACGCTAAGTGAAATAAGCCAGTTGCCGAAGCATAAATGCTGCATGATTCCACTTCTATGAATTACCTGAAATATTCAAATTCATAGAAGCAGAGAGTAGAATGGTGGTTACCAGGCTAGAGGTAGGGGGAAACGGGAAATGATTGTTTTGAGTGGGTACAAAGCTTCAGTTATACAAGATGAGTAAATTCTAGAGATCTGCTTATGACATTATGCCTTTAGTTCACAATATTATATTGTACACTTAAAATATGTTAAGAGGGTAGAGCTCATGTTAAATATTCTAATACAATAAAATATAATAACACAAAATGCAAGCGAGAATGTGTAAAAATTGGATCACTCATACATTACTAATGGGAATGTGAATTCTTAGTCACTCTGGAAAATAGTTTGGCGCTTTCTTTATAAACTAAATATCCACTTGGTGTTTGAGCCAGGACTGCACTCCTGGGCATTTGTCCCAGAAAAATGAAAATGTTTGCATGCAAAAACCTGTACACAAACATTTGAGGCAGCTCAATTTATAAGAGCCAAAACTTATCCCAGATGCCCTCCAATGGATAAGTGTGGTTAAACAAACTGGTGCCACAGAAAATTATTCAGCAATAAAAAGAAATCGTTGATACATGCAGCCTAGATAGATCGTAAGGGCATTGTGACTAGAAAAAAAAAAAAGCCCATCTCAAAAGGTCACATACTGTATAATTCCATCTATCTAACATTCTTATATTGAGAAAATTATAGAAATAGAAATTAGATTGGTGGTTGCTAGGAGTTAGAGATGGTGGGGAGCAGTGGGTGGCAGGAGGGAGATCTGGAGATCTTGGTGGTGAGGAAATGGTTCTGTATCTTGATGGCAGTAGTGGACACATAAACTATGTATGTGATAAAATAAGCCATAACTACACACACACTTTGCACCAATATCCAAGTCCTGGTTTTGATGCTATGCTGTATCTCATAAGGAGTAATCATGGGAAAACCTACTGGAAGGGTACACAGGACCTCTCTTTACAATCTTTGCAACCTCCTATTAATCTCCAATATTTTTTAAAGTCTGTGGAAAAGCTTCTGATTTAGTCTGATACTTGCTGTGAAGAGTAAAAGGATTGGGCTATTTAATTATGAGCTCTAGGGGCACACTATTTGAAAACGTTTGAACATAACAAAAATAAAAGGTAAAAATAAATAGAAGCTAGTCGTATAAAAGAAAGAGACGCTCTTCGCCTCCCGAGTTCTTTCCTAGAGCCACTGTGCAAGAACAGCTAGGCAGCATACAGCCTTCAGGACCATGATGTGCGTGCTGCCCGGGATCAGGAGACCCCAGATCTGACCAAATCTCCCTGTATCTGTGCAGCATCTAGGACAGCTGGCCTCAGCCTCCTCCTCTGCACACAGAGGCGGTGGAGTGACAAGGCTCCACAGTGCCTTCATTCATCTCCTGGCTTCCTAGACTCACTATGGTAGCATCAAGGAGGCCCTGAGACATTGGCTATGCAGAGAGGGCGCCCTGTCCCTGGGATGCCAGCCTTGCTGCAATAACTGCACGTGGTCAGCATTGTATGGCTGGGCTGGAAAGCACAATGCCTGGTGTCTCAGAAGTGGGCTTGCATAATGCATTCCCTCTGCCTGGCATCTGCATGCCACACAGGAGTGAGAGCAACTCCTGATGCCTGCCAATGCAGGGCTTGGCATGTCTCATCAGAGCCAGGGAGCCAGCCAACTCTGGGCAGAGCCAGGCCCAGCTGAGTGTGACTTTCCCAGAGGCACGAGCAGCCCATCAGCACATGCAGCTGATAATGCAGATTCAGGCCAGACGGTGGGGGCTTCCAGGAAAGCGGGGTATGAGGAGGAGGACAGGGTGAAGACTGAAATGCCCTTACCAAACAAAGCAGTATCCTATGGAGTGAACTTCCAGAACATCCCTCTTCTTCAAAATTTCTGTAAAATATACTTAACATAGAATTTACTATTTTAACCATTTTTAAGTGAGCAATTCAGTGGCATTAAGAACACTCACATTTTGGGGTAACCATCACTACTATCCATCCCCAGAACTTTTCATCATGCCAAACTGAAACTGTACCCCTTAAATGGTAACTCTCCATCCCACTTCCCCCAGTCCTAACAACCACCATTCTGCTTTCTGTGTCTATGAATTTGGCTACTCTAAATACTTAACATAAGTGGAATTATGCAATATCTGTCCTTTTGTGTCTGGCTTATTTCGCTTAGCACAATGTCTTCAAGGTTCTCCCATGTTGTAGCATGTGCCAGAATTTTCTTTCTTGGCATTCCTTTTTGAGGCTGAATAATATTCCATTGTACGCATGCACCACACCTGCTTTTCCATTCGTTCCTTAATAGGCATTTGGGTTGCTTCCAGCTCTTGGCTACTGTGTATAATGCTGCTATGGTCATGGGTGTACGAATATCTCTTCTCTTTCCTGTGTTCAACGTCTAGGACATTCTTATCACTTCTCTTATAAATACAGGCCAAGTTCTGCCATGGCTAGACTGGGTTTCCCAATTTAAGCCTACTTCCAAGAGGCAACAGGGGCTCTAGGGAATATGAGGGATTGCTTCCTTAATCTTTCTGAGCCTCAGGATCTAACCTCTGAAAGGGAAATCATGCTACAGGAGGTATAAATAGCAGACAGAAGAGGAAGGCTACACGTGAAGCCCCTCAGCTTTCAAACCAGTGGAGGCTCATTCAATCCCCTGCTGCATCCCCAACAGGGAGGAGTGCTTCCCGAGAGGCAGAGAGCATGTGCATGCAGGGGCCTCGTGCTTCTGCCCAGTGGGAGTGGAGACAACAGAGTGACTCACTTGGTGTGAAATCTAGAAGATTGTAGGAAGCACATGGGACAAAAGTCAAAGGGCAAGCACCAGCGGGCACAGTCCAGCCCGAGAACAGATGACTGTACAACATGCCAAGATTTCACAGTGGGGTTCAAGGGTCAGACAATAGACTGTTAGAGATCCCAGAGCAAGACAGCAGAGAGGGTTCCAGAAGGAAGGAGAAGGGGCTCAGCTGCTGGGGCAGGGAACAGGCAGAACTTTCGTAGCCACTGTGGTGGGGAGTGGGGTCTGGCAAGGACAATCCAGAGCCCCACTTCCGGAGAACCTCAAATATTAGAAGGTGGACTGTATGGGCCCATTTGCCCCAAGCAATTCTAGGTTAGGCCTGCTGTTCTGGCAAAATCATTGTCAGAAGTGCCACATTCTTGGTTTGGAAGATGGATTATAGGTCACCACAGGGTGGTTACCAATGCAGGAGCCAGCATGAGGAATTAGGCCAAAGGTACACAACAAATCCGGTGTCACCCAGGAAGGCAGGAACATGCTTGGACAAAGCGGGGAGTGGGGTCTGCCTGAATGGTGCCCCCTGCCTGGGCCCCTGTGTCCTTCTTCCCTAAAGTTAGTCAGTCACAGAGCCTGGGGCACACTGACCTTCGCCATGACTGTCATGGTGGAGTTGAGGGGGATGAAGGCTAGTATTGATAGCAGAGGAGATTGCATTCCTGCAGAGTGCTTTGTTTCTGTTCAATGAAAATTGCTAGAAATTTTTAATCTTGATACAAAAGTATAGAAGACTGACTTGTTTGGTTTTTCTGTGGGTCTTGCTTGGCATCTAGCGCTGAACTCAGTCTCAATGCTTTGGTTGAGACCTTCCCCTAAGAATCACACAAGGCCATGACCTTTTACAATTGTTTGCTTGTATTTACAAGAATGGGATGGTCCAGATGAGAATACTCAGGTTTGTCCTTTTTGTTCTGTGTTTTCTTTTACCACGCGGTCCCGTCCTGTCGGCACAGTGGCACAGCAGTCCTGGCCAGGATAGGCCCCAGAGAGCCAGAAACTTCAGGCAATCCTGGGTTTGCCCACTGCTCAGGTGAAGGCTCAAATTTTGCATACTCCCTTCCTTCTCTTGTTGCAAAAGTCTTTAACAAAGTATCGGCAAATCAAACTTAGCAATATATACAAAGAATATACTCCATGACCAAGTGGGGTGTTTTCCAGGAATGCAAGGCAAGTTCAATACTAAAAAATTTATCTGTGTAATCCACCATATTAATGGAGAAATTACATGATCATATCAACGGATACAGAAAAAACACCTTTTATAATTTTTTTTTAAACTCTCAGAAAATGAAGAGTAGAGGGGAACTTCCACAACTTGATAAAGAGTATCAACAAAAAGACCTACAGCTAACATCACACTTAATGGCAAAAGGCTGAATACTTTTCTCCTAATGCTGAGAATGAAGCAAGGTCTCTTCTAGCCAGTGTAGTAAGGCAAGAAAGGGAATAAAAGGCATACATCTTTCCACCTCGGGAATCAGCCCCAGTGTATTTTCCTGGTGCCAATGAACAGGGCCTAGCACCCAGGGCCTTGTTGAAGCCTTTACCTGGGGATTATCCAAACAAGGAGGCAAGGTAGAAAAGAGCTCATTAGTCCCTGCTTTGCCACGTACACATAGCAACTGCCTGACTATGTGCAAGTTACTCACCTCGGTGTGCCTCAGAAGTTTCATCTGTGAAATGGTGTAACAGTAGTACCTGCATCACAGGGTCCTTGTGAGGCTTTAAGGAATTACATCCTCAAAGCACCTAGAACACTGCCTGACCCACATGGCAAAAACATGCAAGTATCAGCTATTATTATAGACTGTAATAATTACTCTGGGTTTCTTTTATAATAAGGAAGAAAATAAAACATCATCAATCTCAAGTGAAGCTGTGGAACGCTGAGGGTGGCTTCTTCTACCCTAGGCTATGACTCTTGACAGGGATTCTGTACTTCGACTCTGCATAATAACCATGATGGGCAGTTAGTTTCCAGAGGGGCAAAGCTGCAAGATGACCTTCTCTTCATTCCCCTATGTCTGTAACCTGTACCATAATCTAGGGGAATAAGCTGAGTCCTCCATCCCACTTTCTCGTTATCCACTGAAGGCATTTTTCCCACTGCTTCTCAAACACCTTTACTTTCCTCCCTAGCTCCTTCCTCTCTCTCAGATCTCTCTTCTCCCTCCTCCTCACATGCCTATAATCTTGACTTTTCCACATTAAACCCTCTTGTAACTGACACGGACCCCTGTGAAACTCCAGGTAATTAATCAAACTCAGCAGAGCTTTTGTAAACCTCTGTAAAAAAAGGCCACAGGCTCATGTTGCTCTCCCATTCTGTTTAAGTGGAACCTACAGAGATCCATGTTGGGCAAAGTTGTGAAGGAAACTACCTTTTATTATTTTATTTAAGGAAGAAATTAAAAATTCAGCTCATACAGACTGGAAAGAAAGAAAATTTCTTTCTACCCCTTAAACCTTTCTCCATGCTTATTGCCCACTATAAATTTTTTTTAAAGGCAACCAATGCAGTAAAACTACCACAACAAAGCTGGAGCAAATATGCTAGCCGAGCAGAGGCCAGATTTATGGTCAGAAATATGGAGTGTGTCTCAGCAGGGGCAGGTCATGAAATCCTATGAGCTAATATCAGAGGTGTGAAAACAAGCATTGTTGTTTAGTTAACTAAAGTCACACAATTAAGCGATTCTCAAAAATCAATTAGCCATATGTTATAACCAAGATGACATGTTTTTATAACTTCTCTCTGGATGTTTTATTGCCAGAGGATGCTCATGTGGGCACTAGAACAAGAAAATAAACCACCAGCCCCAAAGTAAAAGTGCAAAACTTCAGCCATGATTAATTAAGAATACAATCTGCACATGATGGAATCGTGGAGCCGGCTGCACGGTGTTGGAAGGATTCCTTCTCTGCACCCCCACTCTGTTGCAAAAAGCCAGAGGTCATTTTATTTCTTTCTCTTTGTTTTTCTGTTCTTTTTAATTTAGCACAGACACAGCTGTGAAAACTGGATATTCCATTTGAACTCCATATTTATGCATATAGATGATGGCTCCAAGGAAACGTCATTTGAAGAGCTTTCCACGGAAAATGAAAAACGTATTTCTCAGGAGGAAACCCTGGTGGCATGCTGTTGTTCACCATAGATTTTGTCTTCCTGACATCCACAAAGGAAGCAACAAATGAGAGGCTGAGCTGGCCTCCCTGTCCCCTGTTGCTGTTGAGCCAGGCATGGGACAGGGACACAGGAGGACATGCAGTGGCCATAATACAGAACACACAGTAGGGTCCGTTTTTCACATAGCCACAAATTCCTCCCCTTCCTGTACCCACCCCTTGGATCTTGGCCATTCTAGTGTTTTAGTCAACAGAACAGGGCACAAGCCATGTGTACTAGGTCAAAACCAGATCCTCCACACCCTACTAACGTTCTGCCCTTGTTTCTGGAATCCAGCAGCCACTGTGTGAACGAGGCCAGGTCACCTGCTGGATTATGAGAAGCTCATGGCCCTGGCTCCCACCTCTCAGCCAGAATGAAGCCAACCTCCACACAAGCATGGAAGGCGCCAGACCAGTAGACCCCATCTGACCTGTCAGTTGACCCCAGACCTGAGCAAGCCCAGCTTCCATCAGTTAGCCTGACCTCAACAGCAGAACCGCCCAGCAGGCCTGTAGACTGGCCAGTGCTGATAAATAGTTGTTTAAGCCACTTCCTGATGGGGCAGTTTCTTACCCAGTGAAAGCTAACAGATGTAGTCAGTCGCTCAGAGGCAGTGGTAGCTGTGAAACTTCCAACCACGCAGGGCAAGATTGTCAGCCTCTACACACCATGCTGGGCAGCACAGGTCCTGCTGCCTCGCGTTGCCCTTGGAGTGGCATTTAAAAATACTGAAGGAACTCCGTGCTGTGTAGGGTGGCAGCGTGTTGCCAGGCCCACATCCTGTTCTGTCGCTCACTGTATGACTTTACATCTCAAATGTGAGCCTCAAATTTTCCATCATAAATTGAGCCTATGTCTTTAAAACTGTGCTTCTCAAAGTGGGGTCCCTGGGCCAGACGCTACAGCCTCACCTGGAAACTCGTCAGCAATCCACCTTCTCAAACCTCAACCCACACCTGCTGAATCAGAAACCTAGGACTGGGGTCTAGAAAGTTGAGTTTTAAGAGGCTGGCAGGTCATTTGGATGAGCCAGCTCAGATCTGAGAGCCCTGCTTTAATGTGTGACTGTGAGAATAAAGTGCTATCATCTATGTAACACATCTAGGACAAGGCAGACACTCAATTCATAATCATTCTCTCCTTTCCCTTTACTGAATAGACTTAATAGAATGCATGAATGCATTTAGGTGTACAGATAATTAAGACAAATTAACACATGAAATATATATGTATAAATATAGGTAAAGCAGATATAAGATTGGACACACACATTGCCACTTATCCAGGTAGAGGTCATTCAGCTTAAGTTCTATAAAACGGACAGCAGATGAGACCCCATCATTTACTTTCTGTCTTGTCATCTGCATCATCAACACGTCAGCGGGGTCCTCAGAGGATCTTCTGATGGGTGAAGCCACAGAGTCATGTGGATGTGGTGCCCGGCTAGTGCCTGAGGTGGGTGTGGGGAGTGTGCTGTCAGGACACACTAACTCCACGCAGCCTCAGCGGGGAGCTGCTCCCACAAAGCCTGGCGTCTGGCTGTGCTTCCTGCTTTGTATCTACCAGGACCTGGGGAGGGGAGGGGAGGCAGGGCTGGAGGGAGGTAGTATGTGGAGCAGAAGGCAAGTCAGAGTCCTCCTGACTCACTGGGAGAGATGAGCAGGACATTCTCCATGCACTGGACCCCCTAACTATCCTAACAATGCCCTGAATTATGGGATGTCTCGTGAGGTGCCACGTTGGTGCCTGTGAACGCTGTAGGTGTGAGTGATCTGTGTTCATGAGCCGACACACAAGTGCTGCTGCATCCACAGCACATGGGTGTCGCCTGCTAAATTTGGGTTCTTCTGTAGGAGCTTGTGAATACGCAGAAGAGAGCATGGAACGAGAGATCTCATCACTGAAGAAACCAGCACAATGTGTGCCTGGAACCACAGAGGCATGTGGGCAAGGGAGGGCTGCCTGTGCAGAGAGGAGGAGCATGAGAAACAGAGAGGGGGTCCCAGAGACTGCCCCTAACCTGGTCTATGCCTCTGTGCATTTCCATGAATTATGCAATCCTGGGAACAAGCCAATTGCCCCGCCCAATACGGACGTTTGAAGGCACTGGCATCTGCCAGGAAAAGATCCAAACGCTGTGGCCCCAGGACCAAGGAGGAGCCAAGGGCATTTGGTCTTTGCAAGGAATTGTTGCCTCTAACCACGGGGCTCAAGTCCAGGTTCAACGGGGCCAGTGGGATGTCTAACTACAAAAGGGCAGCTAGGTTGGATTCCAGCTGAGCTGTCAGAGGCCAATGATAGTGCTACAAGGTGAGCAAGTAGCTACTGGGACCCGCCGGGCTCAGGCTCCCTTACCAGAGTGAGCCTGGGCCTTGAGAGTCCTTCCCTGGACATGGCCCAGCTGAGAAGAGACTCACCTTAGCATCTGGTGGCGGCAGTCCTGGGGGCTGGTCAGGGAGGGTGGGCTAATTAAGGGACCTGAGCTCCCCTAGCTGCAAAGCAGTCTGGAGCTGCAGGGATAGATGCTCCTGGGACCTCTCTGGCCATGGAACTACAGGAGACTCCATCTACCAATTTGGCCAACATTCAGGCTCTGGATTCCACATTCTACCCCCACTCCTATTGACTAAGATCTAGAGGAGATGAGGAAACAAGCATTCGCCCTGCACCTGTCTGGGGTTACTTCTCACCCTACACAGTGCTGAGCCCTGACATCCATCACTTTACTCAGTCCATGAGAACTCCAAAGTCATGTTTTATTATCCCATTCACAATGAAAGAAACGGGGCCAGGAGCTACCTCCCAGATCATGATCTAGAATCTCTGCATCCCCCAGAGGGTCCCCTGTTCCCCTCCCATCAGGCTACCCATGGTAACCACTCTTCCATCTCTCCAGACAAGGTTTGCTTGTTTCTCAACACCATTTGAGTGGAACCAAGCAGTAACTACTCTGGGGTGTCCCCATGCTGTGTGTATGTGTGGTCACCCAGGGTGAGGCACACAGCCATCATTTATTGGGTTGTATTGCTTTGGTGTACTTTACCGTATGAACACACCATAATTTGTTTATCCATCTTACTGCTGTTGAATATTTGGGTTCTCCCCAGGTTTTGACTATTTTGCCATGAACATGTCTGACATGCCTTTCAAGGACAGATATTTCTTTCTGCTTGGGATATACCCGGGGTGAATCTTCTGGGCTGGGCCATGTATACGTGTTTAACTTTAGAGATAACTTCAGCCCTCTAAATCGGTTGTCCAGGTTGCCATTCCACTAGGAAGGGATGAGAGTTGGGATTGCCCTACACCCTCACCAGCACTCACTATCATCAGTCTTTCCCATTTTAGTTGCTCTGGCAGGGGTGCAGTGGTATCTCCTTGTGTTTTTAATTTCCATTTTTTTGAGACGGGATCTCACAATGTTGCCCAGGCTGATCTTAAAGTCCTGGCCTCAAGTGATTCTCCCTCCTCAGCCTCCCAAGTCTCAGGGATTACAGGCATGAGCCTTAATTTGCATTTCTCTGATGAGTGATGAAGAGCCAGTTTTTGAACTCAATTCTACTTAATTCCGGACTCAACTCTTCTCACTGCTCCGCTCTATAAGATTCCAGCAATGCTTTGGCCACCTCCCTTCAGCCTCCTTAGCACAGCTCACCTTGGGTGTCTTCACAGGCCTTTCCCTACAGAGAGACCGTGACCTGCAAGAATGCAGGGGGCGTGACCTGCCAAGGCCTGAAAACTGGGCATGGCTGGAAGGGGCAGGATGCCTCAGCAGCAGGCCAGTCAGGCACCAATTCTGACAACCCTGACGCAGGGGACCGACACCCTGAGTGTGGGAGGGATGTGAAGGGAATGTCTTCTCAGGACAGAGCTTGGGAGCCTCGTGAGTCACAACACCATGGGGTCCAGGGGAGCACGAACCAGGGGAGGCTCTGCTGGCTTTGGTGTCCTCCAGCTTCTGAAAGTTTCATTGTCTCAGTTGCGAGGATGTCCTTGGTTTCTTCAGGAGAAAGACCTTGTTTCCTCCTCACTAATACAGGAACAGTGAGGTTTACCCTCAGGCCACTGTAAAAGTGAGTTAGAGACCTTTTAAAACGGGGATACAGATGAATAGGAAGCCAGGCTGTGGGATTATGGAAGGCACGGTCACAGGTGGGAGGGCCGTCGTCTGTGCCTCCGCAGGTGAGGGCAGTGCCGGAAGCCTCTGTCAGGGTTGGGACAGCACCAAACCCCCTTTGAGGAACACTCTTGGGTAGAGGATCCTGAGGGCCAGCATGGATGGCTTTTTTTTTTTTTTTTTGGTATCCTTTGAAAAATGGGTAGCAGGCTTATGGTGAGCCTGATCATTTTCTTGTTTTTTCATTTGATCAAGCTTCTTCCCACAAATATAAGATCCCACATCAGTGTGCCCAATAGGGTACAGGAAGAACACATTGAAAAGTGAGATTCAAGGGGAAACATGGTACCTGGCACATACTCGTGAGAAACAAAATGAGAAAGAACTTCTTTCAGAAGAGAGAGAGAATGGATTAATAAGGATTAAAGAATGCAATAGTAACTCCAGATTTAACCAATTTAGGCTCCTTTGAGGAGATCCAAGATCTCACATAGGTCCTGCCAGCCATCAGCCACGTGTCCCCAGTTTTATCCCAACTCTGCCATCAACCACCTGTCCCCAGTCCTAGCCCAGCTCTGACATCAGCCACCTGCCTCCAGTCCTATCCCAACTCTGCCATCAGCCACATGCCCCCCGTCCTATCCCAACTCTGCCATCAGCCATGTGTCCGTGGTCCTATCCCAATTCTGCCATCAGCCACATGCCCCAGGGCCTATCCCAACTCTGCACTGGCCTTAGCTCTCACATTTTTACGATGAGCTGTGTGCAGCTCTCAGTTGTCAGTCCCACTTTAATTTCCCTGCTTTAAAACATCCCCTGGCTCCCCACTGCCTGAAGAAGCAAATCCAGTCTTCACTGGGGCTTACAAGCCCTCTATATTCTAGGTCCCACGCCCCTGCCCATCCCTGCCTGAGGCTCCATCCTTTCAGGCAGGGAAGAGTTCTTGCTTTTCATGCCTCAATGCAACTGCATCTTTTCCAAGTTCAGCTGAGAACACCCTTCTCTCCTTTTCAGACTGGTGAACTCCTCTGGTGAGTCCGGCCCTCATCAGCAGCCCAACACAACAGCCCTGGAGTGGCTCTTTCCACCCTCTGATGCAATTGTTTGTTTATGAGCCTCTGTCTAACTGTGGACTTCCTAGGAGGAATATAGAATATGACTTCTCTTTAAAATCTTTCCTACTGCTTCCACTCAGTGTTTGACACATAAAAAGTGCTTAGTAAAAGTTGACTGAAGATGCTAAGTGTTTTCCTTTTGAAGTAACAAGAAGAAAAACAAAGACGAGGAATAAACTCTACACCCCCCGTCCCCTACCCCCACTTTGCTTTTTTGGGGCAGAAAGAGGCATGTTGGGCAGCACATCTGAGGATATGGCCTTGAACACACTCCAGCAATTAATCTATTCATTCCTATTTGCATCTGGGCGGGACCTGGCAGGGCTTTAATTGGATGCATGCACTTTCCGGGTGGAGAATGTGGCCCTGAGATTTCCTTTTCTACAGCGATGTGACTACCCACCCCGCAGCTTCCCATTCTCAGGACTTGTGAGCCCCCACGTGCACACAGGCACAGGGGATCATTAATCACTCCCACCACCTGATTAAAGGAATTCTCCAGACCAGGAAAAAAAGCTGTGCTATAAAAAGACTTTGAATTATAGAGTCCCTCTGCACCAATACTTCCAAATCAGGCAATTTATTGCAAGCAACCAAAATCTCATTCTCAGGCCGTTAACTAAAATAGGAAAATATCATCTTAAATTCTAAAAATAACAAAGGACACACTGTAATAGGTTTCCAGTTCTGGACAAGTGGATGGGTGCTTAGCATGATGAAAACCTCAAGAACCTGGACTATGACTTTTCATTTCCCAAACCCTCCACCTTGGAGGCCACAATCTCAAGTAGGACCTAGTGCTCTTAACCACCGGTGTTTTGTCCTTAATCTTTCCCATTCCACAGTCACAATACCACCCTGGAACCAGAGGTTCCAGAGTAAAGCCCAAAACAAAATCATTTTTATTCAAATAAAATAACTGAATGTATTTGGCGTTTAAGAGGGGCCGCCGAAGGCTCCCTTGCTGTGTGTTACGGCTGCTGCGTTGTTTTGATTTTGTGCAACTCTGGAGTCACAAAGGAGCAGAAGAGACTGGACCCTGTTAGGATCCCTGAAACCCCCATTCCCGAAACTCGGTCTTCAAGACCACTGGCAGATCTTTAACATCAAAGCCAGGGGCCTTCTTGGCTCTCCGTCACCATCCAAGTCTGTGCATGGCTTGGCCCTTGAGCTCTTGATGAGGTCAGGGCAGCAGGGACACTTGGGTCTGAAGATCAGTGTCCGGGAGCCACCATATCAGGAGAGCAGGGTGCAGCCTGGCCTTGAATTGATGGAAACCAACACCCTGCATCCCTGACCCTGGATACACCCGAGGATGCAAAGTCTAGGGAGACTTGGACAACCCATCCTCAGATGCAGGCTGCCCTAGGGGTCTGAGGGCCTCGTCCTACTGATCATGAACTCCCTGGGGTTGTGTCTGACCCCAGCCTATTGGGAACACCCGAGCAACTCCTTTGGCAACTCTAACCTGATTGCTTTGAAACTGCCATCCCTCTAAGACTCCCAGGGACACAGCCTGTCCTCGGGGGGCCTCCAACCCCTGCTCAGTCACCTTCCCAGAGTGCCCACCCTGCTACATCCCTAAACTCAAAAGTGACCTTCCACTTCCTTCACATCTATTAACCCAACCAAAACCCTTCATCCCAGGTTGGAACAGAGCCAAATGTTTAGGAATTAATTGATCAAATGTCTTTGCCCTGAGGAAGAAGTGGATGCTGTTGAATACTGAACCCTCTAGGAAGGGTATTTCTCCATAGTTCAGGCATGTCTTCCTTGGGGATGGATTGATTTCAGTGTATGTACATTTGCCCTCAACAGTCCCAATATAGAATTGTGTTTCTTACTTTCTAAAAGGCTGTCACATGCATTATTCTATTTAGTTTATTGCAATCATATCCTGAGAAATAGGTGTCAGAGAGCTAACAGAGAGGAGGACTTGCCCAAAGTACACCCAGCAAAAGTGGCCAGCCTTGCCTTGGGAAGTCTATTGTCAACTAAGCCCTTCCCCACCTGAGATCTGAAGCCTTGGATGTCAGACATTTCCAACCTCAGAGCTGCCCAGCCAGGCCCCACAGAGAAACCAGAATAGAAAGAAAGGCCTTCAGGGCCTGGGACCCTCCGAGGCATCCAGTCACTCTCAACAGCATTGTGGTTTATTGGTGCTTATAGGAGGCATTGTAGGGCCTGTGCACGCCGAGACACTGAATTGACCGTGGACAGGCACCTGTACAAATGCTCATATGCCACCATGCAAAGCTGGTCACATACTTCACCATCATAATCATCATGCCCAAGCTCTTCTGCCCATGCATGTGTATGTACACACATGCACATTCATGTGCACACACTCATGCACACACACGCACACGTGCACACACACAAACACACGTGCATACACATGCACATCTCTGAGATCCTCCCAGACCATTTCCAGCCACAGCCTTCACCGGAGATTTGAGCTTGACACCCTTCACCCCCAGGCTCCCAGGATTGCCTTAGCCTCTCCTTTTGGATAGTCCTTGAGTCAATCTGAGCACCTTCTCTCAGGCACCGGATTGAGAATCATTTTATGGTCCTGGACACTGTGGTGGAGGACCTGACAGCAAAAAACAGAACAGATCAAACATTCTCAGGCAAATGGCCTCTTTGCTAATGCCTTCTGAAGGAAACAGCAAGCGTGAGCAGTGATTCGGCACCTCTGAGGGAAAAGACAAGAGTGATAAATGGTCGCAGAGCAATGATAGGATTTGCACTCCTCATGATGAAATGGAGAAGGTTAGATCAAGAGGACCATTTCAACCAGCAGGAGATCCTTTCATCAATAGATTATCCACTGGTTGACCGACTGTCCACTTGTTTTTTTTTTTTTTTTTTTTTTTTTTTTGAGACAGAGTCTCGCTGTGTCTCCCAGGCTGGAGTGCAGTGGCGTGATCTCGGCTCACTGCAAGCTCCACCTCCCGGGTTCACGCCATTCTCCCGCCTCAGCCTCCCAAGTCGCTGAGACTACAGGCGCCCGCCACCACGCCCGGCTAGTTTTTTGTATTTTTAGTAGAGATGGGGTTTCACCATGTTAGCCAGGATAGTCTCGATCTCCTGACCTCGTGATCCACCCGCCTCGGCCTCCCAAAGTGCTGGGATTACAGGCTTGAGCCACCGCGCCCGGCCTTTGTCCACTTGTTTGTGTATCTATTTGTCTGTCTGTCCATTCAGGGAGACCGCATGAGTCATAACAGCCTGTCAGTTTGACACTAAGGCAAGACAGAGAAGCCACACATTTTTGGACATTTAATAGAGGATGTTTTCTCTTCTGTGTTTTCTCCTTTAAGGGAAGATGCTCTCGATAAGGCAGGGAGGGGCTGAATCAGGAACTGCCAAGGAGAAGGGGCCTCCTGATGGGTAGCAAACAAGCAGGAGGAGCTGCTGACACTTATTTGGGTTTTATGACCTTGGGCACACCTGGCCATGCAGTTTTCCTTCCCATTAAACTTCCCTTGGCTGAGCTGGCAGACAGGGTCGTCGGTGGTCCTGGGACGATAGGCGTAATTTGGAGGAGGCAGCAGTCTCATTCCCACGACGTGGGGGAGGGGACCATGCGCCGCCTTGGATGATGAAAGCTCTAAGCAGTGTGCTCCCTGGCCCCTTTCTTGGGAGGGGTCATGCAGGCAGACTGAGCTTTGAAAATGCAGGGGGCTGTCTGCCCTTGGAAGGTGGGTCCAGTCACCGGGGAGACATGCCATCTGAAAGGATCCCCCAGATCCCACACCAGTGAATTTTCCCTAGGGTCCTCTGAAAACTCAGACTACAAAAGATGGTGGTGGTCTGACTTCTGTTGCACATTCAGGACAAACATTCATCACACCGAAGGCCCAGGGAGTCTGGGTTTTGATCTCTTGTTTGCATAGTCCTTCTCTCTGCAGCGTTCCAAGAGATCCATGTCCCAGGCAGCCTTGGGGACCTCCTGGGGCCAGCATCACTTCCTTGTGCCTGTTCCCGCCACATGTGTTTGTGCAGCTTTTGCCGCCTCCGCTCACGTGACTCAGTGGACCTCACTCTTGCTGGGTAGCAAGTGCACTTGCGGTTGGAGGATTCAGGTCCCTCACATCTGCACCCAGCAGGAAGTGAGGCTGCTCACCCAAGGAAGGCTTCCCTATTCTAAACAGTACTCTGGGGTGGGTTTTTTTCCTTCTTTCTTTTCAAAAGGGAAGCATCCATCCAGAGTCATTTTGTCTCCTCACATGGAGCAAGCCAGAGCTAAGCTGTCAAATACCAATAGGTAGAGGTGACTGAATGGTAAGTGCTGGGTACAGCACTACACGCTTTGCTGCAATATCTCGCTGACCCCCCACTCTGCAAACGAAGAATTTCGAATGAGGTCCCATTCGGCCAGTGAGTGGTGTCTCCAAGATTACTGCCTGGGTCTGATTCGGACTCTCCTCCTTCCCCTTCATTACCATGGTACCCTCCCTTTCACAGCCACCCCCTGCTCCTGTTAGGTCCACTTTCCCAGACCTCCCGTCCTGTCTGCTTCATTTTATTTGTTCTGACAGAGGCCTGCGTGGGCTGCAAAGGCCTCCACGTGTGGGGCCTCTGAGAATGAGCAGAGCCCCAGACAGAGCTCTAGTGTCTCTCCAGTGGCCACAGGGCTTAGCTGGTGTCCCATTGTGGGAACATCCAGACCTGCAGACAGGCTTAGTATTTCCTCCTTCAGATGGCGTCGGGCCCTAAGCCCTGGGCTCAGAACCCGCTGCAATCAAAAGCAGATGTGCTATCATGGAATCCGAGGCGCGGGGGCCAGAGATGACCTTCACAATCACATCCACCTCATCCCGCAGGACCTGACTCCAGGCTATTCCGTGAAACCTCCCACACCTCTTCACCCAGCCGAGTTTTAAATATCTGCATTACAGACATTTCTGCTGTAGTCCGAAAATGAGGAAATGCTCTCATTCCCCTAGGAGTCTGATCACTTACCATCTTCAACCTGATTCTATGTCTCTTTGAACTTTAATATCCCCTGTGCACCATGGGGGTCTGTGTGTTCAGGAACATCATTAAAAGCTGAATGCTGGGGGAGTTTGAAAACATTCAGAATTTCTGAGTCTTTTTGGTAGGTGCACACTTGTTCCTGAAAAATATAATGAGACTTCTGTACTATTTATCATCTTCATCACCAGCCAACAACATTCATTCAACATCTACTACCTACTCATTTCAGTAGTAATGAGTCCACTCACTGGGTGGACAGGGTGGTACAAAAACACAAATACATTATTTAGATGCCATGCATGGCCTCAAGGAGCACTGATGCAAAACCCCAGTCTGATGAGATTATGGAAGCAGTCATTTCCATCCTGGAAGTGTAAAATACTTCATGGAGAAAGTAGCCTTTCACATCCCAACTGAAGATGACTTTTATTTATTTTTTAAGCAGCTTCGTTGAGGTATAATTGATATACAAAGAACTATACATATTTAAGGTGTACAGTTTGATGGCCCTGGTCATATACAAACATCTGTGATACCATCACCACCTCAAAGTAAGAAATATATTCAACACCTCCCATAGCTTCCTTATGCCTCTTTCTTCACGTTTTGTTTTGTTTTGTTTTGTTTTGTTTTGTGACGGAGTCTTCCTCCATCACCCAGACTGGAGTGCAGTGGTGCAATCTTGGCTTACTGTAGTCTCTGCCTCCCGAGTTCCAGCAATTCTCCTGTCTCAGCCTCCCAAGTAGCTGGGACTACAGGCGCATGCCACCACGCCTGGCTAATTTTTGTATTTTTAGTAGAAACAGGGTTTCACCATATTGGTCAGGCTGGTCTCGAGCTCCTGACCTCAGGTGATCTACTTCCCTTGGCCTCCCAAAGTGCTGGGATTACGGGCATGAGCCCTACTCCTGGCTACCTCTTTCTTTTTTAAAGTTATTCAACTTTTATTTTAGATTCGGGAGTGCTTCTGCAGGTTCATTACATGGGAATGCTGCATGACACTGAGGTTTTGGCGTACAAAGGATCCCGTCACCCAAGCAGTAAGCATAGTAGCTGAGAGGTAGTTTTACAGCCCCTGACCCCTCCCCCATTCCTCCCTAGTAGTCCAGAGGGTCTGTTGTCCCTTCTTGATGTCCACAAGTACCCAATGTTTAGCTCGCACTAAGCGAGAACATGCATTATTTGGTTTTCTGTTCCAGAGTTAACTCACTTAAAACAATGGCTTCCATTTGCATCCACGTTACTGCAAAGACATGATTTCATTCTTTTTTATGGTTGCATAGTATTCCATGGGGTATATACCACATTTTCTTTATCCAACCCACCACTGATGGGCACCTAGGTTGATTCCATGTCTTTGCTGAAGGTGACTTTAACAGGTAGAAAAATCACTCAAGGAGGAGGATGCTTTCCAAACAGAGAAAGGTCATGACAGCTCAGCACATAGTGGCCAGGGAGTTGAGAACATTCTGCCATCACCAGGAATTAGAGGAGATGACTGCAACTGGGGGAGGGCAGGGGGTGGGAGACATGAGGCAGCTGAGTGGTACCCAGGCTGTGGAGAGCCCTGTGGTTCAGGGAGGAGGACCTTCATCTACCACTTTCACACTCCCATGGTGGGCCTGTCCAGGATGACAGAGCTATGGGAAGAGTGGGTCAGGCCACCTGGGCAGCAGCAGGGAGGCCACAGCTTCTTTCCTTGGCTAAATGCTCCTCTAGGTGAAGAAAGAATCCCTTCTAGATGCATCCTTCCACCTGTTCACCTTCTGTGCCTCCTTTAGGGCTGTTTAAAGCGTAGTCTTCCCTAACCCTCCCTCGATGCCCTTCCGCCATATGCAGTGCCAGGCTTCTTTCTCCCCACTCCCACCCGCAGCCTGGATGTGTTTCCACGAGAGCATTTAACCCATCTCCTGTGACCATGGATGGACCCACTTGTCCCCCTCACTTAAGTGAGGGATGGTTCCTCACTCATCACACCACACAGGTCTCTTAGGACAGTACTACACTCACCCACCAATTCACAGTCACAGATTTGAGTGCGCAAGAAACACACAGCACATGTTTGCAGATGCGCAGGGACAAGCGGGTGGGTGCACCATTTCCAATGAAGTGTCAACGCCATAAATGTGAGCACCTGCTGGAGGCTCAGGGAAGTAGAGCTGAGACAGGGAATGGCTGTTAAAGGGACTCCTGCCCTTCTCCCTGCAGCTTTCCAATGGAGACAGGCCCTGAAAGTACATGTGACCATGCTTCACAAGCCAGAGAGAAACATGGTGGAATTACGGTCTGGAATCTCAGCCTGAGGTAGCTTCAGTGGCCATGGTAAGGTTGCAAACATCCAGCGAGTACATTCTATGGACAAAACAATAGGCAGCCTGTAGTGAGAGATGGGAGGTGAATTAATCAGGCCCAGAGGAGGTGAAGTCTCACATCCCCAGGAGGACAGAGCCCTAGGGAGTGCCAAGGAAGGAGTGCTTGCCTCCAGCTTGAGAGAAAGAGCCATGCCCCAAACTAGGGCAGAATGGGCTGGAAAATTTTTGGAGGGGGCCTATCCCCTTCTGGATACCTCTGAAACTGTTTTCCCTTGACATCATGACACTGTTCTCTGGGAATGACTGTAAAGGGTGAGAGACTGAATTTTAAACCTAGGTGGTAGATTGATAAACATAAGTGGAAACTAATATGGCATACCAATGGAAACATTACCTAACTCACACTCTTAAACCAGGCTTTCCTAACCTCTTTCCTTTTTTTTCTCTTTTCTGAGACAGAGTATCACTCTGTCACCCAGGCTGGAGTGCAGTGGCGTGATCTCAGCTCACTGCAACATCTGCCACCCAGGTTCAAGTGATTCTCCTGCCTCAGCCTCCCAAGTAGCTGGGATTACAGGTGTCTGCCACCGCGCCTGGCTAATTTTGTATTTTTAGTGGAGATGGGATTTCACCATCTTGGTCAGGCTGGTCTTGAATGCCTGACCTTGTGATCCACCTGCCTCGGCCTCCCAAAGTGTTGGGATTACAGGCGTGAGCCACCGCGCCTGGTCACCTCTGCACTATTGACCTATTGACTATTGACATTTTGGTCCAAATGACTCCATGTGTGGGAAGCCAACCTAAACATTGTAGAGTGTTTAGCAGCATCCCAGGCCTCTACCCACTAGATGCCAGTAGCACCTCTCTCCACAGATGTGACAACCAAAGCACACATTGCCAAATGCCTGGGAGGTGTGTGGAAATCACTTGATTTGGGGTTGAGAGTCACTGCCTTAAACCCAGTCAGCCATCATGTCCACCTCTCCAGATGCCTCCTCTGCTCTTCTGATGCCAACTGCACCCCTCATCTCCTACCCACCCAAGCTTAGAAAATACCCAAGCACAAGAGAGGCTGCCTGCATTCCCTCTGCAGACACATCATTTCTCAGATGTCTCCCCACCCAGTCATGACGACTAGTGGCCCTGAACTCATCCAGCTCCATGGACAGCATCCATGTGCATCCCAATGTCACCACCCCGCTCAGAGGGAGGTCCCTGCTCTCATTGCTTGGCCCCTATGCTTCCTCCCTTGGTGCATCACCCACACAGAGGGGCCAATCCCCTTCTAGATGCCTCCCACACCAATACTAGCTACTTTACTTTAGCAAGAAATGCATTCCAGGTCTCAACTTTTCTCATCTATAAAACAGCAATGTAAAAGATCTGGTTAAACTCATATCAAAGTATTTCCTGTCTGTAAGGACTGCAAGGTAGGAAGCCAAGCGTGCTATCCCCAAACCAGATCATCCCCTGCAGCAACTGCTCTGAGCAACTGAGCTCCCTGGGAAGAAGAGTTCTGGGCAGGCCCCTCATACAGAGAGGATACTTGAACCTCAGACTGCTACTTCAGAGCACCCAAGGATCCCACATGTCTACTAGATGCTTAGACTTGTAAACCAAGCTGGTTTCCATGCTAACATATAAAAAACAACACTAGATGGAAGTCTATGTATTTTCACAGAGGTGCCTGGCAAAGCCTCAAGCTGGTTTGCATTCATCATTGGTTTTGTTCTATCAAGCCTCCTAAACAAGAGAAGCTATGCCTTTTTGTCATACTTTTGACATTTCAATCGGGCATGGAGATGGAAAGCCCTCAGTGTGTTTGCCAACGACAGAGATTTGTTTCACAGATCTTAAGGGGCCATAAAGAAAGCACTCAATAACCCTTAAACGTCCCACGCAGTGTGAGATGAAGTCTACGGTGTGCCTTGGAGTTGAGTCACTAGTGCTTACTCAGCTGAAACGAGTTCAGCACCATGAGTGCCAAAAATAACAAAGCATGTGTCATCTTTTGAAAAAGTCCCACTCTCCCCCATTTCTCCAGGTGAACAGCTACCAGAAGCTGTTGACCCCATTCTCCAAAGCTGAGGCTGCTGCTTCTGGGAGCCCCAATGTGTCTGAATGTGGCAACCATCAGTATTCCCATGCCAAGAAGGAGCAGTGACTCAGGTCATACCGGGGGCAGTCCTGGCCTGATGCCCAGGGCATCGGGAGTGACAGAGAGCAATAATCAGAGGATTGATGAGCAAACAAGCCAAGTGGATCTCAGACAGGTTTAAAGCCATTACTGCAAATGGAACTTACACTCTTCAAACCTCAATGACATCACCTGGGAAATGGAGATCATGCTACTGTTAATAATAATTTCTATATCACAGAGTCATGTGATGATTGAGACACTCAAGTTTGATGTGCTTACGATGATAAATACTAATGTATATGTGCTTAGTGCCAGCACAATGTTTTTAGATGGATAGTGCCCCTAAAACTTCTGATATAGTTCATGTTCTTGTTCGGGACCAAGCCAAAGCACTTTCCAAGCAGAAAGAGCAGATCTGGGCAGCTGTCACCCTCGCCAGGCACACACAGCACCCAGGGCCTGCAGACTCATCCCAGGTGGGCTTTGCAGACACGTAGAGGCAGACTTGCCAGCTGGCTCTTCCATCAGAATAAATAAACCCTTTCTGCTGCACCCTTGCTCTTGTTTAGGGTCATCATTAAATGGAAACAGAATAGAAACTATCCCTGTTTCTTTGTTGTTGCAGGTTGGGAGCAGTGGTGACCCAGTTCAAGATGAAATTGAATCAATCCCACTTATCTGTCCCAGATATTGTTGGAGTTTTGTTTTTCCCTCACCCTGAGTTGGGAAAGTTGCCTGAATGATTTGTGCCTGAGTGCTCTTATCTAGAGTGTAATGTAAAGTCGTGGCCACTTTCACTGGGAAAATAGGTAATTTGTCTGGAGGAGAGTATTCCAAGTTCCAGACTCGAATGCTGTGTGCCCTTTTATGTTAACTTCTTCACCATGGGGGGAACCCCCAGGAATAAGAAGTCTCCCATTCCTCTCCTTCAAGACAGCTCCTGAAACCTCACTCTTTTCATAGGACCTAACTGACATTTACTAAATAAATAATTTTTGAAGCTTTCAGAGAAGCGTAGAGATGAAAAAAGGCTCTAGAGATACTGATGGTTAGAATTAGAATGCATGAAAGTCAGCTATGGCAGCTTGCCAGAGAGGGGACACAAATGCTTACCTGTATGGTTGATCTTAACATGAGAAAGGAAGATACCAACTGGGCACAGTGTCTATGGGCACGCCTATAATCCCAGCACTTTGGAAGGCTGAAGCAGGAAGATAACTTGAGGCCAGGAGTTCAAGTTCAGCCTCAGCACCATAGTGAGACTCCCATCTCTACAAAAAAAAATTTTAACTTAGCCAGTCATAGTAGCACACACCTGTACTCCCAGCTACTAGGGAGGCTGAGGCAGGAGGATCACTTGAGCCCAGGAGCTTGAGGCTGCAGTGAGCTATGATCACACCACTGTACTCCAGCCTGGGCTACAGAGCAAGACTCCATCTCTTAAAAGAAAGAAAAAAAAAAAAAAAAAGAAGGCTTAGTGCTTTAGGATGGCCTGTGCAGATGCAAGAAGAAATTGATGAAGATTTAAAAAGCAAATAGTAAGTTGCTGGGATGACAAAGAGGTGTTTCCAAACCTAAGCCCAGACTGCTCCCTCTGCGTTGACTGACCACAAGCAGTGCTGAAGGGTGGGTGGACAGAGCAACCAAGGCTGTTGACCCCAGCACAGAGTCTGCTGTGGGTGTATGGGAGAGGCAAGGAGTCCAAAGGCAGTCATTTCTGCCCATTAGAGGCTTATGAGTCAGCGTTCTCCGGAGAAACAGAGCCAATAGGAGGCACACATAGATGCAGAGAGTTAGCATGGGAATTGGCTCACATGGCTGCGGAGGCTGAGAAGCCCCCAGACCTGCAACAGTAATCCAGAGACCTGGAGAGCCACTGGTGCTGCAGTCAGAAGGCTGGCCAGCTTGAGAGGCAGGAAGACCTCATGTTTTGTCTGAGTCCGGAGGCAGAAAAAGCCAATGCCCAGGATGAAGACTGTCAAGCAGTAGGTCTCTCTTACTGGTGGCTAGTGGGAGGGCCAGGCTTTCTGTCCTTTCCAGGCCTTTAACACATTGGGGAAGTCAATCTGCTTTACTCGGTCCATCAATATAAATGCTAATTGTATCCAAAAACACCCTCATAGAAACCCCCAGAATAATGTTTGACCAAATATCTAGCCATTGACACAAAATCACTGAGGCCAAAACACAAAATGAGCTGTTAGAATGACCGATAAGCATTTGTCACAAAAAAATCAATTGCAAAAGCATCATGCTGGATATGGCATAAGATTAGCAACAGTTCAGGGACTTTGAAAGCAACCTAAATTCTTAGGAAATGGACTGTGTTTGCTCTAAGGATGTCATTCAGAGCTACATCTCATAGTGTCCTCTCTCAAGACCTATGCGGAATATTTCTCTTAGATCTCAGTACCAGAAACAGCTATGCTTGTCCTGAACCAGTGGCTCGTGCTTTCTTTATGGGCACCCTGACATGCCAGCGATGTTACCTCCTTTCCACTTGTTGCTAGGAAACCCAGGCACATGTGTGGGTCACCTATAGCAAGGTTGCGGGACATCCCGGAATGCATTTTATGGCCAGTATAAACTTTTGTCTGTCCATAGTTTCCCTATTCATGCTATCCCTTTGCTAGTTTACATAAGGCATTATATTTTTAAGAGATACCTTAAATCCTTTTAGGAATGAAGACAAGAAATAAATCGTTAAATAAAGAAATACAGATAATGGTTTGTATTTATAAAACAGACAAACAAAAGGGGACCTAAGAATGTGTAAGTTCAATAGTGTCTGCACAATATGAATCCATGGCAGGGGATGTTTCTAGCAACACTGTCAGATCCCTGTCTGGAAGGTTGCAGTCCATTTCAGATGCAACATTTTAGGAGTGATGACCACCAACATCAGACACATCGGAAGAAGAAATAATGGGAGAAGAGTCTGGGAGGTTTGAGGAAGCACTGAAGAAATGTGGTTAACCTGGAAAAGTGTAGACTTGGGAGAATATTCCAGAAGTCTTTGGATTTTTGAAGACCAATCACATGGAAAAAAAAATGCATTTATTCTGTTGCAATTCAGACAACAGAATTAGAATCAGGGATTGACAGCTAAAGACTGGGGCAGGTTTGAGATTAATGTAGAGAGAAGTTCCAACCACAATATCTGTAGAACAAAGGCACGGGTGTGAAGGGGAGATGGGGGTATGTGGAAGCAGGCCTGCATCCCAGGGGCAGGCCCACAGTGCCAGGTGATTGGGGTAGACATTCACAAAATTCTCTTTCCAGCATGTCTTCATGCCAAAGGAGCAGGGTGATGCCCCCAAAATCTTGGCATTTAAGGTGTCCCTTATTCGCAGTTAACTGTCCACTACGCAATGTATCACTTTCTAAAGGAAACGTTTACCCAAGAAGAAAGGCCAGTTTTACTAAGTAAAGCGCCACTGTGAGAACCAGACCTTCCCGTGACGGATGATGGATGTGCGTTTGATGGGCCGGTAGTGCTTGCTGCTGTGCAGATTCGGCTTCTCCACTCCACCAGGAGAAGGAAGGAAAACACGTCCCTCCACGCCACATTGCAGAACAAGACAAAGTTGCAGCTGGACTGACCTGGTGCAGGATGGACTGGGGGAATTAACGAAAACAAACTGAAGGATGACTCTGGCTGCACACTGATGAAGAAACCAAGAGGAAATGAAGCCGGCAAGGGTGCCCACGTGTTTATTTCAGAGTCGCCAGAGCATGGGCCTAACCGGACAGAGCTTCTGATTTATAAAGCATTTTTATTATATTACCTATTTTATATTATATCGGTGGCTCTGCTCTTTGAGCCAGAAAAATAAACAGCAGCCCTGCAAGAGCCTTTGGTCTAGAGAGAAGAATATAAACAAAACCTTCCTGCTCTGAATGGAGATTCCTGTCAAACGTTGTTTTGGGGTTTTTAGGCTTGCGAGATTGGCCTTTGTGTTTAGGAAGGCGAGGTTCACATGAAATGTAAACGGTCCTATTCTCTAAGTTTTGAAAAGGCGAAGAACTTAAAGTTTGTTTGATAAAACCAATAGAAATGCATCATTGCCTCCTGCTATAGGAAATGTGTGTTTCCTATTTTGTCTGTGCAATGGCTAAATAGCCCCGCATTGGCACAGCCAATTCCACAAGTGGGCAGGATTCTATCGGCCAATATGATCCTGAGCCTCCCTACCCTTCGCCGATCTTTGAGGAAGTAGAGCCTGACAGAGGTGCCTCCCGTAATGCATGTGTGTTTTCTTTTCTCAAAGAAACAATTCTTCCACTAGAGCCGATGCCAGTTCCAACAGAGAGTTCGCCGGGGGCCTTTCTGGCTCCTGCAGGCTGAACTGAGTCATTGTTCACAGTGAGTTAGTAACGTTTTACGCTAAACATGTGTTATCAGCTTCCAGCATGCCCCTCCCCCTGTGTGTACCTGGAAGCGTTCCTGCCTGCTGTCCCACATGGGCACCCTAGTGACGAGGAGAGGTACGCAGGGACCCTATGGCAAAGATGAAGTAGCAAGGAGTTTCATCTGTGTACACAGGCACAGGGTGTCTACTCTTCAGACTCATCTATAAACAAAATGCTCTTTATCTTCCATGAAACAAATTAAGAGCTCGAAGTCAGAATGTCTGCAGCCTTGTATGGAGTGAGTACATTTCACACTCAACATTCCTTCCAGTCTGGGACCAAGGATTTCACTGCATTTTCATACTGCAGTGCTGACCCCAAACCTGTTCCCTGTAAAAGCTTGTGAATGATGAAGTAAACACCAAACAAGGGAACAAAGGAAGGCCTCACAGATACATCTGGATCATGATCCAGCTCTTATCGAAACCAAAGCATGTACCAAACTAACCAAGCTCTAGTTCCCATCCCTGGATATGGGTCACAGTGAGGCTTGCCCTGTAGTGTATGCCAGAATCATAAATTTGGATTCCTAGCAGATGAGAACGTACAGGGTCAGCATTGCCACTGGGATGAAGTGGAGAGCAGTGGGTTTCTCAGAGGCTACAGAGCTGCTGATGCAGAAGCCTAGGGACATTTTCCACACCCCTCAGAGAAATGGGCTGGCTGGCCTCAATTCCCCTGAGAGTTTTTTAATTGTAGTGAAAAATGCATACATTAAAATGGACCATCTTAATTTAACCCTTTTAAAGTTTACAGTTCTGTGGCATTAAATACATTCACATTGTTGTACAACCATCACCACCATCCATCTCCAGAACTCCTTTCATGTTGCAAAACTGAAACTATCCCCATTAGACAACGGCTCCTGATTCCTCCTCCCGCAGCCCCTGGAAACACCATTATTTTGTTTCTATGAATTTGACTGCCCTAAGAACCTCACAGAAGTGGAATCATGCAGCAGTTGTCCTTCAGCGACTGGCTTTTTTCACTGAGCATGATGTCCTCCTGATCCTCCCATGTGGTGTGAATCCGCCATCGTTTTTGTGCAGGATGGAATCAGAGCCTCGTACACATCCCAAGAGGAGCCACTGCCACCCCAGGACCTCCATCCCTCCCAGCATCCTGGTCTTCATACTGGAAGGAAGCCCAGCTCACATTTTTTGGATGGCTCAATGGGGCCTCATTACACTGTAAGCTAAACTATGCTTATAAAAATGGGATTTTGCTATATAACTATGGAAAATACAAGCTTAAGCAAATAGGCATTTCCCTGCTCATGTTAGAAGGTCAAGTTGGTTAAAAGAAAAAAGACCATGTGGATCAGCTGGTGGCCCAATTAGAAAGCTCAGAGACAGTCCAAGCCCTTGTTTTCATTATCCCAAATGAGGAAACACGGCAGCTGGAGCTGTGTGTAGCCCCAGGGCCTGGGAACAACACTCAGGCCATCTGGATTCCCCACGAAGGAAAAACTCAGCCTTTTAGTTGCTGAAGCTGCAGGACTGAGGAAATTCGCAGAGGAAATGTGTGTTTCTGTGGTCCTGGGGCCCCTCTGTCGCCCACCCAGCCACTTGGGGACCAGATAGAAATGACAGTCTGTGGGGCAGACCAACAGCCTTCTAACTACATTCCCCAGCATGCCATCTTTTTCCCTTCCTTCTTTGGGGGAGTCCTTAAATTTCTGCTAGCTGAGGTGGCAGAAACTCCCTCACACACCCTTACTCTGCTGTCCTTGCTGAGCAGCTGACCAAGGGCAGCGTTGCTGAGCACAGACAGGTAGATGGACGAGCGAGTGGAGGAAAGCCCGTCTAACTCCAGCCGCCTCTGGACCTCAAGCAGCCTGTCTATCCCAGGAGCTCTGAGAGTCACAGCATTTAAACACCAGGGCAGCAAGTTCTGGTGCAACGGCCTGACCCCATGTAGTCCCTGGCTCCTCTG
Source organism: Macaca fascicularis (assembly GCF_037993035.2). NCBI lineage: Eukaryota > Metazoa > Chordata > Mammalia > Primates > Cercopithecidae > Macaca > Macaca fascicularis. Next base: position 53,348,435 of record NC_088383.1, on the reverse strand, counting down.
TGAGCCATCCGCAGGTGACAGGCAACTAGTGTCTAAGACCCAGGGCCCTGCTGTCCTCCTTGGTTTAAGCTTTGAGTGAGAGGATGACAGGAGCAAACACCAGGGGGAGAAGTGAGGCAGGGAGGACCTGCCTGCCTGTGCCCAAGGAGGGCCCAGGAGAAGGATCACAGCCCAGGCCCCTCTCAGCCCAAGGTTTTGTCTACTAAACGAGCTGGGCCTTCTTTGCTCCCCTCAATCAAACTCACAAATCAAATCATGCTGAACTAATATCCCCTAATAGCCAACAATCCATCAACAAAAGTTAGGTTGTTGCTTGAACAATCTTCCCCCCAAGGGAGTGGGTGTGTTTAAAAGTACTTCATAAATTATCTAAAAGGAAATATGAGTGTTTCTAGTTGTTGGAAGAGTCCTACCAGGACAGGAGAGCAAGCCCAGTGTCCCTGTGTGCCTATGTGTGCGCTTATGGACACTTCCTCAGGCCTGTCCAGCTGGTCAGCATTTCAGGGAACACCTGACCCTCCCCTTGGCCATTCCCATCTCCTCCTCCCCACACTGAAGTTCTCACTGGGCAAATTTGTGGGATCTTTATTCTACGATTGTTTTCTTGATAAACAGTCCATGCATAGTGTTTGAATGTTTCATGGTTTCATTGCTTCAGAGTTCCTGGGAAAACAATGTCATAGGGGGTGCCTGAAAAATGAAGCTAGAAATAATTGTGGAATGAATAAGGAGTCGGCTTTATTCTTCCTCCCTGAATTCCAGGAAAGCGGGGATGTGGCACAGCCCTCTGTGGAGCGGGCACCTGGCAGCTGGCCCAGCACACAATGGGCCCGCAAATGTGCCCCGCTGCCTGAGTGAAAGTAGAATGATGAGAGCCCACCGCCCAGGTCCTGCAGAGGGTATGCCCAGCCTCGGGCAGCCAGCAAGACAGATGCAGGCTCCCCTGTGCCTTTCACCCAGAATCAGGGATCAAACAATATCCAAGCAGGAGGGCCAAACTAAAAGCAACGTTTTTGTCAGAAGATTTGCCACATCAGCCCCAGAGTGCTTTGCTCTTCTCTGCAAAGCAGATCCTGGGCCCAGGCAGCGGATGCTTCAGGGAGAAGCCTTGGGATGCAGCGGGAGGGCCAGAGCCCGAGAGGCAGGAGCCCTGGCCTGGGTTCCTGCCTGTGCCTGTCTCTCACCAGATGCGTCAATGGCACCCAGGTCCTCCTGTTTGACCTAGTGCCCTTACCTGACCAAAAAGGTGAACAACTGCTCTGAGTCATGGAGAGAACATGTCAACAGTGAACTCCCTGAGGATGGGCAGAGGGATGGACAAGGCTAAATCAGCGGGTCCCTGGGCTGAGCTCCTCCTGGGAGTCAGGCACATTGGAATCATAGGAGTAGATGGCTCACCTAATACAGACCACAACATCCTTTCTTTGGCTACAGTGAAGACCCCAAAATGTGGGCCCATCTCTTCATTGATGTGTGTTTTGTTTCCTACATATTTCCTTTATTTGTATCTTTGAAGACATGCCTGGTGCATGGGGGAGGTTGGGATGCAGATTTGGGTCTGAGCCATGCCAGGCACAGAAGACAGAATCAAAGAAGAAACTGCCAGGAGGTGGCATCAGCCCAGTGAACAGGGGCAATTCCTACGTGTGCATTTGGAAGCGGGGGCACAGGAGCAATGCAACCAGAAGTGTCCATGTGGGGCTGAGCCCTGCTAGGACCAAAGAGGGACAGGGTGGGGACTGAAGATACTGTCTCCAAATAGGGTCCTCCAAATCCTCAAAGCTGTCACTGAAACTTCTCTGCATGCCTAAACTGATGCTCAATATTTCAGTTTTCCCCTTATCTTTAAGGGCCTGACAGGAGAAAGAAAGGAATATTGGGAACCAGGTTTGCTTAATAGGTCTGGAATTCTTGTCCCTGCACCCACATCATTAGAGGGGTTACCAAGCCACAGCACGATGAGCCCACAAGAGCAAGAACTGGGTCTGTCCTATCCACTGCTACTCTTCCAAGGCCCTGTGCAGGACTTGGCACAAAACTGATATTCAGTGAATGTTTGCTGATTGAATGAATGGGCACTACAGGCTACTCCTTAGGTCTCAGAGCAGGCAGCAGACGCTGATGTGGCCAGCCCTGCCCAGGCCTTTCCAGGTGGAGCTGGAATCTGACAAGTAATGTCTTTCCACCTTCCCTCATCAGGGAAACCAGGAGATTTCAGCTTTCTCTCTGGGTTTCTACTGACACTCTGCTCGGTATCCCAGCTTTAGCACCAGAGTAGGGTGAGGATGCTGCCCTGGGGGATCTGGGAACCTTGACTCTGAGAAGGTTGGGCCCAGACAGACTGATAACATTGCAGTTTGGCCTGTGTTTCTGAGCCCGGGGGAACTGGGGCTGGGAACTGCCAAAACAAGTACTCTTTTATGCACATCCACTTCGGCTCTTATTTAGCCATACTGGCCTTGTTTTGCAGAACAAAGGATCCAGAACCTCTGTCCCTGGCTCTCAGGAGCTCAGTGCAATGATGGATAATAGTTCAAGACCGTTGATCCACAGTACGGAAAGGTATGTTCCCTGGGGTTGGCTGCTCCTGTGTGCTTCAACTTAATATTCACCACATTCTGTGCACATAGCACATAATGTCTCTGTTATATATGTGCAGTCTGAGGTTCAGAAAATTGGTGACTTGACCTACCTGGAACCAGTTGCAAGATTTGGGGCTTTTTGCCTTGCTTTGAAATTAGAAGTATCACAGTTCTTCAAATCTCCTTTCTGAAACAAATACTCACTGGTTCCCATCCGAACACAGCTCCCCAAATGTCCCAATCAGCCAAAAAGCATCAGCACATCCACTGCCTTGGTCAGTACCTTTTCTACAGGAAAAGGTGTTAGGCTGAGCATCAAAAGATAAACGTTTGATTTCCCAATCTGAATTTTACTGTTTCTTTGATGTTGGGATAGTCCTTTTATCTCTTTATACTTTAGTGACTTCACTTTTTTGTTTGTTTGGTTTTTGGTTTTTGTTTTGAGAGAGAGTCTCACTCTGTTGCCCAGGCTGGAGTGCAGTGGTGCAATCATAGGTTACTGAAGCCTTGAACTCCTGCACTCAAGAAATTCTCCCATCTCAGCCTCCGGAGTTACTTCACTTTTTATGTAATATATTCCTTCTCCTCCCCACCCCACCTAAAATATCTCCACCTAAAAAATCAGGTCATAGAAGTTAAATTATATGTTGAGGCATAAGTAAAGTCATGTTTCGAGTCCTGGCCTTAACAACTCCAAGCCCATGCTCCCTTCACACCACCAATGTTTGTTTACTTCTCAATAAGGAGGCTCTGCTCTTTTTGAAAAAGAGTTATTCTCTTTGTTTTTTAGTTTAGATAGTTTGTATAGCTCTGTCTTCCAGTTCACTGAGGTTTTCTTTTGTAATGTATATAGACTTGTCTTAAGTCTATTGAACTTTTCACTTTAAATATAATAATTTTTTAGTTTTAGAATATCTATTTGGTTTACTTTCTAGTTTCCATGTCTCCGACCCTGTTCCCCTTCTGCTCATCTATTCTGCTTACCTTTTCATTGAAATCTTTCAATACATTTATATTAACTGTAGTCCATGCCTGCTAATTGAAAAATTTGTCTCATCTTTGGGTCTGTTTATACTGACATTTTTGTTATGCATCACATTTTCCTACTTCTTCTCATGCCTAGTAGTTTTCAATCATATGTTAGTTACACCACTGAGAAAATGAATTTAGTTTTCTCCCTTCAAAAAGTATCAATTTTTGTTGTGGCAGGCAGTTTATTTACTGGTGAATAAGCATCAGTAGGCCAAGGATTGATCTTCAGCTCTGTTAAGGCACATGTAGAGTAGCCCTTAGTCTAGGGCTAACATAGTCCTACTCTGAGGCATTGCCCATTTAGGACCTCATTCAGTGAGCTCATTTTGATCTTGCTGGTTAGAACTCCAGCATCTCTCAGAACTGAATGACCTCTGAAGCCTCCTTTTAGCTTAGAGCCTCCAGTAGCTGCAGCTTTCAGTCTTGCCTTGTGCACATGACGTATAGTGCTCAACCAAAGACTCAAGGAGATCTCAAATACTTTTGGTGCCCCTTTTCTTTTCTTTTTTTTCAATGGATTCCCCATAGTTTTCAGTTTTTTTTTTAATTAATGAAAAGTTGTATATATTATGGTATGTGTCATGGTATTTTGAAATATGTATACATTGTGGAATGGCTACTGGTGTCCCTTTTCTAAGTAGTTCCCTCCTCTCCAGTTTTATGCCCCACACCCTTTAGCCATGTCCCGGCTCCAAACATCCAGCTACTTCCCTGATGAGTGAGGTTGCAGCTCTTTATGGAGCTCTACTTCCTCGTGTCACAGTTCAAAAAGTGACTCCATGCAGAAACAAGAGAGATCACAAAGTTCACCTCGTATCCTCATCTCTCAAAGATCATAGCCAGCTATTTATCATAATCATTGTCATCACTCTTAAAATGACTACTGATGCTTGTTTTCTCCCTGAATCCTTTGAGCCTCCCAAGCTGCTATTCAGAATCCTTACAGCCCTATATTTCTGAAGACCATGGCAATGACATGGAAACAAAGCACCCAAACAAATGCCATGGGTGCCCACCTGGTAGGTGTGGAGATGGGGCCTCTGCAGGTTCAGGGCCGACAAAAACTGCCATCTCTTCTACCACCTGGCAGTCCATGATTCAGTGATGCACAGCCCCCTCTCAATCTGGATACACTCCTAATGATCACTGTTTTCATAATGAAATTGCACCAGTGGATTCCAGTGCACATGAAGCACATAAATGCACTTATCTCTGTGTTTAAGCTTCACATAGGGGCCAACTATGAAGGAATCTCAAGGCAATTCACTTGGATATGAAATATATTTGCTTCTGACTTATTGAGTCTTTGAGGTTTTGCTTTTCTTGAGGAAGAACAAAAGAATGTTATTCTAATATCTCTCAGGACAATACAACCACACATCAGCTCTAGGCTCTGTTGGTTACCTTGGCAAGCTTCTGATATTTCCTTTGGCACCTCCATGACTGAATTGAGAATGGATAAATTGAGATCCACATACGAATCAGTGAATAACTTAATGAAGACGTGGCAGAATTAAAATGGAATCAACCCAGGCAGTGTGATAAATGAAAAGAGACTTTAACTGAGCATACGAGCTTTCCTTATAAAATTCTACTTTGTATTTCTTTAACTAATAAGAAAATTGAACTGATTTTTATTTTCCCTAATGTGTGTTTATCATTTATACTTTACTTTAAATAAAACTTCTTGTTGTATTCTTTAACCTCTTGTCTATTTCTGACTTCAGAGAATTTTGTAGTTTAGGATAAGAGTTTAACAAAATTATGCCTGTCCCAGCTGTCACAACTCCTTCTTTCAATTTTAACTCTGTTAGTGTTTGTAGAATAGAATTTTAAATTTTTATTATATTTTTAAATTTGTTAAATTTGTTTAAAATTTTTTTCTATTTTTCCTTGGAAAATTCTCATTTTTGTACTCTTTGTATTAAATGTATTTTCTAATTTTAGCTATTTTAGTTTTTATTATTTTATCCACTTTTTTTGCAAAATAATGTAAAGAATGAATCTAAATAAATTTTTTTCATATTGTTAAAATTACCCCCAACTCATTTTTTAATGTCTATCCTGCATTGTTTATAACATTATTTTACATATTACATTTGTATCTAAAGAAATTCAATGTTCTGGGTTCCTTATCTGTTCAATGGTGTACACCAAATTTTTTAAAAATTAAAAAACGAATTAACTAATTAACTTAAAATTCTAATATCAGTTGTATTTGGTCAAACATTCATATGTCATTTTAATTTCAGAATATTATCAAAATCTTCTCAAATTTATTTCTCATACCTCTTTTAATATAATTTTATTAAGCATAAACAATATACCACCACATCTGACCTAGTTAATATGAATAAATATTTGTGTTCAAATATATTTATAATAGTGTATTTTTAATGAGATAAAATTTACCTAAACACAAAATAGCAGTGCAACAAACTATACCCCAAGGTTAATCATTAAAGCATCATTAAAATATTCTAGAATAACATGTAACTGCATGGGCAAAGTTCTCATTGTAGGCATAAATGAAAATAACAGAATGCATTGTTCTTTATATATAATTATCCCAATTGTAAAGTATGTGTTTATACTCATTCCCTCATTTAACAGTTATTTATGAAACTTCTACTATGGACCAAAACTATTTAGAGTGTTTAAGTTACAACAGTTAACAAAGCACACAGAAATCCCTGCTCTCATGGGACACCCTCATGGGATGTCTCAGTGTGGAGACAGCCAGTGGTATCTTAGAACTGGCTCAAACAGGTTCACAAGACCAAATTCTGAAATTTTCAAGAATTTTGCAAGCCAGTTGTTGAACATAGCCATTCTTGCAAATTAGCCCTAGTGGGAGTGTTTACACCACTGGCAAACACTACCCATCAGGGTGCCGCCGCCCCACCCTGCTGTGAACAGCCAGTGGTAAAACATTCATCAGAACACTACTGGGAGAGTTAAACAAAAAGATAAATAAGTTATCTCTATCAAAAAGTATTTGTGAGTGTGTATGTGTGTTATACATATATTTTTTAATAGTAATGTCAGCTAAAGAAAAAATTAAAGCAGTGAAGAGGAATAAGGTGTGGTCAGTGTTGGAGGCAGAACAGAGTTTTGGGTAAGGGGACGAGGGAAGAACTCCCTGAGAAGGTACCTTTTAAGTCAGGCCCTAAAGGGGCTGGTGACAGAGGCACATGTGTGCATGGACGTGCGTGAACCTTGTGGGCAGGGGGGCTTCAAAACAGAGTGTAGATCAAGGACCTACCCACTGGCCCACTGTGAAAACCTCCCACCCCCTTAGGGAAGAGTGAATGAGGTGTAGATAGTAGAAAGGGAACTGCCTAGCCACCCCAGGTATGCAACATTTCTTGAGTAGACAGAGGTGAAGGGACTGGAGAAAATGTGTTTTCCCCCACAACTGAGGACAGTTATTCAGAGGGAGGGCGTTCCCTGAAGCAGAGGGCTAAGAGTCTAGACGACTGCCCGAGTGGGATCTAGAATAAGAATGTCAGTTCTTAACTGAACGGCATGCGGATTGGAGATTACCAGAAAATGAGGTGAGACCTAGAAGCCAGAGCAGAGATGCAGCAAGGTAACAGCATCCCCCAGATGCCATTTCATCCCAGGAGACCCGGGCACCAAGTTTGGAGCAGCAGAAAATACAGACACCCTCACCTAGTCAGTGGTGGGGCGGGAAGAATTTCTAGTAATTCCAAGCTGGGGAAGATTTCAGTTCACGTGAACAAGAGCTGACAAGGGGTCTGCTCAGTCTCCTTCAGTTTCTAGATGAGCAATGATGCCAACAAATTCAGCGCTGTATGTCACCTTTGTTGCAGCACCGCAGGAAGAGCTCGTCCTGTTGTACCCTGCTCTAGCATTTTTACAAATTGAAGGTTTGTAGCAATCCCACGTCAGACAAGTCTATGGTTACTGTTTTTTCAATAGCATGTGCTCACTTCCTATCTTTGTGTCACATTTTGGTAATTCTCACAATATTTCAAGCTTTATTATTATTATTATTATATCTGTTGTGGTGATCTGTGATCATTAATCTCTGATGTTACTATTGTAATTAAGGGGATGCATGACGAACCACAGTCATATAAGATGGCAAACTTAAATCAATAAATGTATGTGTTCTGACTGCTCCATTGACCAGCCATTCCCCATCTCTCCCTCTTCTTAGGCCTCCCTATTCCTTGAGACACAATGCTACTAAAATTAGGACAATTAATAACCCTACAAAGGCCTCTAAGTGTTTAAATGAAGGGAGGTCTCACATCTCTCCCTTTCAATCAAAAGCTAGAAATGGCCAAGCTTAGTGAAGAAGGCATGTCAAAAGCTGAGATAGGACAGGTGAGAGCTGAGCTTCTTGTACCAAACAGTTAGCCAAGGTGTGAATGCAAAGGAAAAGATTTCAAAAAAAAATTAAAAGTGCTACTCCAGTGAATACATGGATGATAAGAAAGTGAAACAGACTTACTGCTGATAAGGAGAAAATTTTGTTGACCTGAACAAAAGATCAAGCCAGCCACAGTATTCCCTTAAGTCAAAGCCTAACCCAGAGCAAAGCCCTAACTCTCTTCAATTTTATGAAGGTGAGGAACCTGCAGAAGAAAAGCTGGAAGCAAGTAGAGGTTGGTTCATGAGGTTTAAGAAAAGAAGCCATCTCTACAACAAAAAGGTGCAAAGTGAAGCAGCAAGTGCTGATGGAGAAGCTGCAGCAAGGTATCCAGAAGATCATTGATGAAGGTGGCTACACTAAACAGATTTTCAGTGTAGACGAATCAACCTTATACTGGAAGGAGATGCCATCTAGGACTTACATAGCTAAAGAGAAGTCAATGTCTGGCTTCAAAGCATCAAAGGACAGGCTGACTCTCTCATTGGACTGTAAGTTGAAGCCAGTGTCCATTCTGAAAATCCCCAGACCCTTAAGAATTCTGCTAAATTTACTCTCCCTATGCTCTGTAAATAAAACAAAGCCTCAATTACAGCTTCTCTGTTTATAGCATGGTTTACTGAACATATATTTTAAGCCCACTGTTGAGACTTACTGCTCAGAAAAAAAGATTTCTTTCAAAATATTACTGCTCATTGACAATGCACCTGGTCACCCTGGAGCTCTGATGGAGGTGTACAATGAGATGAATGTTGTTTTCATGCCTGCTAACACAACATTTATTCTGCAGCCCAAGCATTAAGGAGTAGTTTTGACTTTCAAGTCTTATTATTTAAGTAACACATTTTACAAGGCTATAGCTGCCATAGGTAGTGATTCCTCTGATGGATCTAGGCAAAGTAAATTGAAAACCTTTTGGAAAGGATTCACCATTCTGGAAGCCACTAAGACCATTCATGATTCACAGGAGGAGGTCACATATCAACATTAACAGGAGTTTGGAAGTAGTTAATTACAGCCCTCATAGATGACTTTGAGGGATTCAAGACTTCAATGAAAGAAGTAACTGCAGATGTGGTGGAAATAGCAGGAGACCTAGAATTAGAAGTGGAGCCTGAAGATATGACTGAATTGCTGCAATCTCATAATAGAACTTGAACGGATGAGGACTGTCTTCTTATGGATGAGCATAGAAAGTGGTTTCATGAGATGGAATTTCCTCTGGATGAAGATCACTGTTGAAATAACAACAAAAAACGATTCCATAAACTTAGTTGATAAAGCAGCAGTAGGGTTTGAGAGGATTGACTCCAATTTTGAAGGAAGTACTACTATGGGTAAAATGTTATCAACAGCATCACATGCCACAGAGACATATTTTGTGAAAGTAAGAGTCAATCAATGTAGCAAACTTTATTGTGTTATTTTTTTATTGTCACAGCTTCCTCACCCTTCAGCAACCACCACCCTGATCAGTCAGCAGCCATCACCACTGAGGCAAGACCCTCCACTAGCACTAAGATTACCACTCACTGAAGGCTCAGATAGTCGTTAGCGTTTTTTAGCAATAAAGTATTTTTAATTCAGGCATATATGTTGTTTTCTAGACATGATGCTCTTTCACACTTAAGAGACTACAGTATACTGTAAATGTAACTTTTATATGCACTGGGAAACCAAAAAATTTGTGCGTCTCACTTTACAGCAACATTTGCTTTATTGCAGTGAACTGGAACTGAACCCACAATATCTCTGAGGCATGCCTGTATCTATGTAAATGTGCAGGGAGTAATGTTGACCAAAAAAAAAAAAAAAAGACTTGCAAACCACAGTTAGTCATTTTCCCTTTTGGATTTGGAATAAGGAAATCCATGGCTGATCAAAGTTTTGCTGACAGAAGCCTGTGAAATACACATTAAAACATTAACGGAGCCAAATATCAGAATACGTACTTTATCGGGAATGCGCATAAGGTAATGCCCTTGGATTAAACAAATAAAAAACATAACAACAACAAATCAGTGAAGTGAGATACCTGGCCAGATCTCCACTCTGGTTTCTAGGTTTTATCCCATTTTCTGATAGTGTCTGAACCATAGGCCATTACTTAAGACCTAACATTTTATTCCAGAGCCTGTCTTGACTTCTAATGAAGATCAAAGCTTTTGAAAAAAATATTCAATGAAATAATTTGTAAATGGAGGTGAATTTGCAGGTTAGAGCCACCATAGGCCTTTCTGTTACTAAAGCAGGGCTGTACTTAGAGGGAAGGCCCATAAACTCTTTAATGTTTTCCAGAGGGAAGCACTGCCCAGTGGAGTCTCTTCATTCCATGTGCTCAACTAATCCATACTACTGTATTTGCCACATCAACTCTTTTGTACCCCTTTCTCTGGAAGTGTTCACTTAATATCTTGTTTTAGGGTCTGGGTTTCTAGTTTCACTCTTGTTGTTTCACAAGGTCTCTAGTTTTCTCCCGGCTTCCCAGGAAGGCCCTCGATGTCCTTGGATGGTGGAGCCATGCAATCTTTCTACTTGGCCCTTGTGCAATGCAGTTCCCTTACTGCATCTATTTCCTAAGGGATTCAAGTCACTCCCTGAGTTCTACATGTGGTTCAGCCTTGGAAATGTGGGAATTTCTCAAGATGCCCTGCTTTGTACTTAATTTAAGTTGTGAAATACTTTATTGGGCCCTTGGGCTCTGTGCTATTACTTTGGGCTTATTTTGTTTGTTTCTCAAGTTGTTCTTCTCAAGGTTTTCATTTTCTTTCTTTTTTTTTCATTGTTTTCCTTGGTGTCTCCTAGAAGTCTCTCCTTTGACATCCAATCATTTTCTTTGAGTCTCTGGGCAATGAGATTTTCTCATGCAGAATGCCAGTAAAGACAAGGACTATGTGCAAGCATTTTTGGTATGCCAGTCTTTGCAAAGGTCTACTTTATAATACTGGGAGAAGCATTTGAAAATGAAAGTGATGAATGTATAGTAACCAGCCTATATCTACCGCTCACTAAATATTTGCAGAATGGTAAAGTGTTTTGTGAGTTTCAAGATGCCCTTACAATTTTGGCTAATAACGCCCCACTCTACCCCCACAGCATCTCATGCCCATGCCACTGTGGCGTGTACTCTCTGTGTTGCAGCTATCGATGGACTTGTCAGTCTCATCAAGCAAATGAGGTGCCTGAGCTATATGAGGCAAGAAAATAGCCTTTGTTCCTGGTCACACATCTCCTACACCTACCACAGAGCCAGGAAGGAGCAATAAAAACAGTCATGTCCATAGCAATACTATAATAAAAGATCTGTAAAATATAGTCTTTGAGAGGATCTGAAATATCTCAGCCACGAAATTGAGTTACTACTTCTTTGAGTAGCCCAACATTTTGTATTTTCTTCTCCCTAGCGAGACATTTACGGTGTTACTCTTCATGGAGCATTACCGTGGAGATTTTCATTTAAGGATCTTATTTCCAAGGGAAAGAATTATAAACATCCCAAGATGAAAAGCTCTAGTTGTATTTTATGAATTTGCATAATGGTCCATTTCCAGAACCTGGTAGGTTGATTACCAAAGGAATCCACCAAGGAGAAAAGTACCATTCAGATTTGTTTACACAAGGTTCCACACAAATCTCTCATACCCAGCAGCTATCAAATTATCCCAGTTCCATAGAGACTTATTTTCCTAGCCACCAGAGGATCACGTGTTCTAAATCAAATCATTGTATGTATTCTACCAAACTAATTTGGTTACTAAAGTGATATAAAACATTCTGCCCAATGTTGAAGCCCGGACATAGAGTGAGGTGGAAATTCAAGGAGAATAACTGGCTCCAAAATTTCCTTGTCTTATAAATATTTTTTCTTCTTCCATCATTTAACATTTTCTCCTTGACATTACTTGATTGAACTCATGCAGATTCTGTTCCTCCAAGGAAACAATTCACTTGGGCAGTGTGAACTCTGAGAGGTCACATTTTTTAGAGTTATCTGCTGCCAAAATGAATGGCTTCCATTTATTTTTCAGGCTGAAAAAGTTTTTTCCCGCTTCTTGAAACTCGAAAATGCCCAGAGTAATTTAACTCAGACTGACCAAACAGAAAAAGCACGTTTAAGCTGTGATAGGGCCTGGAATGTCTGAGTCTGGAAGGAGAATTATTTGAAACTTTCTTTTGGAAGCCAGGCAGCCAAATGATGGATTGTCTCAAAACCTGAGCTATGCTTTTCTACTGCAATTTCTGAAGCAAGGAACGTTAGTGTAGAAGGGCCAGAAATCTCTTAGAATGGAGAACTAAGGTAAGCACCAAAAGTCTAGAGCAGTAGTCTCCCATCCTTTCTGTTTGACTCCAATCAGTCAAATAAAAGAAAAAAAAAAAATACGGGCAACTGTTTTTCCCATTTACATGTCGCAAAGTGTCATTACTGAAGTTTTGAAGCCCCTGTGGCTATGAAATTGCAAACTGGAACACCACCGCCAGAATTTACAAAGGAAATTTCCAAGAAGTAGCTTCATTTCAAGCCCCCAAATCAGACCAAAAATCAAAGGGTTTAGAGAGCAGGGAGGGGAAGGGCATGCTGACCTCACATCTTGGCAGAGAGATGCAGTCCCACCCGACGAGGGGCAGGTGGTGCTGGTTCTTCATGTGGAGCCTTGAATTGCTTCCTTGAAGTAGGGAGGCTTGTGGGCGGCCTGCCTAACTCACACCTGAGATGCCTACAGTGACCTGTATGTAGGACAGTTGAGACTGGGGCAGATTAAGCCCAGTCCCAAGGACTTCAGGGGCCAGGTGCCATCATGCTTCCTGGGGAATAGATGGGGTCACCAAAAAGACAGAGCAGCGGTAGTTGGATTCTGTCTAAAGGACTGCTTGAAGGGAGAGAGGAACCCAACAGCAAGAAGCTCCCGAGTCCTAACCATCTGGAATAAAGGTGCATCTGCCTTGGTGAAGAAAAAAACACGTCTCCAGCTAGGACTCCCTGAAGAATTCTCAATGATACCAACAAGATAAAGAATCTACTTTTATCTCATTCCAGACCCAGAGACAACAAAGCCCCTGGCAAGGCAGGAGCTGCCCCATCGCAGACTTCTCCTCCCTCATTCTTCCCCCTCCCTCCTCTGAAATAGCACTTAGTGGATGGGAGAGATGGGGACCGGGGTGGGGGGCAGAACTGACCACATCCTCTCCCTGAAGCAAGCCCCAGCATGGGAAGGCTCAGAAATCTCAACTTCTAGAGAAGAGTGAAGTTTTTGAATAATATCCCCAATCAAATGATTTCTGAACTGAGCTGTATTTGCAGATTGGAGCCACCATAGGCCAGAGACTGTTGCCTAAAGCAGGGCTGATTGTCAGTGGGCAGTGGGCACACGTCAGCACAACCATTCCTGCTGTGGTCCTGAACCCCAGCCCACCCAGGACCCCCAGTGCAGATCAGAGAGTCTGCAAATCCATAACCAGTGCAAAGAAATCTCTAAATACTGATGTACTGGAAGCAAGGAAATGAATGAAGACGCAGCCATCACCCTGTGCTGGGGACTCCTGCTCCAGTGTTTGTGAGACACCATCTCAGACACAAGGTCCCAAAGCAGGCAACCAGGGCCACTCCACAAATGAAATCTTATCATAACCAAATGGATTTCCTTACCTGAAAGCAATACAGACCTATAGGTTATCCTGAGCACCCCTGGATACATGCACCCCATCTTTGGAGACCACTAAACCTCATAATAGAGGCTGGAAGTTACACTGTAACACAGCAGAACCATGTCTCTGCACGTGTGCCTCTATCACATGCATGTGATTGTGTTTATTCTGTGTACCTGGATTTGACAAGCAGAAGATCACAGAATGCCCCCCTGCCACTCCCTTGGTTCAAGCCCTCACTGTCACTAGTCTTCAGGCTGAGCCTTGCAGTGCCAAGTGCCTGGCCTCCTGCCTGGTAACACCTGTCCGCGGCTCCCCATGCGTGGAGGCCACTGTGTGGACCCGGCATTTTAGGGCATCCCTCCACCTAATCATGCCAAAGTAGTCATTCATTCATTTTCCTGATAACACACTGCACACCCCACCCTCACCCCATCCCACGCCCTCTTTCTCCTGTTCCCCGTGGCCTCTCTGTCTCTAGACTGTCCACAGTCCTACGGATACCCCCTTGCTCTAACCATCCCAGGCACTCAAAGGCAGGATTGCCCTGAATGGAAGCTTGCCTACACACATAACAGATCTTTGGGCCCACCTACCCAGGGGCATGACCTGGTCCCTTTCCTTCTGCTTCAAGTCCCCTACTCAGTTCTCTGTTCTAGAAAAAATCCCACAGCTTCAGTGAAACTGGAGGCTCCATGAAAATGCATCTCGCCCTGTCCTGCTGCAGAAGGAAGTCATCCAGACTGAGCTCACACCAGCATCTGAGCAAAAGCAACAGGTCACTCTGGCTCCTGAAAGGCAACATTTCCGGAGAAATCTTGAAGTTCTTATCTAATGAATTTTCATCATCCTGGAGGGCAAAGTCGGGGTTTTACATGAAAACTTCTGTGTTAAAATAGAAAGACACTCTTCAAAGAATTCTTTCCTTAGTTCTAATCATACTGTAGTGTTGTGTTTGTAGGGTTGTGTTACTTCGAGTAAGATTAGGATGTCCCCAGACTCTGAGTTCCTCACTGCATTGGTATGAAAAATGCCACATGGTTACTATTTGCCTCTGCAAATTTCAACATCTGCTCAATAATACGTGGAGTCCTTATTATGTATTTTTTGAAATATTTTGCTTCATTGCTTTAGTAATGTAGTTCCTTCAAAATAGCTTAATCTATTTTCCTGGCTCTCCTCACTTCTCATGTGTCAGTAATAGCACCCTAATTTTTAACAAAACATGTTGCAAAGATATCTTAACACAAAATAATGTTATATCTTAACACAAAATAACACAAATATTTAACTCAGAGTCCAGATTCTTGGAAGAAGACAGATGATAGAATAAAAGCAAGTTATCTTAGTATATAGTAATATATTCAAATAATTCGACATAGGAGGGAAGACATTAAAATAATAATGAATACGAAAACAGCTAATTTATTGCATACTTATGAGGAGATAGACATGGTGTTGGGCACTTAAAATACAGTATCTTATTTGATTCTTACAACAGCCCTGAGATGTAGATGCTGCTATTAGACCCATTACACAGATGAGGAAACTGAGGCTCAAAGAGTCTATGTTACTTTTCCCAAAGTCACAGAGCTAATCAACATTGAGGCTAGGATTTAAACCTAGGCATTGCTGACTTGGGCTGTGTAACTCTCGTCTTAACTCACATACTTATCTCATTCCAACACCCCCTCACACACACATTGTGCTTTGCCTCCTCCCCCGGCTAAGTGCAGAGACTTAACTTTTAGGTCAGGCTGCACCATCACTACTTTTACTGGAATTAATGACATTTATATGTGATGGCTTTCAAAACTAGATTTTCAAAAAAGAAAAACAAAAATATGTTCATAATATTTTTTTAAAAAGTGTTCTTTCATTGTTGTGTACAGAATTCATATAGTATCTATTAGACCAACTCATTAATACATTTTTCTGATCTTATCCATCCTTACTACTATGCTTCTTGTTGTTTCATTAGTTTTCCCCACTGTTAGCATAACTTAATTATTTTTCATTGTAATTCTAAAAGTTTTGGCTTATAGATTCAGAGACTATGTGGTTAGTGACATTTAGGCTGAAAATCCTACTGAAAATACTTATTTTATTAGTAAGTAACCTTTGCTTAATCTCTAAAATGCTTTCCCTTAAATACTAGTTTTATCTAATGTTAACATTGGTGCAATCACTTTCTGTTGGTTAGTAATTCCACGGTTCACCTTTCCATTTCTTTTAATTTAATTTTTCTTTGCCATTTTATTTTAGATGGATGTTTAGGGCTGGGTTTTGTTTTGTATAATTTATTTGTTATAATCAAATGTAAAAATCCTTTAATTTATAATTCAAATTTAGTGTTTACATTGCAATTACCCATATTTGCAATTATTTTTACCATATTATTTGGTGTTTTCTTGGGTCCATGTTTTTTGTTCATTATTTCTTTGTTTCTTTTTTCTAACTTGTATAAAACTGGTTAGTTTCCCTTAATTCATTTTTTCCTCTAATGATTTTGAAGTTTGTACTCTATTTTCATTTTTTTAGTTATCCTCAAATTTCCAATTTACATACTTAAACAAATATAAAATTAATAGTTCTTTTACTTTCATGCTGGAAAACACAAAGATACTGAAACATCACTTCTGATTCCTACCCTTCTACCTACGATGCTATTGCTTCTTAGTACATTAGTTGTACCTATTTTTAAACCTTCCCCAAATTTTCCTTTTTACCCCCAGATACTGCTCTTTTATATTTCCTAACATATTTGCCCTTTTTTTGGTCACCATCGTTCCTGGCAACTGATTCCTACCTCAGGTTAAATTTCTATCTGACTGCAACCCATCTTTTAGTAGTTACGTCTTAGTGGGCTTATACGGGAGAAACTTTAGTCCCTGTGTTTTTGAAAATGTGATTATTCCTTTATTTTGGCATTCACTGTTGTGGGGAAAAATCTGTCAATATAATTGTCTCTGTAAGAAAGAGTGTCTCTTTCTCTAAGGTTCTTTGGTTTTAATACATCTGGTATAGTTCTATTTTTATTCGTTCTTCTCCAGAACTCCTGTGCTTCCCTAAAATAAAAATGCGCATTTTCTTTAAATCTGAAGATCCTCAGCCTTTGTCTCTTTAAATATTGCTGGTCCTCCTTTTACTTTGTTCTCTCCTAGAATTCCTGTTTCAAGGACCCAACCTCCATCCTCTCCATGCCTCTCAGCTGCTGCGTCTTTTTCTTTCTGTGCCGCATTCTCTTTCGCGTCTTCAGAACCGTCTTACTGTTCACCAGTCCTTCAGCAGTGCTTTGTCTGCGTTTTGCTCTGCCACTGAGTTTTTATTTTTCAATGACTATACTTTTCACCTAAAGAACCTCTGTGGCCTTCTTTCAAATCACTTTCCACACTGATTAATGCTTTGAGTATGGTTTTCATTTATTCTCTTTTGTCTTTCATACTTCGATATCTTTTTATTTCACTGTTCTTTCCATATTAATGCACTCTTTGCAGTTTTGAAGGTGCTGATTCTGTTTATTGCATTTGTTGACTCTCCCTCATGGTGGATCATTTTCTTGGTGGTGGGTTTTTAATTCCGATTGTCAGCTCATCTTCAATGAAGTTGTTTTTTCTGTGGGAGTCCCATGACCTCTGGGCTGTGAAGTTTCCCTACAGCAATAATTTCACATTTTCTTCTGCTAAAAATACAGGACTTTAATGGTCTTGAACAGTTATTTTAATTTCTCCACTTGGAATTCCCACACCAGACTGATTGTACAAATTTGGATTGCATGTCTGTGTGTGTGCAACCTGGCGTTTCAATTTTTCAAGGATGACTTTCTATCCCCTCTTCCCCAGACAGTAAATTTTCTTACAGAATTCTTGAGTTTTTGAGTTTCTATTTAGAGTAAGGGACAGCTTTATGAAGCTCTGGACTTTATGCACCGACTTCAGTTCTGACTCCCCCTTACTATGGTCCAGTACCCCGTCCTCATTCCACAGAGGGGCGAGACCCCAGCCTCTGCCCCAAAGGTCTCTCTCTCTACTAGCCTCCTCATTCGACCCTTGGAGAGCTCACTGTTTTCTTTTTTCTCTGAGGTAAGTAAGTGTCAAAATTTTTTTTAGTTCTACCTTATGAAACATAGAATGCCCATTTCACAGGAAGCAAAACTAAGTCTCTAAGTGGTTAGGACCCTCGTCTAAGGTTACAGAGTTAGCTCTGTGCCCTTCAGTGTCCAGCTCCAACGCATCTGGCTCTGTACATACCCTTTTCTCTCTCGCCCCTGTGTATCGCTGTTCTATTCATCTGTCCCTGATGCCCAGTGCCCAGAGCACACCAGGAATTGTGAGTGCCATGGAGCAAGGGTGGGTGGAAGCCACTGCTGCACTGGACCTGGACACAGGTCAGAATGTGCTTGGAGACTCTGCCTTGCTCTCCAAGGGTGGCCCCCCAGTAGCACCAGTGTCTCTGGGGGCTAATTGAAAATGCAAGTTCATGGACCCCACTCAGACCTTCTGGATCAGAATCTGCAATTAAAAAAAAAATCCCCATGTGATTCCATGATTCGCATCACAGTGAAGTCGGAGAAGCACTGGCCTAGAAGTAATCTAGAATTTATATGTTGAGAATCTGAAGCCAGATGGGTGTGGGATTTAGTCATGGGCATGTCTGAAAGAGGAATCCAAGGCTCACACTTCTGTCTTTCAAGAGCCATTTCTTGTTTGTTCACATGAAAGGTTTTCCACTTGAGGGACCCATATGCCAAATGTTAATCAACCTCCGTCTGTTCCCAGGCTAAAGACTTTGGCCAGTCCCCCAAACTGAGCATTCCTGAGACCTCTGTCCCTGGAAAGGCAGCTTGTTCCTTGCTCCGCCCAGACATCCACTGTCAGCAGAGAACTTCCTGAGGAGAGTGCTGATGAGGCAGCCCTCTGTGGCCTTTCTGGGTCGAGATTTTCTTGTGGCTCCAGGGTTGAGCAGAGCGGGACCCACATTAGTCAACTGGGGCTGCTGTTGCAAATGCACAGACCAGGCAGCTTAAATGACAGAAGAGTATTTTTTCAAAGTCCTAGAGGCTGGAAGTCCAAGATCAAGGTGCCAGCAGGGTTGGTTTCTCCTGAGGCCTCTCTCCTCAGCTCGCAGATGGCTGTTTTCTCCCTGTGCCCTCACATGGCCATCCCTCTGCACGCGTCTGTGTCCTCATCTCCTTTTCTCATTAGGACACCAGTCATATTGGATTTGGGCCCACCCTAATGGCCTCATTTTAACATAATCACCAGGTCGTAGTGAATTTGGGGGAAAAGGATTCAGCTCATAACACACCCCACTTTCCATGGAGGAAGGGTTTGAAAAGTCACGTTTCCCCTATACACAGTGTGCCACAGTGGCTGTTCTCTCTGACGCATCACCTGCTATGTTCTTGTCAAACCTGGTAGTGGGAGAGAAGGCTGGTGAGGGAAGGGGGGAAGACAGAAAAATGCATAAAGATGTAAATATGTTTTCTCTTTAGTCAAAGCCAATATTTTTCTCTGAGAAAGTCCCTGGTCGTCCTGACTTCTGCTCTGGTGTGTGTTTGCAGCTGCTGCTGCCACAAGAACAAGACCTTCTCTTTAGCTCGGGGCAAACTTCAGTCCAGTTTCCTTTTTGTTGTTTTTAAACTAGAATGCTTATTTTGACCCCATATGCAGTCCACCAGCTGGAATTCAAACTCCCATGAAAAAATGTTTCAAAGACATATGTTTTTAAAACCGACTGTCTGTAAGTCCCCTGTGAGGACCTGTTGCTGCTTTTGAAATTCCTAAATCCATTATGTTCTCAATCTTGCCTAAATGAGGAGGTGGGGGAGGTTTATTTTTGAAAGGATTTTGAAGTCTTCAAGTATACCCCCTGGCTAACGAAAAATATGAGAGAGATCTCATTTGTAGTTCCTGAATGCTCTAAGTTCTAATGACTATCAAATACTTTTAACAAGGATTTTGTCCTTGTTCCTCCTCATTCCCTATACAGGTTGAGCATCCCAAATCACAGACTCCAAAGTCTGAAATGCTCTAAAATTATAAACTTTTAAAGCACCAACATGACACTCAAAGGAATGTTCATTGGAGCATGTCAGATTTCAGATTTTTAGACTTGGCATGCTAAACTGGTAAGTCTCATGCAAGTATTCCAAAATCCAAAATATCAAAAATTCAAAACATTTCTGGTCCCAAGCATTTCAGATAAGAAATTCTCAACCCCTACTATTTATTAGGATTCTTTGTTAGAATTCACAGTTGCCCAGAGAGATTTAAAGAGGCCGAGATTAAGCCCTGCAACAATAAGATAGACACAGACAAACTGGGCAGAGTGGGATTTACAAAATGTGTGAATGTGTAACTGTACCCTGAGAAGAAAGAAGACCGGACTGTCCTCCAAGGTTAGGGAAACACCTTTGTTACTCAAGCCTCCAATTTGCCATCCAAGCCTATCCGAACACTATAATCAAGACAATTATGTGAAGTCATTCCCAGGTGTTGACTGAACAGAAAACTCTCCCAGCAGGCAGAAACCAGAGGAGGTGAAGCCCCAGCTCCACCTTGCCCCAAGATGTGCCTCACAAGGATGTGCAAAGTGGCCACACCAACCTTTCACAGACAGCACCACCTTGTCAGGGATGTCCATCCACAAAAGTAGGCACACACACTCAGTTACCCCCACTTTGGTTCTGTCTCTAAAATAAATGTAGAATTTGATTAGACATGCACATAAAGAGGCAAATACAATCAGACCATGTCAGACTTTATACATGGTACATAAAATTTATGGGAGCCCATTATTTTAGACTGGGCACCTGCTATAGACCCAACAGGCCAGACCAAACCAGAATGAAGTCCTTCGTGCTAGATGTCACATAATCAAATCAAACCTAGAAATGAAGATTCTGAAAAACTCACAGCAACCAATCAAAAGGAACCCAGTCAACCTGAGCCAGCATAATAAGAAAGTACCCTCAGCTTTAACTCCATAAAGAAAGCAGCTTTGAAACACCAAATTCATTTTTTGTAACCTGTTTCTGCTTTCTTCAGCCTTTTCTGCCTATAAAGCCCACCCTCTCTTCTCAAGCTCATTGGAGCATCTATTTTGTAGATGGAATGCTGCCCAATTCATGAATCACTGAGAAAAACCAATTCGATCTTTGAAACTCAATTTGTTGAAATGTTGTTCTTTGAAACAAGTAAGCAGAGAACAAGGATGGGCTGGCATCAGGACATGCCCAAGAGATGCAAGAGGACAGCTCCCCACTCACTCCTTCCCAGTAGGCTTCCTTGTTTACTCATGGGGAGGCACCAGCTGCCGTTTTTCTTCTTTTGACTCTGCATTCAATGAGGCTGCTGACTGCTGTGCTCCCCGACAGCTCTACCATTACAATGGGACACTTGAGGAATTATCTTCCAGTATTTTCTCACAAAACCCTAACCTTTGATTCTCACAGAATCAAACCTAAATTAAGAGCCTAGGGATCCCCTTCTCCTTTGTCATTGGAGAGACTGAGGCTCCAGCCTGGTCAAGGGTCTCTGATTCAAAACTAAATGTTCTGGACACACTTGGAGGCCAGTGGAATTAGATCATGATTCTTTTCCCAACACTGATGTACTTCCATGAATTTAGAAAGGGACAGAGGGTCTCCTGGGAGGAAAGGAACTACAAAAATGAGCCCCTCTCCCCATCCATTGAGGCTTGAAACTATAAAAATACCTGTGGTAGACCAGGATGCCCTACCCAAGGTTAGGTTGCCAGAAGGGAAAAGAGGTTCCTGAAAGGGAAATCACCTTACACATGAGAACCCATTCATGGTCACTGGGGGTGGCTTCTTCTTATCAGCTTACATTAGATCCCATCTTGACACAACACATTTAGCAGCATGTGTGAACCCAGAGGGTAAAAGTGTATGTCTTTTGGTTAAAAAAAAAAAAGGAGCAATATTCTTTCAGGGCTCAGACAGATTGTCTTTGAGATACCCCCTTAATGATGAATCCAAGGTGTCCCCACACCCAAGGGTCAGATAGCATTGACTGAGGCCCCCCTGCACAGTAGGAATACCGGGAAGCCCAGGGGTTCTTAGGGAGAAGGCACAACAGTGTCCTTGTCATGTTTTTATCAGAGGCAGAGTTGTGCAACAATTTATATCACTACAGCTGCCAGGGAGGGAGGAATTTCTCATGCTACCATCTGTAAGCCAGTTTCTGAGTCTGACCTCCAGGGGCAAGCCCAAGTCCCCAGTACCCACTCCAGGCAAGCTGTGAGAACACCCTGACCAGACACCAAGTCAAGGGTGTGCTCCCTTTTGAAATCCCTGGGAACGTCTATGGAGAGGAGTCCCAGGGCAATGCTAGAACTCTCACTGTGCAGGGGGATTCGGGGGGAGTGTGCCATTGTCAGGGAATCTAGTGTTTATGGCATACAATATAAACATGACTGCCTTTGCCCTCTCTAGCTGATAAAGTGTGAGACTGGCTGGTTTGGTTACGTAGACATTGTTTCTACCAGGCCACACCTTGTTACTGTTCTGTCCTGTGTGATATGGCCCCGGGCCTGTGGATGCCTGTGTTGAGGCAATGAACATTAAGCATATTGTATTAAGTTCTAATATGGTTATTATGGGGAGGCCCGAAAGGCCAGGTGGCTACATGAGATTTCCCCTAAAGGGGGTAGGGCGGGTGGCCATTCCTGACATCAATAATTAGAAGAAAGAGTTTATCAGAAAGGAAATAGAAACTTCCTCTCTCTACTAAGGCAGACGGATAGGGGACCTCTCACATCTTATTCTGCTTTCTGGATGTGGGAGGATTGATCACTAAGTGTGAGATTCTGGCTGGAGAGCTCTGAGACAACCACCACGAAGTTGAGCCACATCACTCAACTTCATGCCACTCTATTTCTCTCACATTACCCCCAACTCCTGCAAAGCTTTGTCTAAATGGCATGGGCTTGCCTTGGTTTTGCTGCTAGGGAAGGGGCGTCTTTCTTCATTAACCCTGAGTTGTTCAGGACATGCAGTCCTGCCAAGGATAAGAAGTAGGGACAGTCACACAGAAACCCCAAGGCAAAGGTTTGCGGTTGGGCACAGGGGTATAATTTTCCCTCTGCAGCCAACCTTGGGGAGGAGCTCTGTTTGACCTCAAGGAAGCCTCAATCTTCTTATAGTCAAGACTGGAACTGATAAGTGACAGGTAATGGAAAGAACTGAAGGCTCCGTTAGCAGATAGAGGAAGCTGTGTCCTTGAGTTTGCTGTTCAAATTGACAACATCATGTGCCAACTTAGTCATTCCCAGAAACTGGATGCTGGTAGTAGCTCTAGAAGATCCAGTTCATCAATCCAGCAACATGTGAAATACAGCCAGCATGTTTCCTGGACAATCCTCTGTTTAATTTTGTTAGTAAAGTTTTCTGGGGACCCCTGTGGAAAGAGTTGGCTTGGAATTTGGGAAATAAATAGTGAAGATAAATATTTCAACAGAATTTCTCAGAGGCACCAAAGAAATGTAATTGAGTCCAGGAACTGAAAATTTACTTTGACTGTATCACTGTCCACAAGAGATTTGTCACAGGGGAGCATAGCACATGGGTTGATAGGGGATACTGAATGCAAGTCAATGGATCATACAGTGTGCGCTCTTTTTTTTTTTTTTTTTTTTTTTCTTCTGGCTGGCTTATTTTACTCAATATAGTTAACTCTTGTTGCCAAGTCATAATCCATTGTATGTATATACCACAGATTGTTTATCCATTAATCTACTAACGGGCATTTAGATTGTTTCCAGTTTGGGCTACTACAAATAAAGCTGCTGTGAACATTGATGTATAAATCTTTGTACATTTATGTTAGATAAATATACAGGAGTGGAACGGATGGATTATGTTACAGACATGTATTTAACTTTTTAAGGAGCCTACCAAACCATTTTCCAATGTGTAGAAGAGTTCCAGTTTCTCCACATTCCTGTCAACACTTGGTATGTTGTCTTTTTCATTTTAGTCACTCAAATAGCTGTGTAGTGGTATCCTTGTGGGTTTCATTTACATTTTCCTAAAACACTGAGCACATTTCCATGTGCTTATTTGCATCTTTATGCCTTCTGTGGTGAGATGTCTGTTCACATCTTTTGCACGTTTAGTTGTTTTTCCTTATTATTGAGTTTTGAGAGCTCTTTATATATTTAGGATATAAGTCTTTTTTCAGATATTTTATTTGCAAATATTTTCTCCCAGATTGTGGTCTGTCTTCATTCCATCAACAATGAAGAGCAGAAGTTTTAATTTAATCAGTTCAATGTACCCATTTTATTTTTATTTTTATTTTATGGATTGAGCTTTTGGTATAGTATCTTGACAAAACCTTTGCCTTACTCAAAAGCATGAAGATTTTCTCCTCCATTTTCTACTAGAAGATTTATAGCTTTTGATTTCACATTTAAGTCTATGATCCATTTGAATTAAGCTTTTGTATATGATACAAGATATAAATTAAAAGTTCATTTTATTTTGCATGGATGTGTCCATTGTTACAGTCTTTTGTTGAAAAGACGTATCCTTTCTCCACTGAAATGCTTCTGCATTTTTCTTGAAAACCAATATCCCATGCAAGTGTTTCTGTTTCTTGACTCTTTATTTTGTTCCATTGATCTTCTTGTTTATCTTAATGCCAATACTAGACTATCTTGATTGCCATAGCTTTATAATAAGTCCTTAAATCAGGTAGTGTTGGTCTTTCAACTCTGTTTTGTTTTGTTTTTTTTTTAAGTTGTTTTGGCTATTATAGGTCTTTTAAATTTTACTCTAGGTCTTCTGAATTTTAGAATTAACTTACAATTTTTCTTTTAAAAAAAGCCTGCTGACATTTTGATTGGGATCCTATCGACTCTATTGATTCAGGGAGAATTACATCTTAATAATATCGCATCTTCTAACTCACAAACAACATATTGCTATCTATTTATTTAGGTTTTATTTAATTTTTATCAACAACATATTTTGTTATTGGTGTAGGTTGAGGTCTTTCACATGTTTTGTCAGATTTATCTCTATTTAGTGCTATTATAAACAAAACTAACTGTTTTTCATGTTAGTTTTTGGGGGGCGTTGTTGCTATAGTATGTTAAAATAAAATTGATTTTTGTATTTGATTTTGTCTTGCAACCTTGCTAAACTCACTTATCAGTTCTGGTAACTTTTTTGTAGGTTCCATCAGATTTTGTACATAGGCAATTATGTGTCTCCAGGTCCACCGGGCTTGACCCTGGGCCAGGCTGAAGTCAGCAGAAGGGCATCACTGCCTGCAGGGAGGAACTGAGAAGAAGAGAGAGCACAGAGCACAGAAGCCAGAGTCTACCCGGGGAGCCTTGGAAAACCCAAAGCTAGGGGTCATCTGAGAAGAGATATATCTTTGGCAAAATCCAAAGTCTGGAGAAAACAAATCCAAACTGGATAGGAAGGAAAGAAGGGCCAGGCTGTGCAGAGGCATGGCCCAGGGCGGAACAGGATGCCACACTGAAGCTGAACACTGTCCTGATGCCCCGACGCTTTACTCCACACCTTAAAGCCTGCCTTGTGCCTTGATTCATTACAAGTTTTCTGTCCAGTCCTTTTCCTTTTAGCTTGAATGTCCCATACATCCTCTCATCCATTCACTCAACAGCCATTTGTTAACACATGAGTCAAGCTTCAAGTTAGGCAAGAGGGATATAAAAGGTAAGAATAAGCTAATAAACATAAAAATTGCCTTTGTAGAGCTCAGAGACTACCGAGAGAGTCAGATAAACACAACCAAAGTTACAGGACAATGGTATTAACTACATAGGAAAGTGACTTAGAAAGGTCTTTGAAGCTAAGAATAGCAGGGCTAGTTCTACCTGGGTGAGTCAAAGAGTAGTCCTTTAATTATATTCCCTATAAAATAAGTGAGTTCTTTAGGGAAAGGGGAAATAAAGGGTGGGAGGGCCCTGGTTCCATTTCTGAATTCTCTATGGCTCACTCAGGGCCTGGCACATAGTCACGGTTCAAGATGGTTTTGCAATGGACTGACCTTGACTTTTCAGTTTTCTCTATTTTTATCCATTTTATTACTGCTGCCAGATTATTTCCCAAAGCATAGAGAAAACAACAGGCAGTTCTCCAGGGGTAAGCTTCTCTACTGCACCAAAGCATTCTCAGAATTAGGAGTGTATTCTCTAGCCCTATGAATCTCTCAGTTGTTTTTGCTTTTGTTTCTATTTTGGTGGCTAGCAACTGAAAACAACCATGGCTTATGAAAGCAAAAACATTTTTTAATTGAAAGGCTATGAGAGATTCAAAAACTAGAAATAGAAGGACCAGACTTCCAAAAGGACAAGACTCAGGATAGCTCAGGGATGTGGAAGACTTGAATTGACCATGGCCTGTGCCTTTGAGGTGCAGTCACTGGGGCAAATGGAAGCCCAGGGCAATCGCACTTCCAGTTTCTCCTCTCAGACAAAAACTCCAAGGACAGAACAGTGGATTGACCTGGCTTGGGTCCCATCCTCACTTATTGGTCAGCAAAGATGGGAGCGGGTTAAGACAACTTGGTTGACAGCCCCACTAGAAAGCTCCCTTATGGAGAAAGGGCCTCCAGCACAAAATTAGGGAGCTGTTACCAGAAGATAAGGTGGACACCAGACAGGCAGAAGCAAAAACAAACAACAAAGTGAAAAAATACAAACCATTGAGAATGTTTTTGACTACTCAAGCAGCAAAAAAAAAAATCTCCAAAAGTGGGTACAAGTGACTTTTATGTCTCATCCAACACTTCTATCTTTCATATCCTCTTTGCTCCAGTGAAACTGGCCCTTTCCAACTCAGGAAGCAGCAGGCTCACATGTCTGCAGGAGCTTTTCTGCACCACCACTCCCCACCCCTACCTCCTGAGATTCTTGCATGGCTGGCTCCTTCTGGTCACTCCTGGTCAACAGGTTCAGATGCCATCCCCCGCACTTCCTGTCTCCTCCCACAGGCCATCCTGACTGCCTGCTATGGTATGCCAGAGAGCTGCTGGGCCATTCACTCCTGCGGAGAAGCTAGGGTTCTCTTCTCACCTGTGAACCCCAGTCCCCAGTCAAGGCCCTGGCACCACGTCAATGCCCAGGGAAAGCTGAGAAGGGAAGGTGGGCAGGGCCACTCCCGGGCCACAAAGCAAGTGCTCTGCATACACTTTTGCTCACTTGTGCCACATTCAGACCTGTTATCTCATTTGAAAATGACCAGCCTCTAAAACTCATTTCTGTAATATTACATTCTAGTCATCGATCAAATTCTGGCTTCCAGAGCAGCCAATATGGCCCATGTGCCTGGGATATAGATGCATCGAGGCAGCCAGGGAATGGGATATGCCACAGACCAAGGTCAAGGATGTGGCCTCTAATGTGTGCCTTGCAGCTGGTTGCTGTATGACCAGATGCTCCCTGAGGCTCCACTTCTCCAAGGACAGGAGGAGAGGCTGTCACTCCCTGGTCTCTGCAGCATGAGGACAGAGGTCCTAGAGCCAGCTACGCCCAGGTGTAAATCATGCCTCTCTCTCCTACTAGATTTAGGGCCTGAATAATTAATTTAGCCCCAAACTCCATTGATCATCAGAAGCTTCTGGTGAACTCTTGGAAATTACAGATATTTTGACTCCAGAAATGTTGATTTAGGACTTCTAGAAAGAAACTCAGAAATCTGTGTTCCAAAAGCTTCAGGGTGATTCTGCTGACCAGCCAGGCTGCGGAGCCACTTCCTCAGTTGCTCTGATCCTGTTTCCTCAACAGTAAAATGGAAATAAGAACAATGTTTTCTTCAGAGGATTTTTAAGAGGGCTCACGAGATAATGTGTGCACATTTCTCGGCAGGCACAGCGGGCATGCCTGTGGGTGGTTGGTCAGTGGTGACTGGGTCAGTAGGGATGCCTGAGACCTGTCCTACAAGGCACTTCGTCTGGCACTGGACAGTGATGAGCATGGCTGGTGCTTTCCCGGCCCCAGGGAGACTGTGGGTCAGAGCAGGGGAGACAGACAGCACACAGGACACTGAGGAGGCATTTCTGTTTGCCATTCTCATTCTCTAGGTCTGTCACTAAACCTTACCTGGACAGTCACTGTGACGGTGGCCAGAGTACAGAGGTCCCAGGACACAGCCTGGGTGCCGGGGACAGGTGGGGCTGGAGAGGCAGAGAAAGACCACATTGTGAGTGAGGAGCCAGCTGGATGCTGACTCAGGTGGAGATAAAGAGGCGCCTGGTAGGAGGCGCTGTGTGGGGAGAATTCACTGGGGGTTGGGGTGTCCAACTAATAGGGAAGCTGCAGGTTCAGTAGGTGTCGCATCTTGAAGGCAAGAGAAATGGACATGGCTCTCCATTCCACTCTCATCCCCACCGAGCAAGTCGAGCTCTGACGAGGAGTGAGGCCACTTTGGGATCATTTCATTCCTGGATGGGGCATCACAGCAGAGGTGATTCAGAGGCAAAAAACTCAGGACAGGTTCCCAGCACAGCCGGGAACCCTCGGCTTCCTGGAAAAGCGGAACCACTATGTCCGTCATCCTTAGTGAATGCCTATGAAGAGGGAGGGGTACGAATCTAGAGTATGGGGTGAAAATTTGGTATAGTTTAGAATAATTTAGAAGAATAAGGATTTCTTGAAGGGGGAAAAATGAGCTATGAAAGAATAAGAAGTAACGGTTAAAAAAAAAACAAGCAGGATGGAGTTATAGGTTGCTCTGCTTTGAGAACAAAATTTCGGCACCTGGGTTAAAGGTCAAAGCTGACGGATCAGATATCAGTTCAAGGCACCAAATTCTGGGCACTCAGGCAGCAAGATGAGACAGCAAGAGCTCAACTGTCCCTGAAGGCGTAAAACCTCAGGGAAGGAGCTGGAGCCAATTGGAGGCCCTGTAAAAGGCCATAGGTGCCTGTGCAACTCGTGATGAGCAAAGAAGACACCTGGAGTTACATCAGCCAAGTGGTAGCTTCCAGCTCAGGACCTGAGGGCCTCAGAAAGGATTTGCCCTTAATCTACACTTAGCAGACTGGTGTCTTTGAGCACATGTAGGCTCAGTGAGTTGCATGGGGCATGTAGAGTTAGAGCATGTATGTGCCATGATAAAAAGAGGAAGGAAAAATGGGAAGGAAGGAAGGAAGGATTGAAGGAAGGAAGGAAGGGAAAAAAAAAAAGAAGGAAGGAAGGAAGGGAGGGAGAGAGGGAGGGATGGAGGGAGGGAGGGAGGGAGGGAGGGAGGAATGGAGAGGGGTAAAGGAGAAGGAGAGGGGAAAAGGAAGTGTGAAGATGAAGGTGCAATTCCAAAGCCTCTACCCTGGGTCCTGCACACTGCACTCCTGTGCAGATCAGATGGGCTCATGCACCTGTTAGCAGCCCTGTGTCAACTGCTGAGCCTGTGCCATGGCGGGGGGCACAGTAGCACTGAAGGGGCCCACCCCTCTAGATGAGTGTTAGTTCCAGGAGAGAGGCTTCAAGTTTAGCCACATCTTCACCCTAACAGAGAGCAACCCCTTGATATTGCAAACCCACACAAGAGTCCTCTCTGAACAGGGTGTCCTTATTGGTTAATTCTATAGGAAAGTATTTTCCCCCTAAAAACTTGAAGAAAGTAATTTCAAATTGGCTGCAGTATGGAGAGAAATCTAGGTGTAATCAAGCCTAGGACTCATCAGATGAAGAGCAATGGAAGATGCAGAGATACAGAAAGGCAGGATGGGGTGTTGTGGCCCGAGAGCCTGGACCAGAACCACAGGCCCAGGGCAGCCCTTTCTCACCTATGTCTTTATGCAAGCTATTTATCCTCACTGCGCCTCAGTTTCTTCATCCGGGAAATGGGATATTAAAAGTATCTCTTGACATGGCTGTGAAAAGCAAATGGATTAGCACACGTATGAGCTAGAACAGACAGTGTGGCATGTAGTGACACTGCACAGGGTGCTTATTCTTATCAGGTTCTACAAAGCTCTGCTCTCCAGGTGTGGTTTGCCACTGCTGACCTTTAGAGGGAAACTGACTGCAGAAAAGATGCCAGTCATTAATTTCTGTGATCTCCTGCCCCCAAGCTTGCAGATCAGAGCTCAGAAAGGACTTAGGTGCTCACCCTGAACTCAGAACATTTTTGGCAGAACTTTTCCATCCCAAGGAGTCACCAATTAATTATATCTAACATGCCTTGCTCTGAGCTAGAAATGTCACAACAAAGATTTTCCTTCAAGAGATGGATCAGGGGGCCTGTTTGTCCTGAAAACACCAGGGAAGCTGACAAGACACTCAATGGATGTGCTGCCCTGCAGAGGAGAAGCAGAGCGGGAAAGGGGAGGAGGATCAGCAGCAAAGGGAGGAAGAATAAACAATTTTGAAAGGCACTTCAGATTCATTTTATCCTCACGCAGGTCAGAAACTATCTTTCAGGGCACATTAGCACCACCTCGCTCTCTGCACTCTCTCGCCCGGTCCTCCATGGCTGTGGCCAAGCAGAGGTTGGGCGCCATGTTACACCTTGCTCTGTTCTGTCTTCACCCAAATCTGATAGATCATCAAGCACTACTGCTTCTGTCTAACCCTGAATGGGTTCAGGATTTCATTACCAACACGTGGCTCACTTAAGGAAATCTATCTGGCAGGAAAAGAAAGGACAGCTTTGGGTTTCATCCTACGAGGGAAGTCAAGAGGAGAGGGAAAAGCATCCACCAATGAAAAATATCTAAAATTCAGGCCAGCTGCAAGGAGGCATCTTTCATCCCGTTCTGGGCAAGTGTGCCCTGCACTCTGCCCTGCACCCTACATGGAGATCTGACTTTTCTCATCTCTGCATCTCCCTTTGGTTGCTGCCAATCAAATGCCCCTGAGCCCACGCCGGCCCTGCTGTCCAAAGGCATCTGCTCACAGACCCTCTCTGTGAGTCATCTGGCTCACCCTGGTCCAATGTCGGCATCCCTGTGTGTGTCTCATTTTCAAAATCCAGAAGAAAGACAGTGTAACTGGTCAATATGGCGCCATATGGAGCTACTCAGCTGGGCAGGGCTTTCCCAACAGGCCACTGACAGAATACCTAAAGTCAGCTGCTTTCCAGCAGGCTCAAACCCACGGTCCCATCATTTATAGCAACATCATGTAAAAAACATATATATATATTTTGACCTTCAGTGGTCAACGGACTCACATTGGGCAGCAGCAGGTATGGGCATGTAGGGAATCACTCATTAGAGGGACAAGAGGAAGATAAAGAACAACCAACTCCTGAACACATTAAAGCTCTGTTGGGGTCATGTTGCACTTCATGAATCCAGACCCATGGCAGAGAAGAGTTTGCCATAGCCAGTTACAAACTGTTTCTTTTACAATGTTCTTTCTTATCAGCAGTTCATGGGAGGAGTGTCTCTACCACAACCCACGAGGGCAACCCCACACGTGAAGTCAGCATTTAAACATTGGCCAGGGATGCACCAGACCACCAAGGCTCCCACAAGTTCCCAGCCCGGCGCCCACGCTGGCCAGGCCTGTGCTGGCTGGAGCTCTGGATTGGGGCCGCCAAGATGCTTTGAGAGGTCTGACATTACCACTTATTTAACCATGGCGTTGAGGGTACAGGATCAGAGTGTGGTCTCCATGGGAACTGATTGCAGCATTGCACATATCTGGAGGGAGAAGCACATTTTTAGATGGATAATAGAGGAGGTGGTTTGAGAAAAATGTCCAGATTGTTAAACTGTTTTGTGGCATTGGGAAACTTATTTAACCTTCCACTTCTTTTCCACATAAAGGAACTATAGATGTGTACATGGATTTCCGTGGAGATTGGTAAGAGCAGTCTAGAATAGCATTTACCCACTAGAATAGAGGAGGATCATTTGGCAAGGGGTGGCTTCAGTTTCTGAAATTGGCTCCAGTTTTAGAAATGATAAAAAGCAAATGAGATCATCCTGGTGGCCTGACAAATACCTTCAATTTATCCCATTATTCTACTTAGCTCTTTAATCTTAAACAAAAGATGGCTAAAACTGTGACTTTCATAGAGTTGCTGCACGGTAATACTACGTATGGGTCACTCCATTTCCTTCCTGGGCTAGTAAATACCTCTGCTTTTATGGTGAGGACTTCTGCCAGCTGTAATGAGCTCCCCTGCGTTCCCCTGGGCTGAGAGCAACTGTGTTGGCCCCTCGTGACTCAGCTTCCTGTGCACCTGGTTTCAGGTCTGAGCCCTCAGGCAGCTGACCTGGGGGAAATGGCTCCTCCTTCATGAGATCAGTAGGGTTCCTCATGCCACGAGGGGCAGGCACCAAGGCCCTGCTGAACCCAAGTCTCCTCTGAGCTCACAGAGGGCAGCCCTTGACTGGCTGAGCCAGCCTCATGCCCCATCATGATCAACTGAACACAGAGCCTGGCCATCTAGGACAGGGACAGAGGGCTGCTGCCAAGAGCTCAGTCCTGGCTACTGTCACTCTGCAAACGGGGAAGAAAAATGTCCTCTTCCATCCCGTGGTAGCTGGGAAACCTAGCAGATATTCACATGAGTTCCTAGGACCTAGAGAGTTGATAATCGGGGCTTATAGCTGCTGAACTGAGCTCCCAACCAGAGCCCCAGCCCAGGTTGGTCCAAGAGTAAAAACAAAGCAGCCCAGAAGACCTAACTAACAGGGAGCTTGAGGGAGCAAGCCAAACTCTACAACACCCTAGGAATTAATACCCAAAGTAGATACATCATGTTAAGAAATAGCTAAAAGCAGTCATGTATAATCTAAAGCTTATCTCACACCTCTTGGAGTAAAATCAAAGTCAGATTTTACTCTGACTTTACTCTTAGATTTTACTCTTCCTCTGTCTTACAGCAGTGGGAGAACTCTGAATAGGCTTGATAGATACAGATGGATATGATTGGTCAGGAATTTGGCAGAATGACCGTAAGATCAACTGCATGCATTGCATTGAAAATGCTAAGTTCTGGGGTGAAACTGCCTTATTTCAGAATATATGATGCTTGAGGGCTCACAATTATCTGAAAGAAAAACCACCAGAAATAAGATGTCAACGACTTCATTTTTGTAACCCATATTGATGACTGTGAAAAACTCTTTGGCATCAATAAAACTTGAGTGATTGCCTTTTCCAATTGTCCAAAATGAGAAGCAGACCCAAGCAGGCACATTTCTGCCAAGGGAGATTTCTCTTAATTATCCCTGAACCTCACTGACTGCAGGGCTTGGTAAACAGCCGCAGCCTCTGCTCTCTGTAACATGACCTCCTGTATAGCACTCGCTCGTGTGCACAGACATCTGCACACACATGTACAAAATGCACACCTAAGAAGAGAAACCAGCAGGACCAAGTCGGCTTGGAAAGATGATGATGGGACTTGCTAGGTAAGAATGCGGGTAGAGCACAGGACAGATGACAAATCTTTGCCAAAAGCTTTATAACATGGGACCCAGTTCGCTAAGAGGTCCTTAGCCTCTGTGTTTGGATAAATGAGGGTTTAAATTACTCAAAAGTGACTTGTCTTCCAAAACCACATGGAATTTTTTTTTTTTTTTTTTTTGCAATAAAACCTCAAGACTCCTAAATCTCAAAGAAGCAAAAAAACCATGTCCCTTAGGACTAAAATAGAAAGAGAAGGAAGCGGCAGCCAAGAACATTATTTCCAGCTCACATAAGACCACCCCTCTGTTTGCATACCGGTTATGACTTGGAAAGGAGGTTAAGGGTCCAGTTTAACCCACCAACATTAATATTTTGAGGCCAAGCGGCATCTTCCTGGAGTGGGAGCTGAACAGGCGCATGGAGAGTGTGTGTTCTTTCTGAACGACTACAAGGCTGTAGTGCCTTCGGTGCTTAAATCCAAGGAGCCAAAGATAATTGCCAAAAGACTGTGCTTTCTAAGGGTAGAAGGTGAAGGGAACAAATGATGCTCCCTGAGGGCTAGGAAGATTATTAGGTTACCATTTCAAGACAGGAACATTCTGACATGATGTAGTATTTGGACTCAAGAGTGGAAGGCTGAACCCAAAGCAAATCAGTTAAGCTTGGATGTTGGGGAAGTGATTTCTCTTCTCCCAACTTGACTATTTTCTTCCTGTATTGATTCATTGCATCTACAAACCTTAACACTTTTACCACATGACTGCTATTTTTCTCTCTATCTTCCCAAATCCCCTCATTGGAAACCACTGTTGGCCAAACATGCTAATGAGCAGGACTGTCCTGGCCAAGCCACAGGAGAGACAATTACAGACTTTGACTGCAGGCCACACACTCACTGGTTCTCATTCTAACCTCCATTCTCTTCCTTCTTTATCCTCCCTCTGTTGGGGTGAGCATTTGGCATCAAATGAACCTAGGCACGGTTCTGCACCCTCACTAGTGTTGATAGTGTAGGCAAGAAACAACTTTCTGAGCCTGTTTTCTCAGATGGGAGATAAAACCCACTGGGGTGAGAATTAAATGAGATAATTAATAAGGGTAATGCCATTAACCCACCAGCCCTGAGCTCTATCACACCAGCCCTTTAAAAGCAGAGAGCTTGCTCTGGCTTCCCTGCGGCATGGGTGGGTGCAGAATTCCCAGGGGCTCGTTTCACCAAATTTCCCCACAAAGTCCTGCAAAAAAGGCTCTTGTAGGACCCAGCTCCGTCTGAGAGAGCCTGTCAGGACAGGTCAACAGCCTTATTTCCAAATAAGTAGAAATATGAAACAGGCTGGTATACTTTTGTTTAAAATCTGACCTCTTTTTAAAGATGGCCATTGTTTTCCTAAATTCACTTTCCTTCCTTTGCTTCCTGTCCATAAAGAAAGTTCACACTCACATGCTCAAAACACCTCACAGCATGGAATGCACATGATGTCACCCAGGAGGACCTCTGCAGGGGAATTCCAAGTCAGAGCTGTGCCACCGTGAGAAGTCACTACCAGTCTTGGGCCGCGTGGATCATGTTCGGATGCTCCGGGCTGACCCTCCCACTGCCCTTGACATGGCATGTGCACACACGCCTCTTGGGGGAGTGGAGCCCCATGAGCCCAATAGAGAGAGAGAGAGAGAGAGAGAGAGAGAGAGAGAGAAGAGGCTACAGAAGGCTCTGTCGCTGATGGGCTTTCCAGATGGCGATTTAAATTATCCTGAGTTGTCTGAAATAACATTGTCCTTATTGTTTTTATGTTTTTCTTATAGACTTTTTAATTCTAATAGATAAAAGGCTTTTAAATGATTTTCCATAAAGGTATAAAATTACCCCTGCAAAGGGAAAAAATACTAACGCATATAAATAAATGTATTCTGTTTATAATTTTTTGATTGCAGGAGAGGCCAGGGATGCTTTGATTCCTTTGCAACCCCTCCTCCCTTCATTTTAGAATGTGCCTTCATCTCTTTCTGCTTCCTTCCACCTTTGAAATGCTGCCACATCACCTCTTTGCTGATGGTGTTCCTTGCTCTCCTCTTCCCCCAAGAAGAATTAGTTCTTCCCTGTTGATGGCTTTCTAATTGTTTTATTTACCCCAGCTACAGCATTGATTACTCCCCAATTATCTGCATAAACTCTACTTCTCAACCCACTCAGCTACTTCATGGAGGCCTATAATGCTAATACCATAGGAAAGCTTCTGGTCCTGGAAATTAAAAACAAGAAACTGAGCCCAGAAACCACATGGCAGGGAAAATGTAGAGAGTGTGAGAGACAGAGCTGGTGGTGGTGTGGGTTGATCTAGGCAGTGGGTGAGTGAGTCTTTCTCAAGAGAGTTCGTTGAGGGATTTGGAAAGAAAGCACAGGTGTCCCACTGGCTATTAGGCATGCATGTGGAGTTGGGCACCTTGGTCTGGTGGGTAACACTCGCCACATCACACCGGCTGGGAATAAGTGGGAATTACCTTCTCAGTCTGAAGCTCTTTGTAAATGTTTGCACTATTCTTTCCATGAAGGCAAAGCTAGCAAGGAGGGACAACACCATGGCCACAAGAGGCACCCTTTCCTGGAAAGGAGCTTGAAAGAGGGAGGTTCTCCAGGGCTGCCTGCAATGGTCCCTTCATCCATCCAACCAACTTGAGTTTAGTCAGCACCTGCTGTGGGCTAGAGACAGTGGTAAGTTCTAGGAAGGCAGATTCTCAAACCTCTTTTCTAGAGGAGGATGAAAGAGGTCTTGTTGACAAGTTTCCCAAATCCAAAGAAGAAAACAGTGCGAAAACAAGTCAGGCAGATGGAGAGAGGACCCCCAGCGGTAAGTCTGAATTTGTCATAGTCAGGGCAAGAAGAGCAGGTCCCCCGGGCAAGCCCTGAATGCGGTTTCTCTGGGGGCAGCTCCCAGCAATACAACCAGGAAATGATTATCTCAGGGTTTAACCCTAAATGTGGGCCCCAGCACTGTGAGGGAGAGGGAGAGCCAAGGCCACTTGAGTCAGGTGTGACATTTGCACATAGAATCACTGTTGGGGGACTGTGTAAGCAGGGAGGTGCCTTAGTTGGGTGCTGGTTTTCCCCAACCCACAGAATATGCACAGTTGGGAAAGAATTCCTCCACAGCGCTTATGACACAGAAGCCAAAACATTGACTTCTTTCAAAATAAATGTATTGGGAAGCTGGGAGAAAGAGGGACGCTGGGGAAGAGAGAGAGAGAGGACCGGATTCTACTCCATTTGGGAAAGAAAGAATAGAGGGTTCAGAGAGGAAGAAAACATGTCGATAAACCTAGAAGGGGGATATGCGTGTATCACCTGGAAAGGGAGGGACAAGAGCAACCTTGACAGAGAAAACTGCATGAAGTGTGGCCAGAGCACAGGCTTTGAGAAAGACACTGTGAAATAAGATCAGACAGGTGGAGAGGCCACACCTCAGAGGGTGGCACAGGACTCACTAGGACTTTGGGTTTCTTTGGGTAGAATGATCTCCCTTAAACTTCAAACTCTTTAAGGAGCCTGATCTTATATCCCCTAAGGCCAAAAGGGAACCCCATGTGCACATAATTTATTTTAAATATTTTTTAAATATTCCAGTTTTATCTTCTACTCTGTAAATACGTTGATATTTGTTTTAATATTTAAAAATAGTTCTAAGCTTCAGGTAAAATGGGTGCTCCAGAGTAACACACGACATCTCCCAGGAGTCTTTTGGTGCCCTGGAACCCAGGGAGGTGCCCCCAGGGGGCTATACAGCCCAGCCTGAGAAGAACGGTTACATACAACCGGGAGCGTTATAAGAAACAGAGTAATTTTAGTAAACTAAGAAGCCACCTAGGTTACGAGATTTGGAGCTGATGAGTACAAGAGCGTCAAGGTGGAGACTGTCGGGGCCTGGTGATGGTGGGAAGGGCGAGGTGCAGGAAAATGTTCTCCGCTTGGCAGCAGTGGAGAACCGGAAACAGTTGTAGAAAGGGGAGGGAGAGGCGGGGGGCTGGTGCCAGGCAAAGGAGGCGTTTACAATACCTACTGCCCCTGGCAAGGCGGGCACCAACCACAGAGCAGACGCCGGCCAGGGCACCGTGCCAATGTGTGTCAGCAGCTGCGAGCCCTGCGAGCCCAGGTCGGAGAGCTCGCGGTGGAGACTGGGGTGGAGGGACACCCACAGAGTGGCCGCAACACCGCAGGTCCCCCGCGAGTGGTGGGATCGAAATACGAGGTGTAGGTGGCCCCTTAATGCTAATGGAATAATGCCGGCGAATGGGAAAAATGACTTCTTGATAAACGTGGCTCTGCTCTTCACACGTGCTTTCGCGGGAAAAAAGAGAAACACCAGGGCACTCAGGCGCAGAGCCCTGGAGGGCCGGGGCACGCGGGTCACTGAGAGGCAGCACTGGCTCCAACATCCGCTTCATAAACTCGGTGCATGTTCACGCTTTGCACAGTCACCCTCCTTGACTGCGGGGCCATTTACCTTACTTTTCTGTAGCGGTAAAATTGACCCAAAAATATAAAAACAAAACGAAATAAACAGTTCCTTTCTCGTTAGCCCTAAACGCTGATGGGGAAAGGAGGCACAAAGGCCTGTCGGAGCGCTGACCCGCCACTTTAGGGTTCAGCAGCTGCCAATTTACCCTGAACAGCGGACTTCCAGAGCCCAGGGAGCGGGGACCACCCAGGCTACGGGGCCCTGCGGGCTCCTGCCCCAGCACAGCGTTGGGAAGGGCCTGGGCCTGTATCCTTACACTCACGGTGGAGGAGCAAGGGACACGGGGTGCTATCCGACCGCAATCGGGGCCTCACGTGCTTTTGCCACGTTCATCTCCTGTTCCCTTCTTCCTGGCCCCTGCAAATTGTAAGCTCAAGAAGGTGTAATCCCTACCAAAGGGCAAGCCAGCCTCTGCTTAGAAACTTCGGGCCACAGGGACTTCAGTTCCTCCAGGCAGAGCCTTTGGACATTCCTGCCTATGTGGTTTTCTTTCTGCATAGCTCCCCATAGTCCCTTTGGAGAGACCGAGGAGCAGTGCGGCGTCTAGGAGGCTCCTTCCAGAGTTTTCTTAGTGGCAGGATGCTGTCAATGAAGGGACCCTCCCCTGACTGTGGAAACCCAGGACCTGAGCATCTGATACTTTCTGAACTTCATCTCGGAGCCTTCCCGGTTCCGGTGGCTGAACACTCTGCCCCGACCACTGGTTTCTGTGACAGGCAGAGGGTGTACATGTGTGTATTGTGGGAAATTCTCCCTTTCAATTTCAGTCATTTCTCCTCTTGGGCAAGCAGGTCAACTAGTAAGGAGGACACCTCGTTTGGACGGGTGAATACTAACTGACTTCTGCTCATTTGCATCTGCAGATGCAAAGCTGACTCCCAGGGCATTTTCCCATTTTTCTTCTGCCCCACCCCATCTCCAGTCACTCCTCCTGAATCGAGAAAACCTAAGTGACAGGGCCATGTGGTCTCCCCTTCAGCCAAGGCTTCTCAATTACTTTTCTTTTCTTTCATTTTATTTATTTATTTTTGTTGTTGTTATTGTTGTTGTTGATACAGAGTCTCGCTCTGTCGCTTGGGCTGGAGTGCAATGGCATGATCTCTGCTCACTGCAACCTTTGTCTCCCGGGTTCAAGTGATTCTCCTGCCTTAGCCTCCCAGGTAGCTGGGACTACAGGCAGCCACCACCACACCTGGTTAATTTTTGTATTTTTAGTAGAGATGGGGTTTCACCATGTTGGCCAGGCTGGTCTCAAACTCCTGACTTCAGGTGATCCGCCTGCCTCAGCCTCCCAAAGTGCTGGGATTACAGGCGTGAGCCACCCCACCTGGCCCTGATTTCTTTTATGCAGTGAAAACGAACCCTAAGCCATCCATAAGGCAGAACTCCCTCTCCCAACTTGGAAGCTGTTTGTAAGTCTGTCGTCGTCTCTCACCTCCAAGGGCGCTCTCTTCCCTGCATTAGGAGAGATGCTTACCTTGCCTTAGTAGTCTCTTCTAATTTGGTCTAAAATTTATTGCATTCTGTATATATTCTTCCATTCATTATAGGAGCTGAGTTGTTTCTTTGTTTCACCAGTGACCAACTCTTTCTTTATACTGGGGTCTTTTTGTTCATGAGGGGCATTCCAAGAGGGAAGTTTTATAAATATATACTTCATCCACAAGCTCCCTAGGAACTCTTGCTTTATTTTCCATGGTGCCTTATTTGACACATATAAGTCTATTCATATTATTTCTTTACTGCTAATTTTACCTCTCATCAATAATATAACTTTCCTCATGTTTGTTAATCTTTCTTTCACTGAATTCTACTTTTCATGAAAGTGGTCTTTTTGGAGAGGAGCTGCATGTGAGCGGCAGTGGGGAGGGTATCTGTGCCTAGTTTTACTTGGCATGATTCTATGTCTTTTTAGGTGTTGTCTTTTGTGTTAACTGTAGTTGATTCTATTTCTTAATTTAAGCTGAGTGACTTAATATATATTGTTCTTAATTCCATCATCTCATTTGATGCTTTCTACTTTGGTAAGATTTTACTGTTTCTTTTGTGCTTTTCTTAAAGACATCTCCTTTGTTTTTATTTTCTTCAGTGATTTGGAAGCATATATGCTGTATCGAATTTACTTCTGGTATCCTTTAAGATTTTCCAAAACATACATCTTTATTTGTTTTCTCTAATTGTCAAATTCAAGAAAATTTAATAACTTTTTCCCCTCCCTTAGATGAAAAATGTTTGCATGCTTTTATTTGTTTGCTTGTGCCAGAATGATTATTTTTATTATTTTACTATTGAAATGTCATGTACCTTCTGATTTAATATATTTTAATTTTTTATAAACAACTTTGACTCTTTATTTACAAAACTATTTAATATCTGGCTCTACATGTGTACCGGTAATAATGCCATCAGGCTTTTTTGTTTGTTTGTTTGTTTGTTTGTTTGGGGGGGGAGGGGACAGAGTCTCACTCTGTCACCCAGGCTGGAGTGCAGTGGCACGATCTTGGCTCATGGCAACTTCTGCCTCCCGGGTTCAAGCGATTCTCCTGTCTCATCTTCCCTAGTAGCTGGGATTACAGGAGTCCGCCATCACACTAGGCTAATTTTTATATTTTTAGTAGAGACCGGGTTTCACCATATTAGCCAGGATGGCCTTGAACTCCTCACCTCAAGTGATCTACCCTCCTCAGCCTCCCAAAGTGCTGGGATTACAGGCGTGAACCACTGCACCCAACCACTACTGGTTTTTTACATTATAATCTCCCTATTCTTAAATATTTGTGTTTGATTTATTTCTCACTCTACCAGTAAGTTTTCTGAGAAAGGCACATGGGTCTTGGATAACCAAACATGCCTTTATTTAGGCTGAACATAGAAATTTTGAATCTCTATATCTTTCCCCAGAAAAATGTACAAGACTCCCTGCAGTATTCTCTATTGCTCAATGTCAGAAGAATTTTCTAAAATCTCTGGAAGACTTTTTTCTAAATATTTTCCTTGTAATTATTCTTTCTTCCTGCAAGGGTGATTTTGCGCGGTCATTCTTCATCACTGAAATTAAGACATTTGGACAGCGTATATCTGCATGCAAAGTTCTATTCACAAGATGATCGATTTTATTGGAAAAGTCCAGATATCCTATTATAACCTCAAAAGCTTTCTTCCAGGTGATGGTTGTTTTTTGCCACATTTCTTTTAGCTTTTGTTAGCAGAATGCCACGTAGTCATAAATTGGATTTTCCATATTGATACCTATTTTATTTCCTCTCATCATATTCTACTTACATGTTCATTCTAATTTCTTAGACAGCCTATGTAGTTTGGCCTCCAGGTCATTGATTTTTTTTAATTGCCAGCTCCTTTTTTCACTATTTATGGTACAGATTTTAATTTTGTAACAGAGTCCTTCGCATTCTTACCTCTCTTTTACTTTTTATCCAGTCTTTTTTTAAATTTCAGCCTACTTCAACCTTTTTCATATGATTATCTCTATTTCATAAACTTCATGATTTTTTTACTATGAAAAATATGTATTTGTCTGTACAAGTTGGTTTTGATAAGCTATTAGTTCCTTGTTACAGTAAATTGACAAGCTTTTCACTGAGATGGTATTTTCCCACACATCTCAGAATCTGGAAGCAATATGCCTTTCTCAAATTGTTATTTAGTGCTTTTTTTCCACACCCCTCAAAACAGAAATAGGTTTTTTAATATCAACTAGACATTATGAAAGCCATAAGATACAGATATTCATAAACATTACACAAGCTACAATTGAGGTACCCAAACAAGCATTACCAACGTTTACAAAAAAAAGATGCTGGTTTTAAAAGTGGTTAGGACTAGGAGTTATGATACACACTATTCATGTCCTTCTGAAACTAAAATGGGGGGAAACCTTATTGTCATTCTGCCAAACATCACATAACTAAAAATGCTGCATAAAGAGTCATGAATCCAATATACATATCACAGGATTAAAACTCCAGTTAAATAGATGAGCTAATCCTTGAAGTAGATTAAAAATCCCAAACTTCTTAAACATATAATTGCTATTTTAGAAACATCATCAGAACAAATAGAGATTCAATTATAAATTGTCCTGGGTTGCATTCTGTAATGAGAATTTTGCTTAGTCTAAAAGAGAATCTCAAACGTCTTAGAAAAGCTGTGGAATCACACTTTTTGTTATTCCTCAAAGGAAATTTGCCAGGTTTGATGATACCTGCATACTTCCCTGTGGTTCTAGGAGTTCCACAACCAAATAATTCAGTAATTGATAGGAGTATTCAAGCAAAAAGAATACCAAAAGCAGACCTTCTATCCATATATACTAGATCGATGGATTTTTAATTACATGATAAATGTAAATCATAAAGTTGAATGTACTTAACAAGGTACAGCTATTTTATGTAATATAAAAAACTGTAGACCAGGCATGGTGGCTCACGCCTATAATCCCAGCACTTTGGCAGGCCGAGACAGGTGGATCACTAGAGGTCAGGAGTTCAAGACCAACCTGGCCAACATGGTGAAACCCCGTCTCTACTGAAAATACAAAAATTAGCTTGGCATGGTGGTGCTTGTAATCCCAGCTACTCAGGAGGCTGAGGCTGGAGAATCATTTGAACCCGGGAGGCAGAGGTTGCAGTGAGCCGAAATCATCATATTCTACCTGGGAAAGCCGGTGAGTAGGATTATTTGCAAATATTTACTGCCAACTTTATGATTTTTTTATACTTTATTCTACGCATAGAAGACATGTGAATATTAATGTTTTATTCTGTTGTAGGTGGTAAATCATTTTCTTCATATCCTTAGAATAATCATTTTTCTCTTTTAGTCCCAGTGTCTTATTTCATAGACACTTAGTTCTAATAAGATGAGAAAAAAAAACTCTCGAGGTTCTTTGGCAACAGCTGGGAAAAAGTGTCTCCTTTTTCTCATCTGCAAGGGCTTAAGCTAAAGGACAGGTGGTGATGTGATAACTGTGGGTGAAATCCCCTGGTCTCTCAGGAGCTGATTCATATGTTTCTATTGAACTGACATGGCCTGTCCTCTGCTGGGACGGCCCAGGGTGCTGACCTTGAAGAGAAGACAGTGCTCTGGGTGAGTGGACACACACTGTCTTTCGTCTTTGCTGAAGGTATTTCATACACAGTGGCAGTGCCCAGAGTGGGGGAGCTCCTATCGTTCCCACTGTTTTCCTCGTCTCTTCTGTTGAGTTCAATTTCTTGATGCAGTGAATCACTGTGTGAACACTTACACTCAAGTAGCGATGTGCTTAATAGATATGGCAACAGAGAAATTCTCGGTTGGGTGGCTATGCATAGAAGTGTTTGGGTAAAGGAAAGACTTGAGCATCTCAAAAGCAAAGCCTC
Organism: Macaca fascicularis; assembly: GCF_037993035.2. NCBI lineage: Eukaryota > Metazoa > Chordata > Mammalia > Primates > Cercopithecidae > Macaca > Macaca fascicularis. The sequence goes on along the minus strand of NC_088383.1, from coordinate 53,305,519 downwards.
TTACTGGGAACTGGTAGCCAGGCTTTCTGGTTGACACCTGAGACCAGGTCTCCAAGGCAGAACCACGCAGATGGAGTGAAGACAAACAGTCTCCTTCCCACTTCCTCCCCAGTGTGGTGGTGTTCCGAGCTTTGGATATGAGCTGTATGTAAATCACTTCTGGAAGTTCCACAGCTGGGCTCAGTGATCAAACCTCTTCTTTCTAGCGCTACAGATTTTGCACCTTTTCTTTATTCCCTGGAAATACCAGTGGAAAGTGGGAGAGATTTATTCAGGAATAGGTAGCAAGTTTCATTCATAACCTGGAAGTCTCCTGGTGTATACTTTATCTTCTTATATGGTGTGTACTTTTGTAAACTGTATCAAAGACTTTATTAAATGAAGTATGTTACATGTGAAAAAGTAATTAAAACTAAACACATAGGTCTCTGAAAACTAAGCCTCTAGTACTTGATAAAGCCAGAAGCAATTTTCCAGAACACTTGACCATATCTATGCCTTATAATTTTAGCATAATACAAGCTCTGCTGAATTCCATTAAATGTTCCATTGGGTAGATTATCAAAGTTTGCCTTTTGCTTGGCTTGTCAACAGATTACTTTACCTGAGCATATCTTCCTCAAGCCATGTTCTGAAGGAAGACAGGCAATTGCAGTCCTTGTTATTTCACATTCAAGGTCACTCAGCAAACTGGCAAGCAGGGATTGTAATGCTGAGCTCATCGTTCTCATAACTATGCTGATCTACAGAGAGGTAGGGAATGTCTCTTTCAAAGACTGACCAAAGAACAGTAAATGGACCTCTCTGCAGAGGTTGTATCAGGCAAAATGCATCAGTGGAAGGATCCTGGGCCCGCTGCTCAACAGTGAGGGCCCTACACACTCATTGGCCTCCTCACTGGTGGAGAACTCATCCCCACGTCTCTTCTACAGAAAACATTGAACACATCTGCCAGGTGCAGTGGGTTCCTGCTCTGCAAAGGCTCTGGGCTACTGACATCAAAGGGAACCTGAAACCACAACACTGGCATTTGAAAAAGAAAATGCTGAAGCTGAAATGGTCTTTCTCTTCCAGCTTTTGCTTTGGAATTCACCAAAGCCAGACCCAAGGAATGTGATGACATTCTAAAAGCCTGTGATTAATTCATGCTGGTCCCCAAGCCTTGCCCCTCAGTGCCACATGGTGAAGCAGTTACCACCACCTGGTTTTCTTCCACAGCCAGACAGCACTTCCAAGAATTCCAGTCATCACTTGGACAGAGATAGGCTTGAGTGCGCAGGTTTCTCTAGTGCTGTGTTATACAGATCTCTCTCCTCCACACCCTCACTGAGATTCCCTTGCATAAATACCCCTGCCTACAGATAGATGATTTACACACATCATTGATTGCTTTTTTTAAATGACTTGTTCAATTTGGGATATTTAGCTCCCTGTTCCATGTTTTTGTACAAGTTGGAGGCTAAGGTAGCAAGAAATGGAAGCTCTCCAGAGAAGTCACAGTGATAAATGAGGCCATGCAAGGCTATTTACATATAGGAAAAAATAGAAGCAAAAAAATGAGACAACTCCTCAAACGTTTCAAGTTGTTTTAAATCAATAGTGCTGGGGTTTGGGGATTTTTTTGTATTTTTATTTTTGGTTTGATTTTGGTTTTTTGGCCAAACACAAAGTTTTGAAAAATATAAACTATTTCCTTCAGCTTAAAAAGAGTTAGTATATATCAGAAAAAGTTTATTGTAATTATTCAAAGAAGATATATAATATGTGTTTATACACCCCTGCCACACACACACATATATTTGAATGTGAGTTTTTATGCAGCCTAGATCAGAATATTACAGGATTTTTATTAAAATCCAGAAAATAAGAATGCATCAGCCAATGCCACAGTGAGGAAATGTTCTAAAAAAGCAGAAGGCATGCACCAACTGTTCTCCAGGGGAGAGGACAGGGTTGCTGGGATCACACAGTTCTGGATGGCTCTGTGAGGCCTTGGTGGTCTGCAAGGTAAGAAGTTGAGCCTGAGATGATGTCTGTCTGCTAATGACCTCAGCCCCTCAACCTCCAAGGCTTGCCCAGGGTACTGAGAAACTGAAGGTCAAAGAGTTCAGCGGGAGAGAAGCCTTGACCTGGCCCCTGGGTTTCACTGTAACATGGCAAGATCATTTCTAGTCCGAGCCTACAGCAAACTTCAGGTTTTACCAGAGGACACTCGGTCTGCTCCATGCCAACATGAGTGGAGTAGCGTGTGCTTTTTTTTTTTTTTTTTTTTTTTTTTTGAGATGGAGTACAATAGCATGACCTCTGCTCACTGCCACCTCCGCCTTCTGGGTTCAAGTGATTCTCCTGTCTCAACCTCCAGAGTCGCTGGGATCACAGGTGCCTGCCATCACACCCAGTTAAGTTTTTGTATTTTTAGTAAAGAGAGGGTTTCATCATGTTGGCCAGGCTGGTCTTGAACGTCTGACCTCAAGTGATCCACCTGCCTCGGCCTCCCAAAGTGCTGGGATTACAGGCATGAGCCACTGTGCCCAGCCTGGAGTAGCGTTCTTTAAGCATTCTGGCTGCAGGAAGGATTCAGGGCTCTAGGACTGAGCCTCATCCAACTGTGTACGTTCTGGGTCACTGGTGAGGGGTGCAGTGTTGTTATGAACTGCAAATACAATTGCCAAAAAATAGATATATCACCCCAAGCGGTAACAAAAGGCATCAGGCCCAGGACTCAGCTCTTCGTGATCAAGAAGTGCTGATAAATAAACAGCCTTCATCAGAGTAACTCTGGAGAATATCCTAGAATAGGTTACCCACAGGCCTTCACCACAGTTTAGGTTCCAGATGTAACGTGGCCCACGTATTTCAACAGAGTTCAGTATGACTACCTGAGTTAATATAGCCTAGAGCCAAACTGAGATCTTGCTACAGTTTTTGAGTTGCCTTTTTAACTGGGTCTGTCTGCTGCAGGTCCCCAGAATTTCTCCTGCTTTCCTCTTGGATTCCTGAAAACAACAGGGATAGTCTATGTGAAGGCCCACCCGGGGCAAGCCCAGGTTCCATGTACCATCTAAATCGTGCCAGGGAAAGGGCGAGACAAGGTGAACTGGTCCAGCTTGTCTCTAGCTTCTGGACACAGAGGCCAGGGAGACCATCTGGATGTCACCGTGGAGCTGAAAAGGCCTCTGAAGGGCGATTCTTTGAGCACTGGTTGCTCAGCCTCACCTGCCTCTCATACCTTTCCTCACTCTGACCAGCATCCTTCCACACTGACCCACCCTTGCCAAGCTTTAGCAGGGCTTCCTGGCCACCGTGTCCTCTGGACACTTTCCACTCCTCCTGGTGGATTCCTCCCTCTTCCTGCACCCTCTTCTGTGTCAAACAGCTGCTCATTCTCCTCCTTCCCTCTCTCCCCCGTGGGCTTCTCTTCCTCTGCCTGCCTACTAAGTCTCAGCGTCTCTCTGGTCTGTCCTTAAAGCTCTTTCTGTCTCCTTCACCCTTTGCTCAAAGGGCCCCACACACTCTCACTCCCCAGATGCTCTGAGGACTCCTGAGTCAATATCCCCAGGGTAGATATGAACCTCTTCCTCTCAACGGGAATTCCCAGCTGTGTATTTCAAATGCATGAATTTTATGGTGTGTGCATTGTATCTTTATTTTTCTAATAGCTTCAGGAGTACAGGTGGTTTTTAGGTACAAGGATAAACTGTATAGTGGTGAAGTCTGAAATTTTAGCATACCCATCACGCAAACAGTGTCCATTATACCCAGTATGTAGTTTTTTAATCCCATACTTCTTCAAACCCTCCCCACTTGTAAGTCTCCAGGGTCCAACATATCACTCTTCATGCTTTTGTGTACCCATGTATCAGCTCCCACTTATAAGTGAGAACATATGGTATTTGGTTTTCCATTCCTAAGTTACTTCACTTAGAATAATGGCCTCAAATTCCATCCAATTTACTGCAAAATACATTATTTTTTTATGGGTGAATAGTAGTGAATTGTATCCTAGTAAAGACATTAAAAAAGAAAAACTGCATGTCAGCCCATTGATGTGCTAACCTACCACACACTACAGATTAGCCTGTCCCTCCTCTGGCCAGAGTTTCAGCTACAACTCTCCTCCATCGCAGCACACTGCGTTTCAGATACAGCAATTCACGACCACACTTAAAACAGTTAAATGTTTATACATGGTTCATACATGCTATTTCCCATCTCTGAAACACCTCTCCCTCCAATCCCTTGGTTTTCTGATGAATGCCCACTTATTCCCCACTCCCCTAACTGCAGGTGACATTTGATCCCGCCTTCCTCTGCACATGGGTCCATTATATCACTCATCTCATGGCATTAATAACTCAAGCCTAGGGCTTTTCCTAAATGCCAGGGAATAAGGGTAGATGAAAAAGAGAGACGATTCTGGAATCAGATAGACCTGAGTTTCAATCCCAAATATGTTACTGTATTATTCTAGCCAAGAGAATTAGCCTTTCTGAGTGTCAGTTTCATGTTTATAAAAACAGGATTAACAATATACACCTGATAAATTGCTTTGGGGAGAATTACATGAGGCGAGGTACATAAGGTGATTGACACACTCAACTTTCCTTTTGTCTTCCTGTACCTTGATTATTCCTGCATGTTTGGCCATAACTGAATGTCTGATGTAGACAATCCATAAAGTTTTTATTAAGTGAATGAATAAATATTTTTTCTACTCTCATTTGTGGTACCCACCTTTTTGAGTAGTCATTCATTGAGAATTGCTCTGACTCTTTACATGGGCAAAATAGGGTTAATAATGTAGGGCCTGAAGGTTGAAATTGCTACCACTGGTATTACTCCTCTCCTACTACTGATGATGATGATGATGATGGAGATGAGGAGGAGGAGGATGATAAAGATGATGATGGTGATGATGATGATGGAGATGAGGAAGAAGAGCATGATAAAGATGATGATGAGGATGATGATGGAGATGAGGAGGAGGAGGATGATAAAGATGATGATGGTGAGGATGATGATGAGGATAATGGTGACAGTGGTGATGGTGATATTGGTGATAGTGATGATGATGGTGAGGATGATGGGGGTGATGATGCCAGTAATGATGGGGAGGATGATAATGAAGAGGAGGAGGAGGATGGTGATGGTGATAAGGATCACAGTGAGAGTGATGATCATGATGAGTAGGAGGAGGAAGAGAAGGATGACAATGATGATAGCATGAATCAAACTGTTTAGGACTTTATAAGAGCTTTCAACCAAGGCAATGATTCAAATAAAATAAAGTAAAACCATTAGAACATCAAAAGGATTTAGTAAACCACATTCAGTAAAACGGCAGTTTATAAAACATCAAAGAATATTTTTAAGCATAAGCAGCAAGTATTTAGAAAATAAAATGTTAATGGACATCCCATTAGAGTTGCAAAAACAATAATAAAAATGTCTAGGATCAACTAAACAAAAAATATGTGAAGGATTTTTATGAGAAACACTTTAAATTTCTGAGGAACAGAGGAGACCTAATATTTGGAAGTTATACCCTGACCTGGAGTATTACAAAAAGATCAACTTTCATTCCTCATATTATCTTATTATAGAAACCTGAAACCTATTTTTAAAGTTCATCTGGAAACACTATTATGCATGCACAGTCAGGAAAATTCTGGGGAACACAAAAGTAGTAATGAAGTCAAGCCCCATTTGATATTGAAACATATTCTACAGCTGTGGACATCAAAAGTTTTGCTCTACAATATAAATAGACAAATTGATCATTAGAAGGAGAGTCCAGAATGAAATAAATATAGGATTATAGCACATTATAATGCAGAATTTTGAATCATTGGACAAAAATTGATTGTTAAATGACAAGAGACAACTGCATCATCATGGGAGAGGCAAAACTCAGTTCCACCCTTCCTGACAAATTTACATAAATCCTATGAACCAAAACCTCTAATGTTTTAAAAAGGCAAATGCAAATATATTAGAAAAAACAAGTAAACATAATCTTTTGTTAGAAATGATATTTTAAGCAAGAAGCAAAAACTAAAGCCCATAAAAAAGACTGATAAATTTCACAACAAAAATATTATGATTAACAGCAAAAGTCCAACAATAAGAAAAAAGATTGCCAAAATGATACAGGGGAAAATCCTTAATATATAAAAGCTTTTTGCACATCTACAAAATATAATAAAAACAGTGGAAAAAGAAAAATGGGCAGTTTACATTAATAAAATGCAAGTTTCACACAAATAATTGAAAAGAAGCTCAACATACCTCATAATTAAATAGTTGCAAATTAAGATGTTGTTTTTCCATTGTTCACCTAACAAAATGTTGATGACACACAACTAGAAGTATATATAGAACCCCAGCTGATCTCGTTGAAGTCAATATGTCTTAATCTCAATAAATGATAATTGCTTGGATGCTGTGAGCCTGCTAATCGACAGATGCAAAGAGCATTTTGCATTTGCACAAGGTCTAAGTAAAATGATACTGACTTTGTCTTTAGTGGCCACACAAGAAATGAAACAATCAGTCCATCAATGGAGAGCTACTTAGATCACAGTGCAGTTCCAAAATGAAATCCAGTGCAGCCACGTAGAAGAATAAATTCCATCTATATGTCCTAATACAGAAAAATATCTAAGACTGATTACAAAATAAAGAGGAAACGAAAATACTCTACAGAGCGCTCCCAACTACATTTTTTAAAATGATGAATGTACATGACTTTATGTGTTTAAAACATTCTTGTGAGGATGTATAAGAAAATTCTAGGAGTAGTTGCTTTAGGAATGATTCTTAGGGGAATGGGGGCTCTGAGGGGACAGAGAATTTGTCTTCTTTTTATTATCTTTTGTATATATTGGAATTGTCATTCATATACAGACAGTTTCTCAATAACAGCTCTAGCTATTTTTAAAATAGCATTGTAGGAAGAATTCAACATTTCTAAGGTCTTTTTCTCTTCAAATTAATATACAATTTATTGGTTGGTTTATAAAGTATGATTTTTTGAAACAGAAGATGATATTCTGATCACTTTTGTAATATGTCTTTAAAAAGTGTTCATATACATTATCACAAGTTTCAGTCACAACCAGCTTTGGACATGAACTTAACCTTCTATTTTATTGAAGAGGCTGAGTTTGCCAGCTTGTTAATAAGCCATCCCTCTGGTTATTAATGTTAAGTTCCTCTGCGTTGTTTCCCACACACAGAAGACCCCATCTCAATCCCACAAGGCCTCTGGCTGCTCCTTGACAGGAAGTAAGGGTGTCCAGAACGAGTGCATCCTCTTTCACTCACCTGGGACCATGGCCGCTTGCAGCATGAGGTCAGCGTGTTTGGAGCTAATGGGTCCACTGCCCTACATGCTCAGAGCAAGCTTTCTTTGGTTTCTTAGCCACCCAACAACACAAGGCCAGTGATCCCAGCTGCTCATATCCTCACATTCTGGCCTCCTCCCTGGCTCCCGATGGCCCTATGTCCTCTAGCCATGATGCTCTGCTCCTTCCCTACCTCATCCCTCCATTACTGTCTTGACCACTGTGTCTAGTGCATTCCTTTCGTGTAGACAGTCTCAGCTGAGGCTCTGGCCTCTTTGCAGAGCAGATCAGCTCTCTTTCCTGTTCTGAAATGTGACACTGCTCTAAGAAACCCACTGCCCCATAGTCTGCTCTCCACAGGTGAACAGAGAGGGGCCCCCACCCACTTCAGGCACAGACAGGAGACTGCCACTCTCTGCTCTCTCCATTCACTCTGCTCATTTGTATCACTTTTTTGCAGCATCTGTTACCCACTGGCTGCCATTATCCCTCCCTTCTACCTATCCCTCCCCTCCACATTCTACAGTCCATTCACTCATGCAGTGAAGAGCACATCTGCGGCATTGGCTTTCTCTCATCCATTCCCATCCCATCCACCACCTTTGCCTACCTCAGTGTCATGCAGGCTACACATGGGTCCCAGGGCTAAGGCTCTCCTGGCTGTCCAGAGGGGAGTGCCCTTACCTGGCACAGTGCCACCTCAGATACTTTAATTCCAGCATCCAGAGAGAAAAAGGACAAGCTTGAAATTTTCAAGAGAGAATTGAAAGCTATAAAAAGCAATATGACAGATTTGAGGGGTAACAAATATAAAAACCAAATAATTTAAAGGTAAGAAAATAAATACAGAAGACTATCTCAGAAGCGACAATCTTTTCAGCAGGAACAAAGGCATATAGAAGACATGGAATTCTTTATTCACTATGATGAAAGAAAGTAATTATCAATCTTGAATTCCATATCTAGCAAAAGTATCTTTTAAGAATGTGAGCAGGAAAAATACATTTTCAAGTAAACACTGGGATAATTTGCTACTAGAGCGTCTATATAGGAAGAATTATTAAGAGTTGTTCTTCAATCAGAAGATGCACGTTTTGGGGTCAAATTTAACAATAAAATAGAAGTTTCTGCTTCACCTGACCTTAAATGAGGTTGACTCTATAATTTTCCTTACACCTACACCTGAGGTGCTGAGCACTGCTAGTAACTCACATAAGCATGAAGACTAAGACCAATAAAATTTTTAGTCTCCAAATTTGCTTCCATAATAACCCCCATTTTCTGGTCCTTGGAGGATTGCTTTATTTAAAATGAAACCAGTTCTAACTTTCACCACTTTCAGTATTCTGGACACTTCTCCTTCATTACTCCCATGACTAACTAGTTTACATGGAAAACAAAGTGTAGAGTGGAGACTGTGGTCTGCAATCTAGGCTCCCTTCAGGGCTGAGGCACTCATCATTCCAGCTTCTATAAATGTTGGCTGCTGATAGCTCACAACTGAATTCCTCTCTGGGACTTCCACATGCACAAAGAACTCCCTCACCCAAAATCATGCCGCTCCCCAGAAATAACCTGAATCGTGACTGGTTGACATATGTGTATAAAAGCATGCCTCTGCCTCAAGGCAGGATGACTCTGAAGTGTCATCCCAGTCCAGAGCTCCCTGTAGGATAGTCTGACGCCTCTGTTGCAGCTGCCTTGCAGCTCAATGTCTCCATCTTTTCCCACTTCCTTCATTCTTCAAGGTGTTGTTCCTGAAGTCACACCCCAAACCCTGCATGCAAAGCTTCATGTCAGTGTCTATCTCCTGGAGAATCTGATGGATATGGGGAAGGAACTCCCTCAACTGCCTGCCCTTCCCTCCTCCGGTCCATAGCTTAGCTAAGAAACTTTTGAATATAAATTCTACTTGTTTTCTGGACACCAGGCAGAGCACCCTCCCTGACTCTCTCACCCAGAATGTGTTTGCTTAAGACCCTGGTTCATGGATTTCCTCTCCCTCTCCTGTGTTCTCGACATCTCTCTGGCAGGTCATTCTCAGGGTCACATAAATGTGTTCAAATGACACTAATCTTAACTGGGGACAAAAAATCTTCGATCTTCTTTCTCTTACCTTACCTACTATCTGTTTTCCTCCCTTCACTGACCAGTTTCTTAAAGAATGCTCCAGCTGGGCGCGGTGGCGCACACCTGTAATCCCAGCGCTTTGGGAGGCCAAGGCAGGCAGATCACGAGGTCAGGAGTTCAAGACTAGCCTGGCCAAACATGGTGACACCCCGTCTCTACTAAATATGCAAAAATTAGCTAGGTGTGTGACAGGCGCCTGTAATCCCAGCTACTTGGGAGGCTGGAGCAGGAGAATCACTTGAACCCAGGAAGCAGAAGTTGCAGTGAGCCGAGATCATGCCACTGCACTCCAGCCTGGGCAACGGAGCAACACTCCATCTAAAAAAAAAAAAAAAAGACAGAAAAAGAATGCTCCATCACTCCTTAACTCATTTCAGTGCCCTTCTTACCTCAAAACACCCCCAAGACTGTTCTCTCAAAAGTTATCAATGACTTCACAGCAGCTAAATCCACGTGAAGCTTTGAAATAAAGCAACATTGGACACCCGTTCCTCCTGCTGCATACAGAAGACTCTCAGTCTTGGCCAAATAAAGTTTTTGTCCACCCATCCTTACCCCTTATGTTAATATGCATCAGGCTTCCACCTTTCATCCTGTTCCCATCTTTACAACTCACCCTCGTCATTGCCCCTACCTGAAGGCTGATGATCTCCGTCTGTTTCTGGTCTACACCTGTTTTCTGGGCTCCAACTCCCTATATTCCAGTGCATCTCTCTCCACCCATGCACACTGCTACCAGCCCTCTACCTTCATGCCCTTTAGGGGCTTGTCAGACTGCATGCATCCTTTAACGCTTTCAGGCCTTTGCACATGCTAAAACTGTTGTCTTGAAAACCTTTTCTCCCTGGCTCCTCCCTATCTCAAATTGTTAACTCCCACTTATACTTCAGGTCACAGATTGGATATCAATCTTCTGGGAAACTTTCTCTACTTAGTCAATGCTAAGTTAGGTCTTCCTTTCAATGTATTGGTGCTTACAACTGTCTTAGCAACCAGAGCCAGCATGGGCAGCTGTGCAGGCTGTGAACTGCATCCCAGGACATGTATTTATAGACTGCAATGTGAAAAGAATCCTCTGGAATGTGAAATGCAGAAGTTCTCCTCGTATTTATTATATCATATTTAAATTACCTATCTATCCCTAGGTTGACTCTGGGCTCCTAGAATACAAAAAACTGTGCCTTATATTTACTAGGCCCCTTTGCCTTTAGGATAAAAATCTAAAACTCAGAGTCTAGCTTTTGCCTCTGTCATCATCTCATCCTTCATGCTTCCCATTCCTATCCGAGGATCCAGTCGTGCAGATCTACCCGTGGTTCCCCAAGATTCTTGCAAGTCTCCATGATTTGAGTATATAACTCCTCTTGATGGTAGGATACCCTGCCTTCCCCAAATTCCACCTGACCAACTCTCACTTATCTTGCAACACCAAGCTTTGCTGTCATGTAATGAAAACCCTTCACATTAAGGATGGGAGGCAAAAAGGAAAACAGTTATAATTTAGCATCTATGCCATTATAAAGTGTTGCTTTACATTTTATTTGCTTTAACATGTGCTGGACCTCTATGAAATGATGCTCTTGTTCATTGCAGCAATGCAGAATCTGTGGAAACAAGAGGTGCAATAACCTTCCTGCCCTGGGAATGGGTGGTAAGGCTGAAATTTTTAAGAGGTCTGTAAGTCTAGTACAACTTGGGGCCAGCTTCTGACCTTAATAAGTCTTAACAATCCTGTTGGTGATTTGAAGGGAAAAAAAAATAAAAATTTACAATCAGGATGCAAATAAATTTTCTACTGTGGATAAATAAATTAAAAACCATTTATATATTTCAGGCACCTTCTAGATATGTCTCCTTTCCCACTTGAGCTCCCTCACTCCAAACCAAAGTGGATAAAGCCTGGAAACTATACGTCTACTCAAGTCCCTTAAACTTCAGTTGAATCCCCCAAGAAACAAGAATGCTTTCTATAAAACTTGGATGGCCAAAGAGAAAGAGAAACCATCTAATTCCCCTACAGCAGAGGTCATGGGGCTTTTCCTCTGCCAGGAGACATTGTCAGGAAAGACCCTGCTTCAGGACTGTGGGCCCTGAGGTGTACATGGAAGCTCCCAGTGCCTTGGGCAGCCTCCTGAGAGGATTCACTTGGGTCCTGCAGGTGTCCGAGACCAAGGAGAACTCCACCCTTCAGGACTTGCCCTGGTCCTTTAAGCCCAGGCTTCTGAGGATTGTCTAAGCTTCTAATGACCTGTATTGACATCTTAGTCTTCAAAATACCTAGATTAGAATTTCTGACTAAACCTCAAATGAAAAAATCTGTACAGTCCATTTATTTCCATGATCCATAAGGAAAGAGTTTCCCAGGCAATGATACCTGGAGCCCATGTGTAGAGCTAGACCACTTATAAAGATGTGTTACTTAATTTAGGTGTGTTTGAAATAATCTTGTCTTCTCATTTTAGGACATGCATTTTGTATAAATTGTCAGTAGACTGATTCCACTATGTTGAAGAAAATGATAACAAGTATGGTATTTGATGTCTTACCCACTGCATGGATTCCTTTAACCCACCCGACTCACCTTTCCTGGATCTGCAGGGTGTGCGTTTAATTATACCACATGGGATGCACTGTCCAGGCAAGAGCTGTCAGCATAGTTACGCTTCTCCCCCAAAATGACTCCAGGGAAGGCTGCATCTGAGCACCACCTTCCCCTGCAAACTAGACTTGCTGTAGGTAAGTAGACCCAGGTTGATTTATGGCCTATGGGCCAAAAAATATAAAAAGGCCTGCCAGGTGGATAAATTACAGAATCCATTATGCTTTCATCGTATGGACTAAAAGATGAGGAAGAAGGTGCTTTTCCCTGAAATACTAGTGTCTAGAAGATTACTTTTTGGATTATGTTAGGAGATCAAGCATTCCTCCTCCAGGCCTCTGGGGATGTGTACGAGTGAACATCTAACATGACTTGGCTATTCACTGCGATAGGAAATCACGGCTGCCATGAAACCTACTCTAGTCATTGATCCAGGAGGCTTCCTTCTCGAGATCCAGGCCAGTAAGAGTATCGCACCCTCCTAGCCTGGGAGGCTCCCCGAAGCTGCCCACTCAGAGCCTCCCGGGTGTGCAACTGCATCCTCCTATGTGCTCAGATCCATGCTGCTTTCCCCTTCCCTCCCTCCCTCCCTCTTCCCAACGATCTTTTGGGAGCACCCCCTGTGTGTGAGTTACTGTGATTATATGACAGGGATGTCCCATTGATCAGGACACCAGACACCCCTTCAGGAAACAGTCCCTATTGGAGAGGATGGTCAAAGGATCGGATTGGTGATTACAGGGTGTTTGACATGTGTTGTACCAGGAATAAGAACAGGGCCTTTTGGGAGCACACGGGAGGGACATCTGACCCGGACCAAGGCACTGTCCGATAGAAATATAACATGAGTCACAAAGGTGAGCCACATACATCATTTTGAATTGTCTTGTGGCTATATTTTTTTAAGTTTAAAAATGTGAAATGAATTTTAAGAGTACCTTTTAACTAAATGTATCTAAAATATTGTTATTCAAGATTCTATATGTAATAGACATAAAATTGAGATGAATCTGATGCATAGTTTACTCACAGCTTAGAAATTCCCTTCTTCAATGGCACTGGCCACATCTCAGGAGTTCAGCAGCCACAGGGGCCTGGAGACTGCTGCCTTGGAGTCTGAGAGGTGGGGAGGTACTTCCTAAAGAAGCTCAGCTGAGGCTCAAAGGTGAGGGGATTGGAAGGTAATGAGGTGGGGGAGGAAAAGATACTCCAAGGAGAAGAAAGCGCATGTGCAGAGGCTCCCACGCAAGACAGGGAGCCTGGCAGACTTGGGTCATGGGTCACTGGTCATGTGGGTTGGGAGGGTGGGGAAGGGCAGGAAGAATGGCCTCTGTGAACTGAGAGGCCAGCAGGCAAGGTCAATACCAGCGTGTTTGTGCAGAGTAACCTGCACCTCTTCCTGCAGCAGTGGAGCCCAGGAGTGTGTGATGGTGAGGTGACTTCGTCAAATGAGTCTTTTTAGAAGGATCTGGAAAAATGTCCACAGTATATAGGGCGGGATGAGGGGCTGCAGGCAGGACTTAGGGGCAGGAAAGTCACCTAGAAAGCTGCTGCCATCGCTGGCTGGAGGTTAAGGCAGCTTGCACCCAGGCAGCAGCCAGAGGGTAAGAGACGGGCTCAGGAGGACGTAAAGCCGCACCATGAGGTGACTATATAGATGCAGGGGACAGAGGGGGAGGAGAGGTCAGGGGCTTTCTGGCCAGGAAAGCAGGTGTGCAGTGGTGCTGTCAGTGACCAGGAACACAGAGGAGGGCAGGTTTTGTGGGAGAAATCCTCAGTTATCTGAAGAAGACACTGCATTTTAGGTTGTCTTAGCTCAGGCTGCCACGGCAAAACACCACAGGCTGGGCGGCTGAAACAGCAGACATTCAATTTCTCACAGCTCTGGAGGCTGGAATTCTAGATCAAGGCGCAGCTGAATTGGTTTCCACGGCAGGCCGTTTTCTGGCATGTAGATGGTACCTTCTCACTGTGCCTTCACAGAGAGAGACATAGAGAACTCTCTGGTGTCCCTTCTTTCTTCCTTATTTATTTATTTATTTATTTATTTATTTATTTATTTATGACAGAGTCTTGCTCTGCTGCCCAGGCTGGAGTGCAATGGCACGATCTCAGCTCACTGCAACCTCTGCCTCCCATGTTCAAGTGATTCTCTCCTGCCTCAACCTCGAGTAGCTAGAACTACAGGTGCCCATCACCACGCCCAGCTAATTTTTGAATTTTTAGTAGAGACAGGATTTCACCATGTTGGCCAGGCTGGTCTCGAACTCCTGATCTCAGGTAATCCACCTGCCTCGGCCTCCCAAAGTGCTGGGATTATAGGCATGAGCCACTTCACCCAGTCGGTGTCCCTGCTTATAAGGACAAGACTCCTATGGGGTCAGAGCCCTGCTCTCATGACCTTGTTTAACTGCATTTACCTTCTTAGAAGCTCCATTTCCAAATCCAGCTGCACTGGGGTTAGGGCTTCCACACATGAATACTGTAGGGACACGATTCAGTCCAGAGCAATGTTCCTGGAAGCCATCCAGGGTGGAGGAGCTGCAATGGAGGATTTGGGTCCCGGGCTAAGAAGGGTCCGGGATCCAGGCTGGAGAGCCATGTGGACGTCACCCTCCCACACCTGCGCCGTCTGCTGTTCACAGAACAAAGTCCTCAGACTGACATTCAAGGCCTTGACAATCTGGGCCATTCTTCCCCTCAATCCTTAAATCGTAAGCACAAAGACCTTCACCGCATCCCCAAAGCCAGCCGCTGCTACCCCACCTCTGCCCACCTGAAGTGGGAACTCCTGCACTCCTCACTCCTCCAGGGTAGGACCCTTAGCCAGACCAAAACTGACTGCGATGGCACTTCTTCACAGTGCCATTATGGAGAGAAGGGAGCAAGGCCATTGCATGTGGTTACACAAAGCAAAACTAAGACCCAGGCTAAGAGTTGGAGGGAGCAGATGCTAGCTCAGGCTACAGCAGCCACCTTGAGGAACTGCTTCTCACCCTGCAATGTGTATGCACAGCTCTGGGATCTACAAAGAGGGAGATTCTCGCTCGCTCTTTAGGTAGTGGGTGGGCCTGATGCTCTGCATTTCTAAAGAGATCAGGTAGATCTGTGACCTATGGACTCTGCTTTGAGTCGCATGATGGCATGAGTGGTACAAGGTTAGAAATAACCAGGTCCATGCACGTGTGTGTCTTTCCACAGTATCAGGCTTTTATTGAAGCTATTTCAATCACAAAAGCCATGAGCTACATGGAGTTCCCAAGAAGGCAATTCTCCATCGCACTTCCCAGTTACTAGGGAGTCATGGGCACATAGCCCTGGGCATACAAGCTCAAGTCACCCCACAAGCCAGTCGTATTGCACACCATACATCATAGTGTACTTAATCAATATATGAATGTTATAGGCTAAACATTCTACAACAAAGTAACATTTAGCACCAAGAGGCAAAACAGAGAGAAGAAAAAGTGAACGAACCAGTCCGAGGTAGCTAAGAAGACCAAAGGAGCCCTGGTTTAGGCTGGGTGGCCCATTGGTCTTGCAATGCAGAGTCTTTGATGCAGCAGAGCCTTTGGAAGCAGATGCCGAGCTCTTATCACAAGTGACTGCAAGATGGTGTCAGTTAGGATGGCCAATTTCAGGCTGCTGAAGGCCTAATCTTTTCCAGTCAGTCCTCTGGTGAGAACAGATAAAGAGGATTCTTGTTTATGACTTTATCTTGTTGGATGCAGTCATTATTTTTAAAATTTATTTATTAAACAAAACATCTTATCCTTGTTGGTAAAGTGCTCCGTGAACATAAAATGGAGTCTTTCTCTAAGATGGAGTTAGTTAAGGGTGCTCTGTACACACAGCTCTTCAAGACGTGTCCAGAAATGTCACAGAAGTGAATGAGCGCCCTGTCATGGGAGGTAGTCAGACACAGGTTGGACAACCACAGGATGGGGAGGTGCACTAAGGGATCGTGTTTGAGATTCGGAGATCTACTATTCGGCTGGGGTTACATAGTTTAGGCCCTGAGGACAGCGCAGAAGGTCTCTATACCTCGGCACGGAACTTTGCTGTGGGAAGCTGTCTCAGATGGCTGAGGGCACCCTACAGAAATGCTCCTCGGCCATCTGCCTTCCTTCCTTTGGGACTCTCTTGTCACATCTGTTCTGGCCGACAAAATGCACCTCCAGACTCCAACCACAGAAAGTGTAGATGACCCAGGCCCCACTGCTGCTGGGAAACCCAGACTGCACGGGGACAGGGGCCACACTGCACAGGGATGGCTCCCGCTCACCAGGGCATGACTGGGAGGCCAAGGCCCAGCTCCTGGAACTGGGGAGTCCTCTTTCTGGGGCTCCTGGAATCCCCAGGGTGTCCAGCACACTCCCTCCCAACTTTCTCTCTCTCTCCCTGGAGTCCAGCTTCCTGTCAGCCCTGCCCTCTCTTCCCTCTCATCCCCCATTTCCCTGAATAAAATCCTCCCATCTTCTGCAATTTTTCTCAGGGACCCCTGACTTATCTAATGACCTTGAACAATTTTCTTCAGGAGTCTGAGTGCCTTTCATAGCAAGCGCTGAAAATACACTAACTAAACCTGATTCATCTTTGCTGCAAACATTTCTCTTAGTTTCTTAAGTACTTTTATTTCTGCTCATGGTACATTTTTTGTTGTTGCTGCTTTCAGAAGTTTTTAAATTTTATGAAATACAAATGAATTCCCCGGAGGGTATCTTCCTTAATCTCACAAAACTTCAAATTCCCTCCCCTCCGTTGCACAGTGCCTGCTATTTGTCCCTAAATCATCTATCAGCTCTTAGCAGAACATGAGGTCAGCTCATTAGCAAGGTCCCCAGCTTTCTGGAAGGCAGTTTTGCAATCCCTTTGCCCTTCCTAAGGGGATCTCCCTCCCCCGTAAGTGGCTTATCAGGCATATTTTCAGCAATTACCATGCTTTTCCCAGGGGGGCTTCTGGTGAATTAATTTTCCCCAAAGCATTACAATTACAAAGCCCATGTTCATCCTGGAATCTGATAAATATTCATCTCTCTCCATCTGATTGTTTTCATTTCTTTACTTTTACATTTGACTCTTCATGCCGTATAAAATATCCTTATTTTTTAAGGGGGGGGAATACTTTGAAGTACCATCTCAGATGATTCTATAATAAATAATTGCCAATTCATTTATTTTTCAGTTCATTTATTGTTTTAATATTTGTCATGCCATTTGTTATGTCCCCAGCAGAGAAGTACGAACACCTGGCTTGCTTTTTGCTTCCTAAGCTGTGAGTACAAGAAGGCAGCAAGATGTTCCAGGCTTGGGTCAGGCACCCATCGGTGTTGGGCAGGCCCTGGAGGAGTCGGTTGGCTCAACCAGTCAGCGAGGCCTTAGCATGAAGACAGGTGTTTATCAGCAGCCCAGACAGAGGCCAGACTCAGAGCTTGGCAGAGTGCAGGAGCAAAGCTCCACAGGACCAAGGAGCAGCCAGTAGACAGCTATCCCGGCTGGCAGGTATAGACTCCAAAGAGATCCACTGTCAAGAAGGAGCCAAGACACCACTCCACACCCATTAGGATGGCTATCAGGAAGAAAACAGAAACTAACAGATGTTGGCAAGAATACAGAGAAATTGGAACCCTTGTGCTTTGTTTGCACAAGGAATGTAAAATGGTGCAGCCACTGGAAAACAGTATGGCAGACCCTCAAAAAATTAAACACAGAATTACCAGATGATCCTGAACTCCACTACTGTGTACATATCCAAAAGAATTAAAAGCAAGGACTTGAAGAGGCTTTTGCATATCCCTGTTTATAATATCATTATTCACAACAGCCAAGAAGTGGAAGCAACTCAAGTGTCCATCAACACATAAATGGATAAGCAAAATGTGGTCTATACATACAATGGAATATTATTCAGCCTTAAAAAGGAAGAAAATGCTGACATGTGCTATACCAAGGAAGAACTTTGAGAACATTATGCTCAAGTGAAATAAGCCAGTTACAGAAGGACAAATACTGTATGATTCCACTGACATCAGGTACACAGAGTACCTCATAAAATCACAGAAACAGAAAGAACAGTGGTTGCCAGAGGTGACTGGAGAAGAGAATGGAGACTTGTTGTTTAATGAGTACAGAGTTTCCATTTTATAAGATAAAAAGAGTTCTGGAGATGGATGGTGGTGATGGGGGCACAATATTATGAGTATATTTAATACCACTGAATTGTATGCTTAAAAATGGTTAACATGGTCAACATCATGTTTTGTGTATTTTACCACAATAAAAACAAAGAAGAAGCCAAGATAGGGAAGGGGACAGAGAAGACTATGTCCCCAACAAGCCTGGGAAAACCCCTCCATTAAGAGAAAATAAGATCTACCCAAAGATGTAGAAAGCATTTCAGAAAGTGCTGTGCATGTGGTGATTAAGCATAGCTGGATTCTATCTTGCGTCAGAATGCTTCTGGGAAGTGAAGCCACTTTGATAATCAATGTCTCTGCTTCATCAGCCTTTTTCTGTGTTGCAAATTCACTTAAAGAAGGTAAAAGAGGAACTGCCACAGCTGGGAGCATTTTAGCCCTTGGTTCCCAAACCAGTGATTTCTGCATTTATTTGGACTACAGTGTTTTCCACTCATTGAAGCCTAATCAAATTTTGTGGTTATCTCTGTAATAGTTAAACTTTTATATGCAGTTACACCAAGAAAATTTGGACCCTTAAAGAGTGGAAAAATAGAGTGGAAAGTATGAACGTTAACTTTGTAAACCTTAGTCAAACAGAACTGTGGGACGTCCTTTGGTGCTTGTCTGAAGCAATTTTAGGATAATAGAAATTCTGTACAGCAGTAACTGACCTGCCCAGCAGGCCTGGAGCCCAGCCCTGAGGATGAGGCCTCATTTGCACTTGGCTGTGTGACCTTCGGAAAGTGACTGTGGCTCTCTGGTGTTCAGTTCCCTTTACGTGATTTAGACACGCGTTAGTTGGCTAGTTCATGGTGCTCCTCCTTCACAGGCTGAAGGGAATGCACGACTGGCATCACAGCAGCTCTGTCACCAACAAGCATGGGATCCAACCAGCACTTGGTGTATGAGAGAAACTTAATAAATGATCTAACGTGCTCAATCATTATTTGCTCAAAGTCTGCAAATGTGGCTTACTCAGTGGCATGGTTGGTCTGCCCTGCACGGTGTGGAGGTGTCTGCTGGGGCTGGAGGTCACCATGGCTCCACTCGTGTCTGGACCCCCTTCAGCTGGGCGGCTGCAGCGGGCAGGAACTGGCCAGGCCTCCATCTCCTGTGAGGTGTTCAGACTTCCTACACAGCAACTGCTTCCAAGAGGGCAAGGGGGCCTCACTGGAAACAGGCAATTCTGCTTCCGGCCAATTTTGCCACATTCTGTTGATAAAAAGAAAAGGAAATGAACTCCACCCACTGATGAGAGTAGCAGCAGGCGTGTGCAGGGTAGGGAGAGAGCAAGGACAGAGGCATCCCACCGCCCACTGCCCCAGAAAACTCAAGCGTCTGTTTTCCCACATAAGTTACAATCACAATCTTACCCGTCCTAAAAGCTTGAGGAATCAGGCTTTATGCTATGTTGTATTATTTTCCTCTTGCTGATATAACAAATTATAGGCTGAGCATTCCTAATTTAAAATAATTAAATAATTTCAATAATAAAAGTTTACAATATGTTAAATAATAAATGTTACCTTCAGGCAATGTGTACAAGATGTATATAAAATGTAAATGAATTTTGTATTTAGAGTTGGATCCCATCCCCAAGATATCTCAATATGTATGTACAAATATTCCAAAATCTGAAAAAATGCAAAATCCAAAATCTGTAACAGTGCTGGTTCCAAGCATTTTGGACAAGGGCTATTCAGACTCAGTGGCAACACATTTTTTTATCTTACAGTTCCCGAGGTCAGGGATCTGAAGTCAGTTTCACTAGACTGAAATAGACGTGTGGCCCAGGAAGAAACTGTCCTTGCCTTGTCCAGCTTCTAGGGGCTGCTCCTCCACCCTCAAAGCCCGTCAAGGCTGGAGCCTTCACAGCACTGCATGGCGAGCCTTCCACCTCTCTCTCCCACGGTCAGGACATGTGACTGCATTGGGCCCACCTGGATAATCCAGGACCCTCCCCCCATCCCCAGGTCACCTGACTCACAATCTGCATTCCATCTGCTGCCTTAGTTCTCTCCTGCAACATAACATGACACATTCGCAGGTTTGGGGGATTCGGATGTGGACATTTTGATGGGCCATCATGCATCCTACCACAGTCACCATTTCGGTTGTTTATAATATTTTCATTATTTTGGATAATATTTTGTAAAAAATAAAAAATAAAAAATTAATTGCCATAAAGATGTAGCCTCTTTCCTCTATTCGAGTCTGCTAAGTTGGTTAAACATATACAAATTTTTTTTAAATAGGCTGTAAGCGAGAGCCAAGGGACTCTCTTCTGCAGAATGCCCATACATTTTACTCTGGGAGAGTGGAGATGGGGGACCTATCAGAAGCTGTTGTGATTGGAGAGTGGGAGGGGTGTCAGGAGCCTTATCATGGAGACAGGCTGGCCCTTCCACCCGATGTCTGGATGTCACACTCCCCAAAGCTAGACACTGGTGCATTAACACTTTGGTGCTGGCTACCACATTATTTAATGAGGCATCCAGGTGGCAGGGGGTTCCCTGAAAAACTCCAACCTACCCGAGCACTGGGGCAGAGCCTCGGGAGGTTCACGCTGCTTGCAATGGAGAGGAGCCGGGCCCCTCCTCTTCCTGTGTGGAACCTGGGATTCCAATGGCCGGGTGGGAAGCGCTCTAGTAGGGACTCTGACCCTGCGAGAGTCCCTGTTTCCCCGTTTTCTTCCTTTTCACGTAATAAAACCCTGTCTTACTCATTATTCAAGTTGTCTGCAAGCCTGAAGTTTTGTGGCCATGGGACAAAGAACCTCATCTTTGGCTGAACTAAAGAAAAGTCCTGCAACATTAGGAGGCTGAAATGTGACAAATGGAAGACCAAAAGAAGCCATTTTCTTCAGGGGCAGCACATGATTTCCTGAGATTTTATTCATAATCTTCTGAGTTTAAAGATTGCAATAGAAACTAAATTTCCACTCTTATTTCATTCCTATTACTGTAGCCGCCCCTCCCCATCCATGGGAATACATTCCAAGACCCCCAGTGGATGGTTGAGCATCAGATTTTAGGGAACTCTATATATAATATGTTTTTTTCTATACATACAGACCTATGATAAAGCTTAATGTATGAATTAGGCACAGTAAGAGATTAACAACAATAACTAAGAATAAAATAGAACAATTATGACAATATACTGTAATAAAAGTTATGTAAATTTGGTCTCTCCCTCAAAATATCTTATTGTACCATACCGAAGGTAACTGGAAGCCCAGAAAGTGAAACTATCAACAAGGGGGACTACTGTATAAGGGATAGAAAGAAGCTGAGAGTCAACCCAAACTTGTTCATTTAATGAGGTCATTAAAGAGAGAACTCAACTATTGCACTGCCTAGGAAAATGAGCAGGAAGTTATACAAGCTGTTCATGACGCAGATGAACCTACTGCATGTCTAGCAGTGAAAACAAAGTAGAAAATCTTTTTTTTTCTAAGAGGGGTAGCTAGAGTGCTCTTGCTTAGAAATCCTGACATCTCACTTGTCTTCCCAGAGTTGAGAGTTGGTGTTCTGACATAGCGTAGTTCATAATAACATGGGGAGAACGCTGACGTAGGTGGAAAAACTACTCGTGGAGTCTGCTTCACAACTACAGCTAGGCATTTCCATGGGAACTCAGCCTTGCCATCCAGGGAGACTGAAGGCTCCAGAGCAAGGCTGTAGGTTCACGGGACCCTTAGGCTGAGAATCAGCCTGCACATCCTGATCAAACCTTATCATGCTCTGGGAGGCAGGGTTCTGAGTCTTCACCTGACCTTCTGCTTGGAGAGTTTTATGGGATCAGTTGGTCAACATCCTAGTCCCAGGCAGGGCAAACAACTCTTAGACTCAAATGTGTCCATCAGCTGAAGTGCCCAGGGGTTTCTTCTGTTCCCTCCTGCTGCCTTTGGCTCTATTACCCCTAGCCTGATGTAAGCTGATCTACTACTAAACCATCCCACGCACAATCTCCCATTGGAGGTGACCCCAAATTCACAGTATTCACAAGAAAGGTGCTTCAGTTTTTACTAACGCTAATGTCCTACTCCAGTATATACTACTGCAGCACCAATGATAAATCAGAAAGAGAACTACAGACCTGGAAAATAGAGTTACGATTCCTCCCAATGCCAAATTAAAACCAGACGTTCTCAATCCACCAGCATGCTCCCTCCGTCCTTTCCCTTCTTCCACAGTTCCCAGGCTAGGGAACAAGGTACAGCCCCATTAACAGACACTCTCTACTGGTAGAGATGAGGTCGATCGTCTGAAATGCTGAAGTGGTGCTCTTACCATTCCATTAATCAAATCATATGGGAATTATGTTGAAAAGAAAGAGCAGTGGCATCTGCATGGGAAGTTTTGAAATTCTCATCCCAAATTGACTCCGAGTCTATTTCCTTGTCTATGAAGTAGAGGTAAAGCCTTGGCCTTGACTGCTTCCTTCACAGTGGTTGATGAGGATGAATGAGATAATGAAAATGAACATTTCTTCAAAAATGAGAAGGGTCAGTATGGCCTTTATTGTAACAACTATGTTTTACTTACACATTAGCAGTTGTATGAAGGGGAAGGAAAATCACACTGAAGAAGAAAGAAAATAATTTGCCTCCACGGTTTCAGGTTCCGCAGTTGACCAGAAGGTCTGGAACAAAATCATCCCTCAGGAAGATTCCCTGAGCACTGGAAGCAGGTAAGGATTCTAAGGAGAAGTGTGTTCATGTTCTTGACACAAACTTCAAGGGACACATTAGCTATTCTATAAAAGGGGTTTAGCTAAGAAGAATATTTTTTAAGTTGATTTAGCCTGCTAGTTCCAGCCAAGGTGGAGCAACCCCAATTCATCCCTAGACATCTCTCTTGAAAATAAAAAAAGAATTGCTGAACATAACATAAAAGTTGAACATAAAAAATTAAACACAGAATTACCAGATGACCCAGCAATCCAATTTCTGGGTGTTTACTCAAAAGAATTAAAAGCAGGGACTCAAACAGAGCTGTGTATCCCCACATTCATAGAAGCATTATTCACAATGGCCAAGAGGCAGATGCAACCTGAATGTCCCATCAACAAAGGAGATAAACAAAATGCAGTACATGCATTGGAATGTCATCCAGCCTCAGAAAGGAAATCCTGACACATGCTACAACATAGATGAACTCTGAGGACGTTATTTCAAGTGAGATAAGCCAGTCACAAAAGGACAAATACTTCAAAAATCATAGCGACAGGTATGAGAATGGTGGTTTCCAGGGGCTAGGGGTAGGCAGAAATAGGGAGCTGGTGTTTAATGAATCAGTTTCAGTTTTGCAAGATGAAAAGCATTCTGGAGAAGGATGGAGGTGATGGTTGCCCCCCAACGTTAATGTACTTAGTGCTATACTAGGTATACTTAGAACCATACACTTAAAACTGGTTAAATCATGCATTTTGTGTTATGTATATTTTACTACAGTAAAAACAGTCAAATCTAGGAAGACTCTGAGAGGTGGAAAGAGCAAGGTGACTTCTTAGAGACCTTGGGACTTAGAAGACCTTGAGACTCAACATAGTGCTATGTTGAGGTGCCTGGATTTTCTTTATGCTTCCATGTAATTCAGCCAAAGCACTGGAGAAGCTTGCAACCTGGAACCACCAACCACTGCAGACAGACATGTCCCAAGAAAAGCCTGCTTCCTGCAGCTGCAGGACTGGGGAAATAGCAGTCTAACACAACAGAAGGTCTTTTTGACAATAACTATTCTTCCCCAGCCAAACATCCATGGAAAACCTTCTGCCAACAGTCAGCAGGGTGGACTGGGGAGCTGAACCCCTCTCTAAAACCTGTAAGTCCAAATCCTTCCTTGCCTCTTCCTGGCTTCTGGTGGTTTTCTGGCCACCTTTGACATTCCTTGACTTGCAGCTGCATAACTCAGATCTCTGCCTTTCTCATATTCCTCCTGTGCGGGTCTGTCTTCACATGCCGTCTTCTTCTAAGGATGCTGGTCATATGGGATTCGGGCTGCCCTACTCCATTGTAACTCCATCTTAACTAATTACATCTGAAATGGCCCTACTTTAAGGGGTCACATTTTGAAGTACTGGTGGTGAGGATTTCAGACATGCAATTCAAGCCATAGCATGTACCAATATCGGTTTCCTGTCTGTGATACCATACTGTAGTCATATAAAATGTCACTACTGGGGGAAGCGGGTAAAAGTCATGGCACTCTGTGCATCATTTTTGCAACTTCCTATGAATCTATAATTACATCAAAATCAAAAGAGTTTTAAAAATTTTTATGTTACATAAACGAAGATCAAATGGGGACTCTTACTCCATTTTCCCTCTTTATTGACACATTTTTGGGCTTTACATTTCCAACTATTTTTCATAAGGTGATCAATGTTATCCTGTTTTTCCTGTGGTTTGCCCTAAGTGTTTGCTGAATATATTGCATACTTTTAAATAAGCTGGTCAGCAGCTTTGAGACTTTGGTGATATTTCTCTTCTCATTGCAATCCCTCTTAAGAATTTCAGAAATAAATCACCAAGCCCCCTATGAAATGACAATTTCTCAACCCTGCAGATAGCAGAAGGCACCGTCATTCTGAAATATCTTCACTCCTCTTGAGTCTCAAGTTACTGTGGTCTGAGCTTGGAACAATGGTAATATTTCTTTAACTTCTTTAGGGAAGGCTTGGGTTTTACGGTTCCTGTAAGTTCCTAGAAATGACCTGATGGGAACTAGGAACAGAGCCATGAAGAGTAGAGCCCGCTGAAAAAGGACCACTGGGGTCCAGTGCCTGCTCCTTCCTCCTGTTCACTGAGGTGCATGAGGCAGAGGGGCTCATCCTGGGATAAGCTGTAGCCCAAGGCCTGGGACCATCACCCGTGCCAGGGCTTAACCCTTAGGACGAGTATGAAGAATGGGATTCCAGTACACAGGCCAATCTAGAAGTCACACAGTGGCAGAGACAATAAGGAGGCCCTACCAGCTGTGCTAAAAATCTGACCCCCGTGGGTGGGGGCAGAGGGAGTTGGGGTACTGTATTAGTTTCCCATTGCTGTGTTACAAAGCACCATGAACTCAGCAACTTAAAACACAATGTGTTTACTGTCTTATAGTTTCTGTAGATCAGAAGCTCGGGCAGGGTCCTTGGCTGAGGGTCTCACCAGGCTAAAATCAAGATGTCAGTGGGGGTACAGTCCCCTCTGGAGCTGGGTCCCCTTCCAAGTTCATGTGGTTGTTGGCCAAATTTAGTTCCTTGCAATGGAATGACCAAGTCCCAGCTTTCTTGCCAGGCGATGGCCAGAGGCTCTTCTCAGCACCTAGAGGCCACACCTGCTCCCTGCCACGCCAAGAGGCCACACACCTCTCTCCCTGGGTCTACCCAGGCAGGGCCCCTAGGGACACGAGGCTTACTTCCCCAAGACCAGCAGGGCATCCCTCTCCTATTTGGAATCTCTCTCTTTAGGAAGATCCTGTCTATTTTAAAGGCTCAGGGGATCTGCCTTTTGATCATCTCAAAGGCAACTCATCAAGGAGCTTCATTATATCTGCAAAGTTCTTCACCTTTGTACCCTCATCACTGGCAGGAATGCCATCAGATTTGCAGCCTGGCCTCCAACCATGGGGAAGGGATTACACTGGGGCGTGTATACACGGGGTGGGAATCGTGAGGCCTCTCAGAATTCTGCCTATGACTGGTGTGGGACCCTCAGAGGGCCTGCAGTGCCCGGCTAGCCTGGGCTGGAGTCCAGGACAGAGTGCTACAGGGCTGTCCAGCAGAAGGCAAAGCAGAAACACAAGGCAGAGCCCATGCCACATTCAACCAACAGAGAACAGGGCTGGGACAAGCTACAACTCAGCCACCCTGAGCACCTGGGGCCACCGGCAGGCAGCATTGATGGACACCAAGGGCTATTCAGGAGCCGTAAAGGTAGCAGAGCTGTGAGAATACCTGAGCTGTGCTAAGATTTCATGCGTAAGTCATCAAGCCTCCTGAGAAAGGAAGGCCAGCAATTTCTCAGCACTGCAGTTGGAAGAAGATGCCATCACTCTCAGAAACTGCCACTTCCCTTTAGTCTCAAACTAGTGTGGCCTGGACTTGGAAAAAGCATGGCATTTTTTGACCCTGGTTGGGAAAGACAGCTGCTGCCATCCTTCACACCCTCAGGATGGGCTCAGGCACAAGTAGTGAGACGTGCAGCTGGCAGAGTAGGACAGGCACCTGGCAGACTCAGATCCCCCAGGTACTGATCAAGAAAGGCAGGGCAATGCCAGCAAGGTCAGAAACAGGCTTCTCTGGAAAGAAATGTTGCATTCTCACAGATCTGGGGAGGCACTTTCTTCACAGGGCATACGGAGGAAGGTGCGCTGAGTCTGGGTGTTCCAAGGGCCTGGTGAGCTGGGGAGATACCATGGCAGAGGCCAGGTGGATGGGGCAATGGTCACACTGGTTAGAAATCAGCACAACCAGCCAGGCGCGGTGGCTCATGCCTGTAATTCCAGCACTTTGGGAGGCTGAGGAGGATCATGAGGTCAGGAGTTCAAGACCTGTCTGACCAACATAATGAAACCCCGTCTCTATGAAAAATGCAAAAAAAAAATTAGCTGGGCGTGGTGGCGTGCCTGTAGTCCCAACTACTCAGGAGGCTGAGACACGAGAATTGCTTGAACCCAGGAGGTGGAAGTTGCAGTGAGCCAAGATAGCGCCATTACACTCCAGCCTGGCCACAGAGCGAGACTCCTTTCAAAAAAAAAAAAAGGAAGAGAAAAAGAAATCAGCACAGCTGTGAGAACTTTGGGAGAAGATGCTCTCCTCAGATCTTAATTTCTTATTTATAAAACAGAGACAACAATACCTGTATTAAATTTTAAAATGCTTGAAAACATGGCCAGGAAGCCATAACTCATCATAACAGTGTCAGTTGTGGTTGCTGCTATCATAACCCCTGGACAAATGGGCAGCTTTGATGAACAGAGATGCTTTTGCCTTCCCTGCAGACAGCTCACACTCCTGGGCCTTTGGCTGCATATGTGACTAAACTCAAAGAAGGCCAACATTTGTTTTTTTCCATATCCTGTGCAAAACATCAAAGGCTGACAAGTGCAATTTTCTGTCTCCAGGTATTAAGATGAGGAAGACAAAGGAAGACCCTGAGTCAATGACATCCACGTTCAAGCACGATTCCCCTTAAGTCTGTGATGAGGGCTGCCCTGGGACCCTGGCCCTCCATCTGCCTCCCCTCTGTGTCCCACCTTGGAATTGCTGGACTGAGATAGGGGCAAGGAGGGAAAAGTAGGGACAGGATCCGCTGCTCCAGTTCCTCTCACCCCTGTCCCCACTCCCCTGGGCCCTCCAGGAGGAAAAGGCAGCCCAGGTGGTACCTGCTGAGTGGCGGCAGCTCATGCAAGATGGGGCCACACAGCAGCGGCATCCAAAATGTGAAGGTGGAAGGCTGGGAACATCAGGAAGAATCACAGGAACTGTTGAAAGGGAAGTGAGCCGTGTGCATGCAGCATCACTGGGCTAAGTGGGCACTCACTGAGTGGGCACCAAATCCACCAAAGCCATAGGTGGGGCCACAAGAGGAATTCAGTCACCACCTGATATGGCTTGGATGTTTGCTCCCTCCAAATCTCATGTTGAAATGTGACCCTCAATGTTGCAGGTGGGCCTGGGGGAGGTGTGTGGGTGATGGTAGCCATTCCCACATGAATACCTTGTTGCCATCCTCATCTTCATAGTATCAAAGTCTCACTCTATTAGTTCCCATGAAATCTGATTGTTAAAAAGAGCCTGGCACTTCCTCCCCTCTCTCTTGCTTCCTGTCTCACGTGGTGCCTTCCCCTATGAGTGGAAGTTCCCTGAGGCCCTCACCAGAAGCAGATACTGGTGCCCCACTTCTTGTACAGCCTGCAGAACTGTGAGCCAGTAAGTCCCTTTTCTTCATGAATTGCCCAGCCTGAAGCATTCCTTTATAGTGACGCAAATGGACTAAGACACACCTGTCCTAGTTTGCCAGGGCTGCATAGCAAAGCACCACAGGCCAGGTTTGCATTGTTCCTGCAGTTCTGGGGGTGGGAGTCTGTGATCAGGTTGCTGGCAGGTTCGGTTTCTTCTCACGCCCCGCTCCTTGGCTCATAGATGCTGTCTTCTCCCTGTGTCCTCACATCGTCTTCCCTCTATGCACATTTGTGTCCTCATCGCTTCTTAGAAGGACATCAGTTGTATTGAATTAGGGCCTACCCCGATGACCTCAGTTAACTTTAATCACCTCTTTAAAGATTCTATCTCCAAACACAGTCGTATCCTGCAGTAGTGGGGGTTAGGGCTTCAACATACAAGTTTTGGGAGAACACAACTGAGCCATAATGCCACCCCAGCCCCAAAAGCCCCGAAACTGGAAGTACAGATCATTCAGTGGTCGTCTCATGTCTGCCCACATCCCCTCTCCTCTCTAGACATCCAAGCCCCTTTCTAAAGTGACTGGAAGCCACTGGGAAGCGGAAAGTCTCTGATGACTTGGAGAGCAATGTTCTAATGGATCTGTAACCATGGTAACATGCACATCAGAGAACTTTATGAAACAATGGAGAGAAGGAAGCCTGGGGTCATTTGCTGTGATGCCGCACTGGCCTGGACATCCTTGTAGATCCGGGCTTTGAGGCGGGCAGGAGGAGATGGAGCTGCCGTTTAATCCACCTGGTGGAGCAAGGCAGTGAGCAGGTCCTGTTGCCTGTGACCACAAAGTCCTGCTTTGTTCTCAGGCCCTGGGAGCAGAGCCAAGCAATGGATGCTGATGACATTTGGACTTCATTCTTAAGTTCAACACAGCAGGTCACACTGGGAATTTCTAGCTCAGAAAGGATTCACATAGGGGGATGATTTGACCCCCTCTCCCAATTGGGCACCCCATAATCAGCCGGGAAATGCACTGGGGTTGGGTAGAGAGTGTGCAGGGTGGGCAGCAGCACTGGAGGCAGCATGGAGGTCATGCCAGAGTTATGGGAGAAAACATATGTCAGTTGGACCTAACTGCATCATAGAGACTTCATTGTTAGGGTCCAAAACCAGTCCAGCATCCACGGTCTGTCCTCCTGTGGGAGTGCCTGGGGACAGATCCCAAAGACCAAGACACAAAATCATCTGTGTCCAAGGGAGCCAAGGGGAAGGAGCCATCCTGGAGCTCCAGGAGAGCACAGCACAGGCAGCCTGAAGCACCGCCCTGCACAGGGGCACCCTCCTGGCCCTGGGGCACAGGCCATCATCAAACCATTTGGACAGATGAAGGCATCTGAAGACTCACGATCGTCAGGATCCTCTCTCCAAGCACCTGCCTGACAAGTAGTCCCACCATGAGGGGAACCAAAAACCCAAAACAACCACAACCAAAAGGCTTCTTCCAGCCATGGGAAGCCAGCCAGCCCTTGCTCTGTCCAGACCTGCTCAGCCAGGATCTGCAAGGCCATCACAGCCAGCTTGGGTACATCAAGGCCCCACAACCACCCTGTGTTCTGTGAGTGCCTGCCCTATGCCTAAACTTGCCAAGAGAGAAGAACCAGAGCTGATCCCTGGCCCCACCTGAGAGGGATCTGGGCAGCTTACAGGTGGTCATCTGTGAGGGTCCAGTGCCAAGCAGCACTGCAGTAACTGTAGAATAATACATTTCTTGCAGGGGTTTGGCCTCAAGCAGGGATTTGGTTCCTCAGCCTGCAGGGCTGCTACTGCTGTTTCTGCATCTGAGGCTGTGGCTCAGAGCCTGTATGGCAGGGCAAGCATTCAGGGAGGATGACAGATGTCAAGTATAGGAAGCAAGACTAAGTGGCCCCCACGGCTGCACAGGATCCACAAGGACCAACTGAAACTGCTTTGATCTCTAGTAGGAGAGGCCAGAGCAGGGGCTGCAGCAGGACCCGAAAGTGGCCACCAGCAGCTGCCCCCCCCCCCGACCAGGTGAACCAAAGGGTCAGGTACAGCGGCCTGCACGGACCTATGAGCAGGCAGGCTGCTCCCATGCTGCAGCCTTCTGCATCACAACATGTGCTTCAGGCTGCCTTGCAACTATTCAGAGAAGACAATTCTGAGGAATAATGGCCAGCTCAGCTAAGAGGACCCTACATAAACCCACTTAACAGGTATCCAGGGTGCAACCTAACAGGTGATCATTTCTCCTAGGAAGAGAGAGTCTGAGAGCTCCAGAAACACAACTTCAGGGAACTCAGCCGCTCTTTTAAAATGAGGTCCAGAGATCAGGAAGGCTCCAGGGAGGTGGAAGCATCTCAACTGGTTTTGGGAATCAGGTGAGAACAGGTCATGGGGGCTAAGAGGACAGAAGTTCTGACAGAGGGGTTACAGGAGCCAAGGCAGGGCAGCAATCACAGGAGAGGAGACTGTGACAGGTAGTGTACAGGCCTCGCAAAGAATCATGGGCAGCCGGCAGAGCAGGCGCGGCAGCGGCAGCGTCTGCTGCAGAGCTCAGAGGGGACGGTACGCAGAGATGAGCCCCAGCTTCCTCCCCGCAGGGCAAATAACCGAAAGTGAAAAACGTTTTACAGGCCATGAAGTTTCCTACTCCCTTGTGTGAAATTAAAGTCCTTGGATTGGAATCACAATATCCTTTTTTTAGATTATGTTTCAGATGCTCCTTTTTAGGTCTTGAACTCCCTATGACACTCTACTTTTTCCCTGTTTTTTACTACACGAAGTTAATATTAAAACATAAATGAGGTTTGGACCTCCCTTTATTACTCATCAACTATAGCTGGCTTAAAATTTGAGGGTATTAGCTTTTTCCTACAGCCCAAATTAAATCGAACCTCCCTTTCTTTGTCTTCTCTCCCTCTCTACCTCTTTCCCTTCCCACCTCTTCTTTCCATCAGCCTTTGCTTAATTTGTCTTTTCTTTTTTTAATTGATTCTTACATCAAAAACCAAAAAGAATTATGATACTAATGAAGGAGGTATAACAAAAGAGAAGCAGTAGGCACATCACCACTAAACTATGACAAAAACTGCGTCTGACCCATGCCACCCCTCACTCCTGTCCACAGGCATTCTTAGTTTTTCCTGGTGGTCCCAACAAGGAGTAGAATTTAATAGTTTGCTTTATTCACTTGATAATATCATATTTTCCACTTTGCCAAATCAGCTTCCCTGTTATCATTTGCCACAAGCCTGTGGCTTTCAGGGAATGGACTAAAGTCCATGGTGGGGAAGCCTTGGCTGATGCCTCAATGTTGGTAGCTTTAAGGGAGGGTGCTTTAGACTG
Source organism: Macaca fascicularis (assembly GCF_037993035.2). Lineage (NCBI taxonomy): Eukaryota > Metazoa > Chordata > Mammalia > Primates > Cercopithecidae > Macaca > Macaca fascicularis. The sequence goes on along the minus strand of NC_088383.1, from coordinate 53,274,005 downwards.
ACTGTGATCCACAGAGAACTGCCCTCTGGTCCCAGTGAACAGTGATGGGCAGGTCTAAGAGAATTTCTTTGCCATTCGGATAACAATGTCTTAATGCACCTGAAGTGACTTGAAGAGAATGATCTGAAGAGATGCAGGTGAGGGGGGATGGTGGCTGAGGGGCTACTGGGAATTTCCCTATTCACAACTCATCTCTTCTACCAGAAGCATGTGAATCCCTACCTCCCTTCCTAATCCCTTCCCAGCGCAACCCAGCAGGACTTGCAAGGTGGAGAAGAGATGTTCGAGTTCCTCCTACAGAAGACCTTGGAAGAGATTCATACACAAAAGAAAGAAAGCAAAATAATGCTTTATGCTATTAAATTTTGCATTCCAAAACCTCAATTTTGTAATATGCAGCTTTATATGCCAAATTTGATGAAAAAAAGACATGAGACATGAAGAAAAAAGTAAAATGGCGGACATAAATCCAAACCTATGGATATTAACATTAAATATTAATGGATTAAGCAACACAAAAGACACAGATTATCAGACAGGATAAGAAAAACAAGATCCAACTATGTTACAGGAGATACACTTTAGATTCAAAGACATAAATGAGCTGAAAGTAAAAGGATGGAAAAGAAATAATCATGCAAACAACTGTAAGCACTGGAGTGGTCATACTGACATCAGACAAAATAAGCTTTCAAACTGAAATAGTTATCAGAGATAAGCAGGGACACTTTATAATAACAAAAAGGTAATTCATGAAGAAGATATAACAATTATAAACATATGTTTTTAACAGAGACCCCAAAATACACGGGGCAGAACTGATATAAATGATGAGAAAAATAGACCAATAAAAATAGTTGGCAACATCAATGTCACACTTGGAATCATGGAGAGAACAACTAGACAGGAGATCAAAAGGGAAATAGACAATTTGAACAATAATCTAAAATGCAAAACCTTCATGAGTGAAAAGATCTCCCCATAAGTCCTTAAAAGAAAAATAGCCTTTCGAGGGTTACACAGAGCACAGGTAAGAGAGAAATGGGGGTTACAGGCCCACCTTGAATACTGCTGAGCCAGGCACTCTCTGGGGAATTTATAGTCATTTATCAGAAGCTTCTGGGTCTTACGTTTCTCATACATAAAATGAGGTAAAAATGCACCATTCACCGGGTCTTTGTGGGAATTTTGAGAATGAAATACATAAAGGAAATTGATTCCTAGTCTGTGGGATGCTGTCCAATGGAAGACGTGCCAATCCTGGGCCTGTCTGCCCTCAGAGCCAGTGCAAGCCCTTTCCCCTCTCTGCATTATGGGGATGGGCTTCAGGGAAGGAGGGATTGAGCCTATTAGACTGTCATTCCTGGCTCCTGTGCCAATTGGTTTCTGGTGGCATTTACCCTAGAGAGAGGTGCTAAAAAGAGGGGTAAGAAGGGGGAAGCCAGGGTATTCCTCCATTACCATTTTCCCCACACCTAAGCACTATCTCCAGCAGACTTCCCTGAGGGTCCAGCTCCTACCAGGGAAGCCAAGACTCCAGCTTCCAAAGGGTGACCCTCGTACCTGGGCCCCATAGCACCAGTTACTTACTTAGTCAGTTCAACCCAGGAAGGGTTGTGGCTCCCTCCAATGTCACTGTGCTCTGGCCTCAAAGTCTTCCTATCACCTGGGTAATGAGAGTCTTCTATTATAAATACTTAGAGTGTCCTCTCTTTTCTTTGTTGAACCTTGGATGATTAATAGGATTTTTCTCCGAAACTATGAAAAGTGTGTAGGCAGAGATTCTGTCTTCAAGCCAACCAACGTTGACTGGGTTTCTGTAAACTGTTAGACCTTGAGCCAAGCCACAGAGAAGCAGCAGCAAGACAGGGCCTGCTCTACTGAACACAGAGCCTTAGCCATCTTCACCCTGCACAGAGCCTGGTGTAGAATAAGTGCCAGTGTGCACCTGTTGCTGAAAGTCTATTTCAATTGAGTTAGCATGTGTAGTGTGTGAGCTGTGCACCAGCTTCTCGGCCTGGTTTGCAGACACGTTGTATTTGATCTGTGGTGATACCCCATGAGAAACCAAGGCAGCTCACACCATGTAGTGCAGTGCTGTAAGCTTTGCCACCCTGCTATCGGCTCAAACCCTACCAGGGGTACAGCTGGCCGGTGGTCTCCCCATCAATGTCCTGCAACAACCTCCCCAAAACCAAAGTTGAACGGAGATTGGAGAATGGAGTGTCAAGAACATTTATTCATGATCACTCTTGCATTCTGAATGTGCAACATGAGTGTCTCCAAGGGGTGGTGTGGATGCTCCTCAGCCCCCAGATGAGCAAGGTGTCTACCTGGATTTTAACTATAAAGCTGCACTGTTACACTTTGTAACCTCAGGCACAGAGCCGTGGACATGCATCGCAGGGCACTGAATCTGTCCTGCATGACTAACAACTTGGGACATGTGAGAACATTTCTGTATTGTTTACACTAAAAGAACATGTATTTTTATTTCATAACACAGAACTGACATTTGACATGTTAAGTCAATGTAAATCACTGGTGAAGTTCCTGAATTACTGTGGAAGAGTAATTAGTCCCTATGGGCCTGTCGCTTCAACAATTTGCTATTTATCTTCTTTCAGATGACAATGTGGTTTTTCTTTTTATTTAAATCTTAAAACCCATAAATACCTCTCCACCCCCACTGCATCCTTCCCCAAAGACATACCCAATTCTTGTCCACCTCTGGGTTCAGCCAAGACCTTGTGGTAACAACCACAAATGAAGCCTCGGCTCTGATGACACTTCTGCTCCTGAAATCCTCTCAGGGCCAATCTTTCTGAATCAACAACTTGACTTTATTAACTGATAAGATTGACTCTGCTTCACATTCTAGCTTATTCTTGCATTGTTCGGATCATCCACATGCCTTAATTTGGAGAGAGGGAGAAGTGACATTTTTACCAGATTGGAGTACACTGCAGAGGCCAGTCTCTGGGGTCACATGCACAGCGGTACGACTTTCCTATTTATGTAAAAAGGAAACCAACTTTTCCCAGTCCAGGCTGTAAAGGCTCAGGACACCGTGGACAGGACGGGAGTTGCCTCGGTGATTTGCGGAACAGGAGGAGCTTTCCCTTCCAAGCTAAACAATAAGCTCCACTTTTTTAATGGCTCTTGGGTTAGAATTACTGATAAATAAGACAGAAATGTAAAAACCTCAAGTATATGATTACCTTAAGTCTCAGGGACACTTAACTAGAATAAAGTAACCATTTACTCTATTTTAAGATTTGGGTCTCTTGGTTGTGGGGGATGTGTAAAACATAGTCATTGATTTTAACTTTCCCATCCAATAAATTTACCAATTCAGACAAATTGAAGACAAGGACAGTTTAAATCAACTTAATTCTACAGGAAAGAGTACTTTGAGTATTTCAAATATTTCCAAGTACACACAGTAACTCAAACCAGGCTGGTGAAACGTTTCCTTCTTTAGAACAAAGGGAGCTCTGGTGGTGATTTGGGGATCGCTTTGGGTTCAGAGCCTGGAGGAGTTACTCAGATTCTGAGGCAGTTTCTGACAGAAGGAAAGGTGGTAGCCTAACGCTGGGGAGGGCAGTTTCATTAATTGGGACATGTGGGGAGGTTGTTGGAGATGGACAGAGGGACATTCAGAAAGACAGAAGTGGAAACATGGGTTTCTGAGGGGGGGGTTTCTAATGTGGGCAACAGAAGCGCAGGTAGACTTGAGCCAACAAAGGAAGCTGGGACCAGGCCATTTTCTCACAGTCACCCTGATGATGTTAGGAGCACCTTCAAGATGGGACTCGGCAGGGAAAATGTGTCATGAACGCTATGCAACCTGCGGTCATTTCTAGAGCTCAATTTAATTTTTTTCCCTTGGAAGTTATTTGGGGCACTCAGGGTGCACAACCCTGAGAACATAGGCAGAGGGAGTGAAGCTTGGCCTCGCACCCAAGCACACATGACTAGGGTCCCAGGGCTCCAGTGTTGAACTCTGCATGTGGCTCCAGTGTGGGTCACGGGGTAGGAGGTGTTAGGGATGGAAATATGCTCAGGGCAGAGCTGAGGAGATAAGAGACAGCCAAAAGGGAGTGATGGGTAAATGCACAAAGGTGTCCGGGAGGGCCCTGGTGCAAGCTGGCTTCCAGGACACAGCTCTCAGGGTAGAAGGAGCCTTTCTCTGACACAGTGGAGACCCAACCTTTTAAAGTGGCTGGAAATAGGTGTCCCTGTGGCCCCTGACCACTGAGGGACTGGACAGAACAGGACTCAGACTGCGGCCCCAAAACACTAGCCCCAGGCTCAGCTGCTGAAAGCGCCGGAAGCCGCCAGGATGCAGAGCCCACATCAGGACTCCAGTCATGGACCGAAGCTGCTCCCCAATTAGCAGGGAGCTTGGCCAGGCCGGGAAGGTCACAGGCTCGTAAGTCTCATGTTCTCTGCCTTCTAGGATGGTTCTCTATGGAGGTAGCCTCGGTTACATTCTGTGTTTTGTTTGCTTACTGACAGCATCAACACAAAGAGAGAATAACAATGTCCTTCCCCACTCCACTCCAAAGAACTCCCAGAGTGAGGACCCAGACGTGCCTGAGTCGCACCCACACCCTCTGATTCATAACTTGCCATAAAAACCCCCTGGGGGAGTGTCAACCACGCTGCCAAGCAAGGCGGGGTGCTGAGAAGTGAGGGCCATTCCAACATCAGTATCACAGTCAGTCCCCCTGTTTTCCACTTCAAATTCCAAACATGTGCCTACCCCACAGTGTGGGGTAGGGGCATGGCACAATATTTCATTTCTTTTGTGAGTTGGGGTATTCAGATTGAAAAGCTACTAAACTCAAAATGTGGGCCAGGCTGTCAACATGTAATACCTGGACACTTCGGGCCTCTGTGGACTTGAAGCATCATTAAGACACATCACTTCTGTGGCCAACCTCAGGTCAGCAGTTAGCCTCATCTTCATAAATTGCCTCCCCAACAACACAATATTTCTGTGCATTCATAGCTCTGTTTGTCCTCCATAAATCAACCACAGGCCTGTTTAATTATTCCTCAGCAATTTTAAACAACATTTTTAATGAGGCAGAGAATACATGAGGGCTAGCAAACAGGGCTTAAGGGTCTGTCATGGGTCATTCTGTGTATATTTTTCAAAGTCAGGCGTTCCCAAGATAAGTCACATCTCACCCAGATCTCGAGGCTTGGCCGATGGGCTTTTGCCCTGTGTGACCAGGCAGACTCAACCATCAGGAGGCTGCTTTCTGTCAATGGCCCTGAAGTGTGTTCATTATTATAAACACACATGATGAATGAGTGTTGTGGTTATGTGAGGAATTTGGTCACCTTGGCTCTGGCTGTGAAAGCAGCAGAGCTATGGAGAAACTGAACGAAGGGCCATGCCTTCCACTGAAGCCCAGGCAGCTGGTGTTTGAGCTTCATTAACTTGGAGATCCATAAATCTCTCCGCCTGGTTTCCAGGTCAGCGAGATTGCCGGGTGGAAGAGCCTCAAGCCCTCTCAGTTATGGGAAACATCCCTGTGAGTCTGCGGAAAGGTAGGCCTGGCCCCGATGTCCCATAGCCAGCAGGTCGCTCTTGAGGGAGTGGTCCAGAGGGTCCCACCATCTGATGGACCTGGGCTGGGGTATAACACTCAGCGGAGCTGCAGGAGGGGGGACGGAGTACTTGCTGCCTGGCTGTGTCTGTGCAGTGCTGGTGCTGGGGTCCCCACACAAACCCAAGCACCAGCCCTGGCACCCAGCTGAGTGGCCAGCCCACAGTCCCAGAGATGGCAAGGGCTGGCAGGAAGGCAAAGAGTGAAGGAGAAGCAGCAATTGGGCACCTGGCCCCAGAGATGCTGAAAGACAAGGGGGCCACTAGAAAGTCACAGGGAGCAGATTCCTGAGGGCCTGTCTGCAAATATTTATTTTTCTTTTTTTTGAACATTCTTAGGACCACAGAAATGGGAGCCATTTCAAGAAGGCAGACAGACTCTGCCCCCTGCCCCGCCAACACCCACAGCCGTGGCTGCCTTTCTTCCTCCTCCCCATCCTCCTTTTCCATCTCCCCGCAAGCCCAGATGTCATGCTGAGCCCTGCACACGAAGTGTCTCCTTTAACCGTCATAACAACCCCATTCTACAGATGAAGACACCAGCACATTGAGGGCATGAACCACAAGCCCAGAGATACCCTGTCCCTCCACAGAGGTGGATCCAGACCTAGTCCAGACCTATTCCAGAGCCCAGCCTCGCTGCATCTGGGGCACGATGGTCCCTGGCCTGGAGTGAAGAACACGGGATCCGAAACTTCAGAGTATGCCTCTCTGTCTCAGCCAAGCTCTCTGATCTGGAACATCCACAGGTTGTTTCTAATTGAGAAGGTACAGCAGAGCGGTTGGGGACCTGGACTCTCAAATGCAGTACAGTCGCAGGTTCTCAGCCACACGACCTGGGGAAGGCACCCAGTCACTCACAGGCTGGCAGGAGGTTACGGAGGTCACTGAGGCACAGCCCTCACAGGAGAGGTGGGTGGCATGGGCACTCAGGAAGTTGGCTGTTATTGGTCATTATTCCTTGACACCCACTCTGCCTATTTGTTCCCTCAAACGTCTTGCAAGAGAACCATGAAGAGATTGGGATTGTTGCTGATTTATGGTCATTACTGATGATGTCACGACTGTCCACTCAGGGCCCAAGGACACCAGGACAAGTTAGAAGCCCGCACAGCAATCCAGGAAGTTGTTATTTTAATCTTTAATGCTACTTTTTTTTGCCAAGCTAAACAACCTCTATCAGCCCTGTAGTATGTTAACATTTTGGGAAAAATTTACGAACTGCTCTAATCCATTTTTAGTAAAGCCCATTATCTCTGAATATAGAATCAAGGTTCCAATTAAAGCTCTGCATTAGAGAATTAAAGTTATTTGCCAAACCAGAAGAGAAAAAAAGACGATTTTTCATAATTTTGAAGTTCGTCTGCTGAAACCAGCAGTCTCCTTCCAGCCCTCAGGCAAGTGATCAACTCATTCAACATTTCAGAGCATCAACCACAAAACAGAAAACCTTCTGGGAATCTGGACAACACAGTACCTCCCACCAAGGGATCTCAGACAGTCGCTAGGGCTTGCACACACACATATGCACGCGTATACACACACTCGCATGGTTACTCTAGGATCCCAACATCGGTAGTCAATGTTTTTAGAAGTAGAAATAAATCCCAATTTCTTCCACTTTGGAAGCTTATAGAAGGCAGGCTTTGTAGGAGAAGTTATTTCAGCTAGGTTTAAACGTTTTTGTATGGTTTTGCTGGATAGAAATGGATGGGCAAAAACACAGAGGTTGAGAAGTGGGTGGGTTCTCAATGATGCTGAGGGCCAGGACCATCTGTGTCTGGAGACGGCAGGCGGGAGTACAGAGATGATGCTAGAAAACGTCCCGAATACATGTTATGATGCTAGGCATTTATTCTGATGGGCGTATTTTACTTCTGACAGCTCTCTGCAAAATCTCCAGCTCCTGCCTTTCTGGGCCTTCAGAATCCAGAAATGTATGGGAGCCATGGACAGCGCAGGCAGGGCAGGAGGCCTTTCCGGGCACTGGGCTGCCCTGCCATGGGCCACACGCTGCGCTTCTCAGCACCCATGGTTGTGTCACTTTCATTGGTGGTGCTGGCTTTAGGAGGATGTTGGGGACTCTTTCTGACTCTCCTTGTCAAGATGCCCACATTCTTTGTTAAGGAGCCATCTTCTTTCCTGGGGTCCCCTCTGCCCTCTCAGTTCTAGGATGGTGGAACTATCTGATAAGCTAAGTTTTCCAGGGTAGCCCAGGAGGGAAGGCAGTGCATGGTTGCACGGAACCTTGTCTGGAGATGCAGAATGAAGACCTACAGCCATGCAACCTCCCTTTACTCAGGTCTTTCCAATAGAGAAACTATTAGCCCCCAGGCCTGTGCATGAGGACAAAGAGCAACAAAGAAATGACAAACAGAGTTCGGTTCTAGGATGCCTGAAGTCTGCTTAAGAACAAAGGGGCATTTCATTTTGAGATGGGAACTGGGGACCCGGGGGCCCTGTCTGTTGCAATGACCCTTGGCTTCTGGAAGTGAGGGATGGCCCTTACCCAGCTCAGGCATCACAAAAATCCTCAGCCAAGCAGCTAGGAGCCCTTAGGGGCATTGTCAGCGTTGTCCTGCTGCCGGCTCCCTGGCCAGATGGGAGCCCAGATCACCGTGCCAGGTTCTTGAGGGCAGACCCTGCAGGCTGCTGAGTGAGCTGAGGAGGGTCAGGAGATACCTCCACTGACAGCTTTTGGCTGGTCAGTGAGTGCCCATGACCTTGGAGGAGGAGCCCAAGGTTCTGCCAGGCTCTGTCCCCTGTAAATTATTACATGGCCACCTTGTGGCTCAGAGGGCCCTACCTACTATATGAAAATGACATATCTTGAATGATTTATTTATGTGTTTAACAATCACCTAATGAGCACACGTGGCCATGTGGTTCCTCCCCTTGAGCTCACAATCTAATAAAAAAATATATAAGTCATTTCAGTGCAGTCTAGTGCATGCATTACCAGCATGTCCACACGACAGGGGTTGTTACAAAGGAGTATGGGATTCCCTTCAGGCAAGCAGGGACGTGTAGAGGCTGGATAAGCCTCCTCAGCGAGGCGATGCTCTAGACTTCTGGGTAGGAGTGTGCTCGGCAGATGTCTGTGCAGCCTGATTCCAGCAGAAGGAACACCAACTCTACTGTCCACACTTGGAACACTGGAGAGGGAAAGGGGACGCTGTTACCAATGATAATCAAATGGTAGGCATAAACCGGCGCTGTCCCCAGCCGTGTGGGACACGTGTTCGCCCTGTGTCTAAACAGAGTGTGCACAGGCATTGGAGGCATGAACAACATCTATTGAATTTGGGCTGTTAGTAACAAAAACCCTTGCTAAGTGTGTGTAACTCGAGTCCAAGTTGACCTCCAGGTGAGGTGCCGTTCAGCATCTTAATGCTTCCACCAGGGACCCAGCTGCCTTCTCCCCACGTGTTTCTCTGTCCTTACCCTCAGCTTCACCCCAGTGCTGTGGCCCCAGTGGTCTCACACAGCTAACAGCAACAGGCTACAGGCTCTCTTAGCCACACCAGCGAGACAGAGAGGAAGTCATCTTCCCTTCAGCCTGTCTCTCCACCCCAGGTCAATTACCCTGGGGATGCTGCGTGCAGAGAAGGGAGACAAGTCGCCCTCCTCCCAGGAGCTGAGCAAGGGGTAATGGGGCATGAGGAGAGAGGAGGAGAGCAGCGCAGGATGGGCAATCAGCAGTGCCAACCGCCAGGACAATTCCAGATTCCTGGAGCTACAGGCAGGGACAGGGGTCATAGGGGAAGGGGAAGAACATCAGAGTAGACGGAGGAGGGAGCATATTCTGAACAGTCCTGTCTGCTTTTCATGGAAAGTCAGGTTGAATTTAAGCTTTGCGCGTTTAGAGAACTCACCCTTGATGTAACATGGAGGGTGGACTAGGACTGGGCACATTATAGGCGGGAAATCAACAGTCATGCTATGGCAAAATTCAGGTGAAGGGTGGTGTGGCAGGAATTTGGGTAGCCAGGAGGAGAAGGGGGAATGGAGAAATATTCAGCTAGTTCCCACATCCAGAGGACTGCATGAGGGATTCCAGGACAATCCCCTGATTTCTGAATCCGAGAGCTGTGTGAGCACCCCCACCATTAATAAAGTTATATAATTCAGATAAATGAGCACATATCTTTGGTGTGAGAGGCTGCGGACTGGATGGATATTGAGTTTGAGGCAAGTTGAGCTTGAAGTACTTTGGAGTATGTGCAGGGACAGAGCTAGACTTTGGGAGTGAGTTGGAGCTGAGGACATTATCCTGGGAGCCATTGGCTGGCAGAGGGCAGCTGGAACCTTTGGCTAGCGGATGAGGATGACTCCTGGGGAGTATTGGCCTTTCAAACTGGCTTTGTCTCCTTGGCCATGTTGGGAACAGGCTCGTCAACTGAGACTGAGGCAGAAGGATTAATGCTATGAGTTCAGAAAGGTCTGAAGTGACCTTTTAGGGAACTGGGAGAAGGAGCTTCCTCACAGTAGGACCCTATGAGAGCAGCAAATCAACCAACTTCAGACAGAACCTTCTGGATTCCTGTTTATCATCCCTGTACTGAGGGCTCTGCATCAAGGCTGACTGCTCCCTCCTCTGGATCCCAGATCTGGATGTATAAACATTTTCTGGGCATCTCTTTGCACTGTGGGGAGGTTGAAGTCAGGGTCTACCCTTCCCCACCTCTCTGTCCCTGCAGTGAGCAGGTGACTATGCACACAGTGGGTACTTGGTAAATATTTGATGCTTAAGTGAATGATGGAATGGGTGCCTCTGATGAGGGCCCTGTTCACCCAGCCAGTCTGGTAGGTAGGCTTTCCTGCTCTGCCAGTCTCAAGGCTGCCACTCTCTGTGGCCATGTTGAAGGGCATGAAGCCAGGGGCTTAGAGAGCTTCTCTGCTCCCTAGGGTACTGAGATAGCAGCCAGGCAGGGCATGTTTCTGGTCACAGGCTTAGGAGAAAGGCCAGGATCCTACAGGGTTCACGGCCCTGGTATAGTCTGACCCCGGCAGTGAGAAGGCACAACCCAAGCACAGCTGCTGCTCCTCTCCATTCAGGATGGGAGGTTCAAGGCAGCACTAAACAATGCCAGGACCCAGGAGGCAGGCGCAGTGAGCAGGGTCCTGTCTTGCACAGTGTGGTGGCATCTGGAAGTCTGATACCCATTTCTCTTGCTCCCTGGATGACCCCAATCCCTGAGGACTTTAATGAAGAACATCACATTCCTTTGTGTGGTGTCAAGGGCCCCTGCGGCCTCACCTCTGATTACTACAGGGTTCATCCTACCATTCCTTGCTCCCCATGGTCCAAATCCAGGAAGCCCATTCCCTGGCCCACCCCAGGCCTCCCTCCATGACATGCCGAGCTCCTCCCACACCTGGCTTTGTGGTCACATCCTCAAGCAAAAGCCCTCCCATCTGGGTTAGCTGGCTGCCCCCAGAAGTCTTCGTGCACAATACTGAATGCAAATATCAGAGCGTAGGGGGCTGCAGGCTCCACAGAAACAGTTTTCTTGGCATGCTTGGTCTGTACTTAGCCAACGTTAATAATAATGAGCAGGTGAGAGGACGGCCCTGTGAGATAGGAGGGTCTTCTGCACTAAACTCACTGTCCAGGGATTTCCCTCAGCCTCCATCTGATGCCCGTCAGTCTTAACGGACCAGGCATGGGTTAAATGTTCACCAATGGTAACTGCACCCCAATAACACAGACTCTTTGTGGTACAATGCACAGAGCATTGGAGTAGAGCCACGAGGCCTGGCTTTACCACTACCGAGTCAATGTGACTGTTGACAAGTCTTGTCACCGCTCTGATCCTTTGTCTCCTCTTCTGTATATGGGATCATCGTACATTGCTCATAGGGTCGCAGCAACACATACATAGAAAGACTGGGTTTTTACAAGATGTGCCACCTCACCCAGCGGTGAAGCCTCCTCTTTTTCTAAAACCCGGGCAAAGACACATGTCAAGCTTGCCTTGTTAGCACAGTTGAAATTGGGGTAATCTTAGCCCTCCCAATCTATCAAAAAATGGGCCCTAACTGGATGGAGATCATGTTAAGTTTTAGGGTACATCAATGGATATTGTTCTTGGAAGGATTCTGGAGTGAGACACTTCTCCTTTAGGGGTCTGGGTGAGAGTACTCCCTATTTTGAGGGGCCCTGGACTGAGGTACTTTTTCTGGGGAGCTTCAATGGACCACTCTTCTTTTGGAGACTGTGGAGTGAAACGTTCTTCAGTTGGATAGATATAACCTGTTGGTGCAGATCTCTGGCAAATGAAACACCACCCCCATGGAAACTGCTCTGCAAAGACCACTGTTTGGATTGAACTGTGTCCCCCAAAAAGATAGGTTGAAGTCCTACTCCTGGTACCTGTGAATGTGACTTTATTTGGAAATAGGATCTCTGCGCATGTAATCAAGTTAAAATGAGGTCATTAGGGTATGCCCTAATCCAACAACTGGCATCCTCATAGGAAGAGGTGAAGAGATACAGTCAGAGACAGAAAGGAACAGTACACCCCATAGCTGCAAGTATTGGCGCGATGCTGCCACAAGCCAAGGAGCCCCCGGGCTACCAGAAGGTGGAAGAGGAAAGGAAGGATCTTTCCCTGGAAGCTTTGGAGACAGCATGGCCCTGTCAACATCTTGGTTTTGGACTTCAGGACTCCAGAACTGTGAGAGAATACATTTCTGTTGTTTAAGACACCCAGAGTGTGGGACATTGTTATGCAGCCCTAGCAAACTCACAACCACCTGCAAGCAAATAGAACTTTCTGCCCGTTGCATCCAGGAGCTCCCTGCTGTGATGACAGGGTGAGCAGCCCTGCTGAAACTCCCTGTGCTGTGGGGCAGTACTCTGTCCACTGTCCCCCCAGTCCCTGAGCTCTGACAACTCCTTCCCTGCCATGCCCTCCTCCTCCATGCCCTGCTCAAGTACAGTGCCTCCCCAGAGAGCTGCTCCGGCTAAATTAAAGCACACACCCCTGTGAAGGCTGAAAGCACAGTGGGGGGTTTGGTCCTGTTGTTTGTAACTACTGTTTCTTCTCTTATCTCCAGTTAGTCTCAACAATCATTTTACTGAGCACCTGCTATGTGACTGTCGCTGCCCTGGGCCCGTGGGACTCAGCAGCAACAGGGAAGACATGTGGAGCTGACGCTCTGGTGACTGAGCTGAGGACAGGGAGGTGGAAGAAGGGGCAGGTCAGGAACAGAAAACACACTGAACACAGACAACTAAGATCGTCTCTGGTTGTGAGAAGTGCTATAAAAAATAGCATCTCAGGTGGTAGAGAGTGGCACACATTAGGAGCGCTCTCTCTGAGGGCGTAACCTTTGATGGGAATGGCAGGGCCTCCCGGGAGGTCGCTGCAGGCACAGAACAGCTTCATCAATGGCCCTGAAGAAGAACAAGCACATTTTCCTTAAGGAAAAGGAAGAAAGTCCAGGGCCTGGAGTCAAGCGCCTGAATGGAGAACTTGAGGACATGCATTTGAAGGCTCAGGTATTTATGTTTTTTCCTATTACTTTTTATTATTTCTTTAATTCTAAAAACTGGAAATACAAACTTAAAACTGCAGGAAAACATTAAAAATCAGCTTCAGCAATCTCCCCAGGGACGACAACTAGAACCGTTTTAAGGGTGTTGCCTTCTATATCAGTGGTTCCCAAAGTGTGGTTCCTGAACCAGCAGCAATCAGTACTACTTAGCAAGTTCTTAGAAATGCAGATTCCTGGCCCCACCTCAGACCTACTGAATCAGAAACCCTGGGTTCAGAGCCCTGCAATCTATGTATTAAAGACACCTCCCCACCACCAGGTGATTCTGATGCCTGCTGGAGTTTGAGAAGCACTGATTGTTTCTACCAGTTCTCTATTACCTGCAGCTGGGTTGCACATTGGCCAAGTACGTTGGGAGAGGCCAGAGCTTAAAACATACCTTCCAACTGAGGTTGCACATTCACTGACCAACAGACCAGCTGTAGGAAGGGACATATGCAAGACCACAGAAGTCCGTCACAGCAAGCTGGTACAGCACAGAAGACAGATGGGACCCTGCAGAAAGGACACCAGGCACAGATAGGAGCCAGAGCCACGTGCAGTTGGACAGCTGGCAGTGAGCATTAGGAAGGCTTATCATCGAGGGGCCGAGTCCACTGGGGGTGCTGTGTATGCAAATCTCTCACAAGGACACAGGAAAGGTGAGATAACACTCCAGGGCATAGATGCTCTGAGCAGCAGTCTCCCACAGCAATATTCAGAGGCAGAGAAAATGCAACACCTCCGTTATAAGAATCAGGACACTCTTGGCCTTGGGTGGGACTAGCTGCAAGGCCAGTGCTGGTCTCTTTGTGTTGGGTGGAAATTGTGATCTTCTTCCTGCCTCACCACAGGACTGGCTATCAGTCCCTGCAAGCATCCCTAGTAAGGTGTTCCCTTTCTATGCTAAAATAGTAACACTCTCACAAGTCTCTTGACTCCCTGACTCAATCATCACTGCTGATGCTGGGAGCAGCCTGCGAGGTCCCTTGTGTAGCGCCCCTCAGCTCCCCATGAGCCCCCTTTCTGGAAGGCCATCAACACCAAAATAAGCAGGACTCAACAGGGGCTTTCGATAATCTTCATGGAATGGCATGACTCGAAGCACCAGCACTTGGTTTGTTGAAGAAGTCTCTAGGCTTTCAATCAGAATGTTTTTACTGTAATTGTCCCACAGTTCTGATAAACTTCCAGTCAGCCCTGAATCGGAAAATTAGAAAGCATGAAAGACAGTAACTACAGACACACAGGCTGCCAAAAAAGTAAAGCAGAAATGACTGACTGGCCAAAGGCAAGGAAAGAAAATGAAAAGCTAGAAAATCCAAGCTAAAAAGTTCTGGGACTATATTATATGGGAGAATAAACCTTCATAACATTCAGTTGTAGAACTGTGTTGTGATGGTTTTTGAAGGATTAGAGAGCAGATTTTGCTCCATCTTCAAAAAGATCATAGGCCGGTGCAGATGGGGACATGAAAAGTGGTGTTGGGAGGAGCTCAGCAAACCCTCTCCCCAGCAAAACAAACTTTTAACTGGAGAACATTTCACAAAACAATGATTTAAAGTCTCTGGGAATTGTCCTAAGGGCATATGGTAGATAGGAAACGTTTGTTCAAGAAATTCTACTAAATCTTAGTAATAACAGTGAAAGTCTGTGACATCTGAGTCACGACCAGCTCCCATGCCCACCCTCGGCTCAGGATGGAAGCTCTACTCTAAGTGGGTATGGCCAAGAACGTGGGGCTTCCTCTCCCTCAAGATCCAAGTCTAGGGCCACAGTTTCACTCAGGATGGAGAAGTTGTCAGCCAGTCTTGCAGCCCTACCCAGCTCTGTGCTGCAGGAGCTCTATTCCAGGCAGGTGTGCCTAAGAGGACCAGGGTTCCCTTCCTGAACTCAGGCCCCACTTATAAGGCTGAGAACATGGGACCCTGATCACCCCTGCCCCAGCTCACTTGCAGGGTGGCAGCTCAATGCCAGGAGAGGCAAGAGGAGAAGATCTCACTCATAGAGCAGGGGCATCTCTCCAGGAGAAAAGGGCCACTATCCCCATCCTTAGCTCTGGTTTTTATGGCATAGAGATTCTGCCCAAAAGGAGAAGGGGGTTTTAAGAAAAGGAAGACCCTCAACTCTCTTTAAAGGGATGGACATTATTTATCATATAGTTTGAGAGAAGAATGCCTAAGGGCATTGTTAAAAGCAGTGGAGATCTTGGTGATGAATAAGAGGAGGCTGTCTCTCCATGACAGTAGTAGCAGCAAGCAAGACCGTATACCAGTTAGAAGTTTAACAGACGAACCAGAGAAAGAGACTGCTAAGAAGAGCCCTCCTTGGGTCAGTGCAAGACATGAAGATGGGAACACCTTGCTCCTGCAAAAAGACATGGCTTTAATTGAATTAGACTAAGAAGCATTATATACCAAGGTATTTTTTTAAAAACAATAGAGCAAACAGCAATTACTGGAGGCTAATATCTGTGTGAGACATGAATAGAGGCAGACTAGCTGGAAGCTTAACAGGCAGATCAGGGAAAGAGAGTCAAAGTGCACCCAACTAAACCACAGATCTATGCTGGCCAAGGAGACTGATTGCCTTCCCAAGGCTGCACCCTCAGAGCAGAGACATCAGAGACTCCACACTGCAGGGAAACAGACATCACTGAACTAGTCAAAAGGCAAAAGCAAAGAGAAAACCTTGAACACAGAACAAGAAAAGTGACTCATCACATACAAGGGAACCCCAGGAAGGCTAACAGCTGACTTCTCCTCAGAAACAATGGAGGCCAGAGGTAGTGGGATTCCAAATACAGAAAGAAAAAGAATTGTCAGTCAAGAACCTTACAACCAGGAAAACACTTTCACAAATGAAGGCTAAGTAAAGAAAATCCTAAATTAATAAAAAATGAGATTATTCAATGTTAGAAGGTCTTCTCTGAAATAAATCCTAAAATAATCTCTCAGGCTAACAGCAGATAACTTCAGGAAGTATTTCAAATCCACACAATAAAACAAACACTGCCAATAAAGGTAATTATGTAGATAATTATAAAAGGCAGTATAACTGCAGATTTTTCTCTTTTCTTCTCTCAGTATATTTTTTACAAAACAATTACATAAGAAAAGGTGTATAATTGTATCATGGGGTCTATAACACATAGAAATGTAGTGTATTTGAAAATACCAAAACAAAGGAGATCAATGGAGAAAAGGTCATATGGGAAAGGAGACGACACCAAATAGTAACTCAGATCCACAGGAAGAAATGAAGAGAACCAGAAATGACAATAATGCATCCTTATGTTTCTATTAATAACTTACATAGAAGTTATAATGTATACAACAATAATAAAAGAAATGACAGGAGCAAGGGAAAAAGCTATATAGAAGTAAAGTTTTTGTATCTTACAAAAATTAAATTAATTTAAATCTAAATTAGATTAAGATGTATATTGTAAGCACCAGAACAACCACTAAGAAAATAATTCAAAAGAAGCTTAAAAATTTATTAAAGGAATTAAAATATTAAGTAGGAAATATTCATTTAATGCAAGAGAAAGTGGTAAAGGAGGAACAAAGGAAGAGGAAAAGAAATGAGACACAAAATCAAAAAGTAAAATGGCAGGCATAAATTCAACTATATCAATAACAACATTAAAAGGAAATACTTTAAACAATCCAATCAAAAGGCAGATATTTTAAGACCAGATGACACCAAAATCCACAGGCAAAATCCTACAGGAGACACTTTAGATTCAAAGACACAAACAAGTTGAAAGTGAAGGAACGTAAAAAGTCGTGTCAAACAGCAACAATAAGAGAGCTGGAATGACTATACAAATATCAGACAATACAGACCTTAAGGCAAAAAAAAAAAAAAAAAAAAAAAAAAAAAAACCCGTTACTAGAGATGTGAGAGAGAAATTCTATCATGATAAATAAGGTCAATCCATTAGGATACTGTAACAATTATAAGCACAGGCACCTAACAACAGAGCCTCAACTCAGATGAATCAAAAACTGACAGAACTGAAGGAAGACAGTGACAATTTGGTAATATCAGCTGGAGACTTTCATACCTCATTTTCAGTAAAGGTAGGAGAACTAGACAGATAAAAAAGCATATAGAAGACTAGAAATCACTACAAACCAATTCGACGTAAGAGACATCTATAGAATAATCCAACAATAACAGAATACACATTCTTCTCAAGTGCACATGGAACATTCTTCAGGATTTGCTACACCCTAAGCAAGGATCAATACATGTAAAGAAATTTAAATCTATACCAAGTGTTTCTCTAATCACAATGATATAGGAAATCAATAGAAATAAAGAAATTTAGGAAATTCACAAATATGTGGAAATTACATATTATTAAATAACCAATAGATTAAAGGAGAAATCACATGGGAAATTAAAAAATACCTGAGATAAATGAAAATAAAAACACAACATAGAAAAATTTCTGGGCCACATGTGAAGCAGTGCTTGGAAGAAAGGGAGATTTATAGCTCTAAATGCTTATAAATTGAAAAGAAGAAAGGTATCAAACCATTATTAAACCAAGCACCCCTGGTGGTCTAGTGGTTAGGATTCACTGTTCTCAAATCATTAAACTAACATTCCATCTTAGAAACTAGAAAAGAAGATAAACTAAACCCAAAAGAAAACAGAAGGAAGGAAATAAAAGCATTAGAAAAGAAATAAATAAGATATTGAATAGAAGAATAAACAAGAAAAATCACTAAACCCAAAAGTTGGTCCCTGGAAAGTATCAACAAAGTTGACAAACTTTTTGTTAGACTGACCAATAAATAAGAGAAGATTCAAATTACCAAAATCAAAAATAATAGAGGGCATCACTACTATTGGAGAAACAGAAGAGATTATAGAAGAATTCTATGTACAATTGTATGGCAACAAATTAGATAACCTAGATAAAATGTACAAATACCTAGAAACATACAAACTACTAGGACTGACTCAAGAAGAAATAGAAAATATGAATAGACACAACAGCAAAAACATGGAACCAACTAATGCACCCATCAATGGTGGATTGGATTTTTTAAATGTGGTACACATACACCACAGAATACTATGCAGCCATAAAAAGAAGGAAATCGTGTCTTGTGAAGCAACATGAATCCAGCTGAAGGTCATAATCCTAAGTAAACTAATGCAGAAACAGAAAACCAAATACTGCATGTTCTCACTTATTAGTAGTAGCTAAACACTGGGTACACATAGACATATAGACGGGAAGAGTAAACACGGGACTACTGGAGGGGAGACAGAAAGGAGCAGGGAAAGGCAAAAAAACTACCTATTGGGTATTATGCTCACTACCTGGGTAACGGGTTCAGTCACACTTCAAACCTCAGTGTCACACAATATACCTTTGTAACAAACCTGCACACGTACCCCAATTCTAAAATAAAAATTGAAAAATAAAATAAAATCTGAATAGATCTATAAAAGTAAAGATATTGAATTAGAATTGAATTGAAAAGTAAAGATACTGAATTGAATTGAATTGAATTGAATTGAATTGAATTGAATTGAATTGAAAATAATTGAAAAGATATCGGACTGAAATTATTCACAAAGAAAAGCTAAAGGTCAGATAACTTCAATGGTGAATTCTATCAAACATTTAATGAAGAATCAACACCAATCCTTCACAAACTCTTCCAAATAAATAGAAGAGAAGGAAACATTCCAACATATTTTACAAGTTCAGTGTTACCTTGACACCAAAACCGGACGAAAACATCACACACAAAAAGAAAACTATAGACAAAGCACTTACAAATATAAATATAAAAATCCTCCACAAAATAATAGCAAACCAAATCCAGAAAATATATAAAAAGAATCATACACCATGACTAAGTAGTATTTATTCAAAGAATCCAAGATTTGTTTAACATCTGAAAATCAATTCAAATAGTAATTCATATTAATAAAGACAAAAGCATATGATTATCTTAATAAATAGAGAAAAAGCACTTGAAAAATTCAAAATTTTTTTGTAATAAAAAGTCTCAATAAATTAGAAAAACAGGGAATTTTCTCAACCTGATAAAGACCATCTATGAAAAACTCACAGCTAACTTCACGATTAATGATGAGAAACTGAATGCTTTTATCATAAGTTCAGGAAACAAGACAGAGATGTGCATTCTGACCACTTCTATTCAGCATTGTACTGGATTCTTGCCAAGACAGTGAGGCAAAGAAAGAAAGGAAAAGGAAGGAAGGAAGGAAGGAAGGAAGGAAGGAAGGAAGGAAGGAAGGAAGGAAGGAAGGAAGGAAGGAAGGAAGGAAAGAAAGAAGGAAGGAAGGAAAGAAGGAAAGAAGGAAGGAAGGAAGGCCGATCACACTGAAATAAAAGAAGTGAAGCTTTCTCTACTTACAGATGACATATCTTGTATATGGAGATTTCTAAAGAATACACTCAAAATGATTAGATCTAATAGACAAGTTGATCATATTTGCAGAATACAACATATACAAACATTGAGCCATACAAAAATGAAATTTTAAAAAATTATTCCATCTACAATAACATTAAAGGAAATAAAATTCTTAGGAATAAAGCAAACAAAAGAAGTGCATGTTTTGAACTTGAATCTACAAAACATTACTGAAATAGAAGACAAAAATAAATTGAGAAATGCCTCAGGTCAATACTGATTAATTGTATTAATTAGTATTGTCATATTGTCAATATTAAGTCAATATTAACCAACATATAAGTCAATATTTTAAAATATTGATTAATATTGGTTTAGAATACTGAACCCATCACCCACAGATTCAAGGCTATCTCTACCAAAATACTTGCTGACTTTTTAATCCTGAAATCTGCATGGATATGGCAGTCACCTGGAAAACCTAAAATAATCTTGAAAAATAAAAATAAACATGGAAAACTCATACTTGTTGATTTAGAGGCTTACTACAACACTATAGTAATCAAGTCAATGTAGTACTCCTATAAGGACAGATCAATGGATTCGATCTGGGAGTCCAAAAATAAGCCCCTACATTTATGGTCAATTAATTTTCAACAAGGGAAGCAAGACAATTTAGTGAAGGAAAGATTTGTCTTTTCAACAAATAGTGACAACTATCAGACAACAAATGGTGACAACGAGTATCAGACAACTGGATATTCAATGCAAAAAAATGAAACTGAGACCCTACTTTACATCATACTAAAAAAAAAAAAAATACCCAAAATGGTCACAAATGTAAATGTAAGAACTAAAATTATAAAACTCTTAGAAGAAAACTGAGGAGCAAGTCTTCATAATCTTGGGTTAAGCAATGGTATCTTAAATATGACACCAAAAGCACAGGTAAAATAGTAAAATAGATAAATTGAACTAAAAAACCTTTGCACTTCAATGGGCATGATTAAAAATGTGAAAAGATGACCTCAGAATGAGAGAAAATATTTGCAAATCAAATATTTGGATAAGAGACTTATGTCTAGAATATATAATATGCTCTTGCAAATCAATAATAAAAAGACAAATTAAAAATGGGCAAAGGATCTAAATAGACACTTCTACAATGAAGATGTGCAAATGACCACATGAGAAAGTAGTCAACATAATTAATCATTAAGGAAATACAAATCAAAACCACAATGAGATGCCACTTTGCACCAGATGGAATAGTTATAATCAAAAAGACAACAAATAATAAGTGTTGGTAAGGAAATGAAGAAACTGAAACTCTCACATTTTGCTGAATAAAGTGTTTACTCAATGTATTCTAATGTACAATGATTGCTGAATAAAGAATTTACTTAATGTATTCTAATGTAAAATAGTGCAGCAAAATTTTGACAGTTCCTCAAATAGTTAAGCATACTTAACATGTGATCCAGCAATAGTAATTCTAGGTATATATCCAAAAGAAATGAAAACGTACAATACAAAGTCTTGTACATGAATGTTCATAGTAGCATCATTCGTAATAGTCAAAATTAGAAAACAGTTCCAATGCCCATCAACTGTTGAGTGGATAAATAAAATATGGTGTATCCATTGAATGGAATATTATTTGGCAATAAAAAAAGAATAAAGCAGTGATACATGCTATAAAATAAGTGAACCTTGAAAACATTATGCCAAGTAAAAGAAGCCAGTCACAAAAGACCACATAATCTATTATTCATTTACATAAATTATCCAGAAGAGATAAATCTATGAAGACAGAATTAATAATGTCCAGCACTTGGGGGTTAGGAAACATTAGGAGTGACTGATAATGAGTACAGGGTCTCTTTTGGGGATCTCAAAAATGTTCTAAAATTAGATTGTGATGATGGTTGCATAATTGTGAATATACTGAATCATTTAATGTACACTTTAAATGGGTGAACTGTAGGGCATGTGGTTTACATATCAATAAAGCTGTTAAAGATGTGGAGCTGTGTATTAGCTTTCATATGTTACTCATAATTTTATTTCACTTTTTATTTCTCTAAACCTATGAGATATTATTTTATATATTTTTTTTTCCTTTTCTTTTTTATTATACTTTAAGTTCTAGGGTACATGTGCACAACGTGCAGGTTTGTTACATATGTATACTTGTGCCATGTTGGTGTGCTGCACTCATCAATTCACCAGCACCCATCAACTTGTCATTTACATCAGGTATAACTCCCAATGCAATCCCTCCCCCTCCCTCCTCCCCATAATAGGCCCCGGTGTGTGATGTTCCCCTTCCAGAGTCCAAGTCATCTCATGGTTCAGTTCCCACCTATGAGTGAGAACATGCGGTGTTTGGTTTTCTGTTCTTGTGGTAGTTTGCTGAGAACGATGGTTTCCAGCTGCATCCACGTCCCTATAAAGGACACAAACTCATCCTTTTTCATGGCTGCATAGTATTCCATGGTGTATATGTGCCACATTTTCTTAATCCAATCTGTCACTGATGGACATTTGGGTTGATTCCAAGTCTTTGCTATTGTGAATAGTGCTGCAATAAACATACATGTTCATGTGTCTTTATAGCAGCATGATTTATAATCCTTTGGGTATATACCCAGTAATAGGATGGCTGGGTCATATGGTATTTCTAGTTCTAGATCCTTGAGGAATCGCCATACTGTTTTCTACAATGGTTGAACCAGTTTACAATCCCACCAACAGTGTAAAAGTGTTCCTATTTCTCCACATCCTCTCCAGCACCTGTTGTTTCCTGACTTTTTAGTGATTGCCATTCTAACTGGCCTGAGATGGTATCTCATTGTGGTTTTGATTTGCATTTCTCTGATGGCCAGTGATGATGAGCATTTTTTCATGTGCCTGTTGGCTGTATGCATGTCTCCTTTTGAGAAATGTCTGTTCATATCCTTTGCCCACTTTTTGATGGGGTCGTTTGCTTTTTTCTCGTAAATTTGTTTGAGTTCTTTGTAGGTTCTGGATATTAGCCCTTTGTCAGATGAGTAGATTGCAAAAATGTTCTCCCATTCTGTAGGTTGCCTGTTCACTCTGACGGTAGTTTCTTTTGCTGTGCAGAAGCTCTTTAATTTAATTAGATCCCATTTGTCAATTTTGGCTTTTGTTGCTGTTGCTTTTGGTGTTTTAGATATGAAGTCCTTGCCCATGCCTATGTCCTGAATGGTATTTCCTAGGTTTTCTTCTAGGGTTTTTATGGTTTTAGGTCTAACATTTAAGTCTCTAATCCATCTTGAATTAATTTTCGTATAAGGAGTATGGAAAGGATCCAGTTTCAGCTTTCTACTTATGGCTAGCCAATTTTCCCAGCACCATTTATTAAATAGGGAATCCTTTCCCCGTTGCTTGTTTTTCTCAGATTTGTCAAAGATCAGATGGCTGTAGATGTGTGGTATTATTTCTGAGGGCTCTGTTCTGTTCCATTGGTCTGTATCTCTGTTTTGGTACCAATACCATGCTGTTTTGGTTACTGTAGCCTTGTAGTATAGTTTGAAGTCAGGTAGTGTGATGCCTCCAGCTTTGTTCTTTTGACTTAGGATTGTCTTGGCAATGCAGGCTCTTTTTTGGTTCCATATGAACTTTAAAGCATCATCTCAGCCCAAAATCTCCTTAAGCTGATAAGCAACTTCAGCAAAGTCTCAGGATGCAAAATTAATCTGCAAAAATCACAAGCATTCTTATACACCAGTAACAGACAAACAGAGAGCCAAATCATGAATGAACTTCCATTCACAATTGCTTCAAAGAGAATAAAATACCTAGAAATTCAACTTACAAGGGATGTAAAGGACCTCTTCAAGGAGAACTACAAACCACTGCTCAATTAAACAAAAGAGGACACAAACAAATAGAAGAACATACCATGCTCATGGATAGGAAGAATCAATATCATGAAAATGGCCATACTGCCCAAGGTAATTTATAGATTCAATGCCATTCCCATCAAGCTACCAATGACTTTCTTCACAGAATTGGAAAAAACTATTTTATGTTCTTATATGGTAATTCCAATATCACAAGTTTCTTTGTATCTTAACTTTAGTTTCTAATTTCTGATGACTCCATTTGTTTTATCATGTCTTTGTGGTGTTTTTGATTTTGAGATTATATTCATTGAAACTTTATCTATGGAATTTCTTTGAGGTCTTGGTTGTGGGGTAATTTCCCAGAGAGGATTTATCTTAGTTTCTGCAAGGTGTCTTGGGCCCTTATCATCCAGGTCTACTTGGATTTTTAATCTTTTTCCCCTGGCCACACAAGTAGTTTGAATCTGTGTTCCAAGCCTTTATTAGTTTTCTTTCATATGATTTTTTTTATTGTTGGAGACAAGAATATTTTCTTGCTATCCTTCATTTCTTCCTTTTTGTTTTAGTAGTTCAGAATTTTACTTGGAATTGTTCCCCTTCAAGTTATCAATTTTATGCAGGGGTCTCCAAACTAATTTTTTAAAATTTAATATATGTATTAAAATTTTTATATAATTTCAACTTTTATTTTAGAGGCAGGGAGTACATGTGCAGGTTTGTTAAATGGGCATAGTGGGTGATGCTGGGATTTTGGATACAAATGATGCGGTTAAACAGGAAGATGAAGGAAGAGGCAGACCTCAGCATTTAGAAACCTGTCCTTAGAGAGCCCCGCTCCCCAAGGGCATGGGACTGAACAGGCAGAACTGGAATACTAGGCAGCGCAGAGCTCAGCAGCGGATTCAGATCTCAGTTCTGAGACTTGCTGGTGCTTCATCTCAAGTAACTGGCTTAACTTCTCTGAGCCTGTCTAGAGAAATTCACATCTGTTTATAGAGTTGTTGGAAGTGTTGAAGTAGGTCCCGTGCACAAAGCGTTTAGCACAATACCTGATAGGGTTTGATAACTGATAACTACCTAATGGTATTGCCGTTGTTATCACCATAAGTTACAGGGACCAGATTAGAATGTATAAATCCTTGGAGTACCCAGTGCTACACACAGGCTCCAATCACCCAGTTCCTTGGGGTGTGGTCACCTGTACTTTTACTTCCTACGGAGATATTTTGCCCTAGATTTACTGAGCAGGGTTGGGTGTCATTTATCACTCTCTCAAGTGTCTCTAGACTCTTTTTCAAAAGCACATCTAACTCTACTCCTCAAAGTGTCATTAAAAAATTATGAGGAAACACAGTGGGATTTACTTCTGGTCTTGTCCGCAGGGGATCTTAGTGTCCAAAGGCCAGCTGTGCATTCTGATGAAATGAGCCATTGGGCTGCTGGTAGCAGTCAGGGTAAGCACGACTTTTCCAAATGGTTGTCTGATCCTTGAATTGTAGGGTAAAGTAATTTGCTGCCTTCCTATTAGGGATGTAAGAATAGAGAGATCATACAGTGGGAACCAGTGTCAGACTGCCAAGTACAGCCAAGCCTGCCATGCTGTCCCCTTCGTCCTTATTCTCACCCAGTCAAGGAGCACCTCCTAGAACTGACAGCTATAAATAATTCTATCAATTTTTTCTCTCAAATAGGAAGTTTCCAGCAGCAAACCCCTTCAGAGCCAGAACTGTATCTTAAATAATTCCACAGTCACCTACAGCAACCTTCCCATGAGTGGCACAAAGCCTGCATCTTTGCAGTGATGGTGGTGAAGCCATTACTGACCAAAGGTAAGTCGCCATTTGTGATTTGGTTGAAATGACAAACACATAATCCTGTCTGCTCCTAACTGGAGGGACAGTGTGAGCCCCGACTCCTCTGGGGAGTCAGAATGTCACTGGACATAGGTGGTGACCTACTGAGAAAGCAAGGGCTGCAGTTCCTTCTCCTGGTACATGCAGCGGGTGGGGAGGGCCAGGTTAGTTGGAGTTGACTTCCCTGGGGTCCAGACTGACCCAGCACCTCAGCAAGGGGCAGAGTGGAACCGTGCTAAAATGGTTTTCAAGAAGGATATGTCACTGCTGACTGTGAGAATAATTTCTTCCCAGCTGTATTTGTCTGGGGATTTGTGGCTGGGAGATGGACAGGATCCCTGAGCGGGAAGACTGTCATTAGTCTCCCCAGAGTGGAAGCAGACACACTTAGGGGAGGTGATGAATGACAGGCACTTTCTGGCTCACAGATGGCCTCCCGTTAGGTCACTTAGTGTGTTTTTCCCTAATGGCTTTCTCAGTGTGGGTCAGGGACAGATGCTGGGAATGCGCGAGCACACACACACTGAACATGATGCTTTGTGTTGTCTAACTTACTTTGACTTTCCGATTTGTCTCCTGGACTAGGTTAAGCTACTGTCACCTTCACAACTGGTGGGTGGGGGCTGAGGCCTCAGAGTGCTGGGATCCTTCACCCATGTCATGTCCCTGTGCACACAGCCTGGCCTCCACCCTCAGATTCACAATCACAGGGCATGAAGTTCATCTAATTCAACCCGTCCACTTTCCAGCTGACAAAAGTTTGGTCAAGAGAAGGGAAGTGTATCACCCTGTTGTTTCAACGCCGCTGGGTGTGAGGCCACAACCAGACACAGGAGGGTCTCCTGCCCTCAGAAACATGTGCTATCTCCCATACCCACCGTCCCCCACAGGATCTGCTCCCCAGCACCCCAGGAGTGTCTGTGGCAGCTTGATTAGCCATAAATACTCTCCTAATAAACCTACCCTGTTATAGGCTGTTTCTGTTAGGAGGAATTATTGCTGCCACAACATAAATTTCCTAGAAAAGATATGGTCGGGTCACACAATGTAGCCTATTATGAGAACCAGAGTAATAAAAGAGCCAGATAATTTATGTGTCTCTCTGGGTTCCCTACGCTTATCTCTAAGGAAGGAGCCAAGATGTTGAGACAAATAGAGAAGCAAATGTGTGTGGCTGGAAACACTGTGTAACTTGTCTGGTACTTTTTTTGCAAAGGCATTTTGAACATTGAAGCTGGCCTTGGCTAATGATGATCATCGTTCCTGTGGAGGAGGACAGCCATTCTCCATCCTTACTGAGGACAAAGGAAGTGGGAATAAGCCACTAGAGAAGTCACATGTGCTTTCTAATGAGGCAGGATCTCGTCTGTGAAGGGTTGGGGCCCAGGGGCATTTTAGGGTGGACAGAAGACTGGGACCCTCCCTCTGAGCTCCACTGATGCACAGGCACTCTGCAGCTTAGAGGGTGGGACATGCAGTGTGGCCTGGGGGGCCAGCTGCCCCCCCTAGTGGGCATTTCCCTGGCAGATGAGGGCACTCCTGTATCTGCCCCATGCCATACCCCAGGCTGATCCTAGACAAGGGTATTTAAGGAGCACAAAGGCAGCCATCTGGGTCCCTCCTGCCACCGCCTGCCAGCCAGGGTCATTTACTGAGACTGAGCATCACCCAAGGCCTGGGCATCTTCCTGGACTGTGAGTTACTTTCAGACCCAGGACTCTTCGAATGCATCTCATGACAGAGAGGCAGGCAGACAAGCACGGGATGGAACAGGCAGCCAATGCTCCCTGTCAGACAGAAGTGGGGACAAGCTGTCTGCGTTGCCAAGAACCTTGGGGCCCAAATCATGCTGACTGGTGAAAAAGAAGTAGCGTCCTTTCCTAAAGAAAGTACCTCCAAAGGCACCATAGTTCAACGGAACCTTCTTGATTAACTGGGACTTAATTTATTCAATGCACTTCTGCACAAGTAGAGCTTGTCATGCTCCACAGAGTCGGGAGTAGTGGCTCAGCTCGGGGGGAGCTTGCCCCCTCCCCAGGTCCTGCCACCTTTCCCACCCCCCCAACTCCCCCCTACCGCCTCCCCACCTCCCCCTCCAGCTTCCCCACCAAGCCACTCCCACGCCCTCCACCCCTCTTCCCCACTCAGCTACCCACACACATCCCCACCCACGCCTCCCCACCCAGCCACCCTCACATCCCCCACCCATGCTTCTCCATCTGGCTACCCCCACGTCCCCACTTGGCCACCCCCACGGCCACCCCACTCCACCAACCCTTGCTTCCCCACCCAGCTGCCCCCATGCCCCCCACCCACACTTCCCCAGCAGGCTACCCCCATGCCCACCCCCCAACCCAGACTCAGCAGCACACTATTCTGGCTGGGCATGGGCTGGTGAGGCTGTGCCAGCTCTTGCTATGACATGACATTTGTGTTGATGGTTCTTTTACTTTAGTGTCCTCAGTTTGTTATGGTATATATTGACGGGAAAAATAGAAAGGTAATTTTCCTTCACTAAGAATGGAGCTAGGTCCGTGTTCTCGACTGTCTCATGACAGAACAGTTACTTGTCCCCATTCCCCCACCCACGGTGGCACTGGGCCATGGGAGTGGGCCACCTCCTCTGGGTGGCGCTTGGGCCAACTAATATTCTTGTTAGCAACTGGTTGTCGCAGAGCCTTTCCACAGAACACTGGTTTTCAAACATGTAGAGCAGTCCACATAACTGCCACTAACCAACCCTACTCAGAATCTACCCTCTGTGATGTGGGGCCACCTGGTATCTCGGGGTCCCATTTAGGGCCATCAGTTTTTAGTTTCATTTTGAGTTTGCTCAGAAGTACAATAAATAGAAGACAGTAGGATCTTTCTGCCTGAAGGGATCCCAAAAGAAACAACATTTGGCAGGAGAGGGTCGTGACCTTGCCTTGCTTTAATCATGAAAAATTGTGTGCACCAAAAGAGAAGTGCCCTGCTGCTGCTGATTTTGAGTTGGTTACAAGAGTCTATAGCAAACACTCTTCTATGAGAAGCTGATGAAATCAGCATTTGGAAGCAGCTTTGAAATCAGCTCCTGTCTTACAGGCGACAGCTTTATTCTGTCCATGAGACTGAAGATGCTTCTCCTTAAATCACATGCTCACCTTGGTGTGCTAAGGAGGACATGGCCAGAACCCCTGGCTACTTGAGTCCCCACTGCCCCTAGTGTCTAGCCCAGGCCACTCCCTGCTAAAAGGCACTGCTCTGGGGAAGTCCCAGCTTCTGGCCAGGAGACACAGTATCCCTGAACTGCAGGGCCTCTCATAGGGCTCTCCCGGGCATGCTGAGTTCTCTCAGAAAGATGCAGAACAGAGCGGCTTTCAGAAACGTAGGACCTCATGGAGCTCCATGGTGATGGTGCCTGCAGTCCCTGTTAGCTCACCCATTGACAGGTGAGTCAGGAGCCCTGAGGCCACACCCTGCTTCCCGCAGTTTCACCTTCTGGCATCCACACCTTCCCTCAGTCACTCCCCTGCTCAGAATCATTCTACAGCTTCCGCTGCTGAAGAGGGAACTCAACCGTTAGGCTCTCTTCAAACTGGGCACTAAACACTCCCTTTGGTTTTAATTTCTGTCAGCCTTCCTCACTCCATCCCTCCATTTCTCTGTCTCATAGGATGCTACCTCTTCTCGGCACCCTCAGTGCATAGTCCCACCTCTGCATTTTACCCATTTTCATTTTTGCCTGGAATGCCATTTCTCTTTTTTTTCCCCACATGATGAGTTTCTCATTATCCTTCCAGGTCCAGCCTGCCTTTCCTGGCTTCCCTCCCATCCCATCATTCTGTCTCATCAGTTTCAGAATCAACTGCTCTTTCATCTGTGTGCCCATGACCCTGTGCACATGCCTCTCTCAGGTCGCTTATTCCTGTGCTTTGTGGACCATCTCCCCGCTGAACCATGAGCCATTCAAGGGCAGGAGTCATTCAAGGGCAGGAGCCATATCTGCTCCATGTTTGCACCCCAACTCCTAGGAAAGTCCCTGGCACCTAGGAGCTGAGTTAATTAATGGAGTGTGTGCTCCAGTTAGTGCTGCCAGATTCCCCCATGTTATCAGAGGAATACAAACATGCAAGATCTGGCTAAGTGCTCCAGTGGGGCAGGCAGCGGGCCTGGGGCTCCTAAAGTCAGTTGACTTTTGGTCTCTTCTGGAAGCCAAACATTAGGAAGCTTCCTGGAATGGAGGGGCAGGCTGCAGGACAATCTTACCCAGACACCTGGAAGCCCAACAGTGTGGTTTGCCTCCCAGAGATGCCCAGAAAGGCAGGATCTCAACGTCCTCCTCCACTCTGGCTCATATACTTTTACTCAAAATACAATGCAACGAATGGTCCCCACTTGGCTGTGACCACAAGATTTTTGTCCATTGCAATGCAAAATACCAGCTGCAGTCTGAATGCAGTCCTGTTGCATTTAGCTGAACGATCAGTGCTTTTACCTATACAGCATCTTCAACCTGACATGTGCATAGCTTTGTAAGCACAATATCTTCACACGTCCTTTGTTGCCTCCCCCTGAGAGATTCTGGAGGGAGGAGAGCCACTGTCCAGACATCTCACACTGCAGGAGAGGATGTGAGCCTCGGGTGAAGGGAGGTAGCACAACCTTGCTCATTGTTCCCACAGCCAGGAGAGAGCCACTCACCTCCTGGTGAAGAGCGATGCTTGGCCACATCTGAGAACAAGCTAGGGAAGAAAACCCTGAACAGACTGATAAAATGAAATGTAAGTCAACAAAGAATTTTCCAAAAACTTGGCAAAACTATAAATGCAAAGCAAACGAATCCACAACCAAAAGGGAACTGGGAGCATCGGGAGGCTGCTTCCAGACGTGTGGCACTCTGAGAGCTGGGAGTGGGAACTATGCATTTCATGTGCAAATAGAAGGTGGTGACCAGTGCTGAAATTCACAATGGCCCATTGGAAGACATGTTGAGAAATCATCGCAGATGGACATAAAAAAAGAGAAAGTCAGACTATGCTAATAATATATTCTTACTGCTCATAGGTCAGAACTGAAGGTTGTGGTCAGTGTTTAGCCTCTCATTCTCTGATTCCAGCCCCCACAGCCACATTCACCTTTTTGCAAGTGATTTCAGTTTGAAACCTGGGCTCTGGTAGCTATTAACACATACACACACATGCACAGCACACACACACACATGCACAGCACACACACACCATGCACTTCCATGTGACCTTGCTTAAAAAGAGAACTATCTGTTATCATCCTTACTAAATCCATCTGTGTCCCCTGGCTCATCCCTGGAAGGCATCCAAATGACATTTATAGGCCTCCCAGCTGGTGAGCGAACGTGCTAAGCCATCCCTCACTGCCAGCTCTGGGCAAGCCCCTTGCAGTCTTCTCTCCCTCGCTCACACTCATGACAGTATGTAACCTCCATCTGCCACCCTTTGCAATCTCATCACCATCAATATGCTCCTTCTCCCATTAAAAGTAAAACCCTGCCTCATCCTCACACCTCTCCACAGTTACTCTCATCCTTTCTCCTCTCATTCACAGGCAAACGTCACCACAGATTGTCACCAGCCATTTCTTCTCCTGCCCCCATGCCTTGGCCCACAGTAATCTCTGCCTCTACCTCCACTGAACCTTTTCCAGCCACAAGTCAGCACAGGCCTCAGCACAGGCCTCTGGGTCACTGACGCTAAGGGCCTCTTTGCAGTCTTTGTCTTTTGTGACACCATGGGCTGTTGCCTCTTCACTAGAACTCACCTATCTCCTCTGATCTCACACTCTCTCCTTTCTCTTTCTCTGGCCCCCTGGGCTGCTTTTGTTCAGCCCTTCCTTATGAAAAACCTGCAGAGTCAAAGTTACTCAGAATCTTCTCTCCATCCACGCTACCTCCCCTGTGGCCCCACCACCACACAGTTGCCTTCACTGCATGTGCAATGAATGAGCTCCAAGTCAGCTGTGACAGTGATATTTTTGTCCATTGCAATGCAAAATACCAGCCGAATTCTAAATGCAACCCCCAATACCATGCTGAACCATCAGCGCTTTTAACTATGTAGCGTCTTCAACCTGAGGTGTGCATAGCGCAGCTGGGGACCTGCCTCTCTCTCACTCCAGCCCAGCCCCGCTCCAGTCCCCAGGCCCCTGAGAAACTAGCTGCTCGTTTGTCATTTTACTGGGCATTTCTCGGTGTCATTCAACTCAGCGTTTTTAAAATGCTGATGCTGTTCCTCTGCTTTGCTCTAGAGTTTTTCCTCAAGGGTCCCGTCTCTAAGAATGCCACCAACTGCCCTCTCAGGGACTCGGCCAGTTTCCTGGGAGTCATCATGGGTTCCCTGCGTCCCATCTGGTAGCAGTAGAATGCCTCTCAGCTCTAAACCCATCTCTCTCATTTCTTGCTCAGCAAAAAATGAGCTGTAAGTATTTCTCTCTGCAGTTGCCACCAGGTTCAACTGTCAATAGAGGACGCTGAAGGGACGCAGCAGCAGAAAGGGGCTCTCTTGCTGGTGCTGGCCTATTCCTCCTACTACTGAGTGTCAAGGCTTCAGAAATGACATGTGGAGGTGGAGATGGGGGTGCCCAGCGGGGCTTTGCCCAGCCTCACTTCTGGGGAGCGCCATCTTTGTGCAGCTCATAGTGTTGGGCAGCCCAGCAACACCTGGCCACCTCCTTCATGACATGTAATGGGCAGTAGCCATACCCTCTCCAACCGGGTCTGAATCCCAGCCTTGGTGAGGGGCCCTCCAAGTTTCCATCCTCCTTGGGTATTTTTCCTCATCCCCAGAGTATTCTTTTAAGTTAGTTTTTGTCCTTTATAGTTATTCCCACATTACAGTTAAGAGTTGTTTTGTTTGGTTTGGTTTTCGAGATGGAATTTCACTTTTGTGGCTCAGGCTGCAATGCAATGGCATGATCTCGGCTCACTGCAACCTCTGCCTTCCAGGTTCAGGGATTCTCATGCTTCAGCCTCCTGAGTAGCTGGGAATAAAAGCGCATGCCACCATACCGGCTGATTTTTTGTGTTTTTAGTAGAGATGGGGTTTCACCATATTGACTAGGCAGGTCTCAAACTCCTGACCTCAGATCTACCCACCTTGGCCTCCAGAAGTGCTGGGATTACAGGCAGAGCCACCATGCCCAGCAAGAATTCTTTATGTTAAACTTTCTCAGTCCAAATGATTGCGTGGCTTCTGCCTCCTCATTAGACCTAACTGATGCACTATCAAACACCAAATCTCATTTGCTCTACGATCCACATTTCTGTTGAGTCTCCAAGGTCTTCATTTTGTCTGCTTCTTCTCTGATGAATACTGACATCATATTTTGCTTGGGCTTCTGCGGTCCTCTCTGTAACTGTTGTCTCCTACCTAGTCCAACTCACTCCTTCCCAATCCACCATGCCCTCCCCCATCCATATATTTACTATCTACTTAAAAACTTTCAAGGTTTCCCACTACTCTGAAATAAGGCCCCAAATCTTTGACATACTGTACAAGCTAATAAAAATCTGACCTTCCCCAGCCTGTTCCAACCTCAACACTCCTCTTCCTTCTCTCCTTATAATATTGGTGATCTGTGCTCTTTCCTTGCATCATTAAGCTTGTTGGTAGACTGTACCATTCTATAACCTGTCTTTTCAAAACCTAGCTTTTGATTTAAATGTATATTTGGTGTGTGTGTAGTTGTGTGTGTGATACACACAACTTCATTAACATTCTCTTTTAATTGTTTATTTTCTTCCTTATTTGGGATTATTCCATTTTCCTGGGGTTAACTTTTTAAAATAACAATATATACACTTAAAGCTACTGGTATTCCCCTAAGTATGGCTCTAGCTGTATTCCATGGATTTTGATAGGCAATACTTATATTATTACAAAATTCTAAATCTTTGGTAATATTCATAATAACTTATTTGGAGCCATAAAATTTTTATTTTTATTTTATTTTACTTTTTATTTTTTATTTTTAGATAGAGTCTTGCTCTGTCGCCCAGGCTGGAGTGCAGTGGCGCGATCTCGGCTCACTGCAAGCTCGGCCTCCCGGGTTCACGCCATTTGAGTAGCTGGGATACAGGCGCACACCACCACACCCGGCTAACTTTTTTGGGTTTTTTTAGTAGAGATGGAGTTTCACCATGTTAGCCAAGATGGTCTTGATCTCCTGACCTTGTGATCTGCCCTCCTCAGCCTCCCAAAGTGCTGGAATTACATGTGTGAGCCACCGAGCCTGGCCTTGGACCCATACAATTTTTAAAGGGGTCTTTTTAGTTTGCTATGTTTTGCTTTTGTTTTGATGTTTGCTTAGGGCTTTTTTGCACTCTACCTATTGATATCTAATTTTATTCCATTGTGATCAGAAAATATGGTCTATATGATAATAATGCATTGGTATTTGCAGAGATTTCTGTCATTATACATTTCCCAAGTGCTCGAAAATTCATGACTGTTTCCTTGTTTGATGCAGCGCTCTCTCTGTATAGCTATTAGATTAAACTTATTCAATTAACTTAGTTCATCAATTATGACAGAGGTCCATGAGGATCTCCCACTGTATTACAGGTTTATCAATCCCTGTGCAAAAATGTGGCCAAATTTGACCAGATTCCGTTTTATCTATTTGATGCTGTATTTTTTGGTTTTGAGAAATAATACACATTATTTTATTATTTTGCCTTCCTAATCAATATTTTCTTTTTCTTTTGAGTAATTATACTTTTTATTCCTATTAGTGCTTTCAGGCTTAAAAATATATTGCGCCTAATATGAGTATTGCTTTATTTATTAATAATTTTGATGTAAACATACTTCTCTTTCATTCTAGGCTCTAGGTTTAGGTGATCTTGTAGATGTAATATACTTAGATTTTAAAATCTAATTTGGAAAAAGTTGTTTTTCTCTAGAAACAGTCACTAACTTTATTGTGAATGTTGCTATATTTGGGCCTATTTTGTCATTCTATTTTTCACCTTGAATTTATTGTACCTTTTCTGTCTTTATTTCTTCTTATTTGTCATTGTATTTATCCAGATTTAATTCATCCTCCTCCCTTTTTCTCTATTGGTTCAGAATTACACATTCTATTTCCGTTATTTTTTTAGCTACCATTACATTTTAATGTGCATACTAGACTTTACAAAGTATAAAGTTAATATTTTAATTTCTTCCCGGACAATACAAGAATTTGAGAATATTTTTTATCTGAAGTTCATCTCCGCCCATCTGCCAACCGATCATATTGCCTAATGGTTTTGTTCTACTTTGGGAGGCCGAGGTTGGTGGGTCACCTGAGGTCAGGAATTCAAGACCAGCCTGGTCAACATGGTGAAATTCTGTCTCCACTAAAAATAAAAAATAAAAAAAAAAAAGTAACCAGGCATAGTGGCACATGCCTGTAGTCCCAGCTACTCAGGAGGCTAAGGCAGGAGAATTGTTTGAACCCAAAAGGCAGAGGTTGCAGCGAGCCGAGATCGCACCACTGCACTCCAGACTGGGCAACAGAACGAGACTCCATCTCAAAAATAAAAATAAAAATAAAAATAAATCTTTAAAAAACAAACATCCTCAGTCTTAGCATTTTTTAAATAGCCAAAAAGTTTACTTTTATTCCTGTGAACTTCTTTTTATTGGGAAATCTACCTTCTGATTTCAAAGTCTCTTTACTGAAGTATATTCTCTGTTATGTCTTCTATGAGGTTTTGTGGAATACAACACATCTTCATGGACTATCATGCCATCTGTGAGTGAAAACAGCTTTAATTCTTCCTTTCTACTCTTGATGGCTTTTTTCTCTTTCTTGCCTAATTGCCCTGACAGGAACACCCAGTATCATGTTGACTAGAAGAGGTGAAGGCAGACACCTTTTTGTTTCTGATCCTAATGGGAAGCATTCAGTCTCCCAGCCTGAAGTAGGAACGTCAGCTACGGGTTTTTTTTCTCACTGCCTTTTATCAGGTCGGGAAACTTTCTCTCTATTCCTAGTTTTCTGAGAGTTTTTATCAGAAATACATGTTGAGTTTTGTCAAATACTTTTTCTGTGTTTATTGAGATGATACGTGTGTTTTTGTTTTTGTTTTTTCATTTGTAATTTCTTAATGTGGTGAAATGCATTGACTGATTTTCAAATGTTAAATCAACATTGCACCCCTGCAATGCAACTACTCGGTGGTGATTCATTTTATATATTGTTGAATTCAGGTTGCTAAAAAAAAATGTTTTTATGAGTGTTTCCCTGTTTCCCTCTACAATGGATTGAATTCTATCCCCCAAATTTACATGTTGAAGCCTTAACCTCAATGTGACTATATTTAGAGATAGGGCATTTCATGAGGTAATTAAAGTTAAATGAGGTCATAAGGATGAGATCTTAATCCAATGAGACTGGTGTCCTTATAAGAAGAGGGAGAAATACCAGGAGTGAATGTGCATGAGGAAAGGCCATGTGAGGACACGCAAGAAGATAGCCGTCTGCCACCAGCAACCTGCTGGCACCTTGACCTCATCTTCCAACCTCCAAAACTGTGAGAAAATAAAGTTCTGTTGTTGAAGACAGCCAGTCTGTGATATTTTGTTATGGTAACCTGAGGGAACTAATAACAGCATCTATGTTCATAAATGATATTGGTCTGCAATGTTCTTTTCAGTTAAGGCTTTGGTATCAGGCCAGTATCAGAATTGGCCTTATAGATTGAGTTGCAGAATATGCACTGCTTTCCAAATTTCTGGAATAATGTCTGTAGGACTCGTACTACTTCTTTCTTAAATGTTTAGAATTACCAGCAGAGCCATGTGGGCCTAGAGGTTTGTTGTGGGAAGGTTATAACAACAAACTATGTATTCGATATAGAGCTATTTCTACTTGAGTAAGCATTGGTAGTTTGTATCTTTCAAGGGGTTCGTCCATTTTATATAAATTGTTGATTTATTGGCATAAAGTTGTTTAAAATATTTCTTTATTTTATTTTCAATATCTGTAGAATCTGTAGTGAGTCACCTTTCTCATTCCTACACTTGATCCTAGCCAAAACGCTGAGAAGGGATCCTCTCTCATTTCTAATATTGGTAATTTCTTTCCTAATCAGCATGCAATAAGGTTTATCAATTTTGTTAATCTTCTCAAAGAAGCAACTATTAATTTAATTTTATCTATTTTACTTTTGTTATAGACTTCATTGATTCCTACTCTGATCTTTATTATTTTCTTTCTTTTACTTAACTTGTGTTTAATTTGTTCTGCCATCCCTAATTTAAGGTAGATGTTGATGTCATTGATTTGAGACATTCTTTTCTATAATAGAATTATAGTGCTATAACTTTCCCCTAGGAACTGCTTTAGCTGCTTACCACAAATATTTATATGTACTATTTTCTTTTTCAGGTAGTTTAAAACACTTTAGAAGTTCATTTTAATATAGTTTTCATTTTCGCCCATGGTTTATGTTGAACTGTTTTATTCAGTTTTCAAATATTTGAGAATTTTCCAGAGTTTTTTTAAAATTGATCTCTAATTTAATATATTGGAGTCAGAGAACATACTTTGTAAAATGCTTTTAAGTTTATAGAGATTTTGCAAATGTTATGGATTGAATTTTATCCTCCCCCGCAAAATGTGTATGTTGAAGCCTTAACCCCCAATGTGACTATATTTGGAGCCAGTGAGACGGGATAGTTCCCCTGAGCCCCTTTGTGGGCAGGAACTGAAGTGGCTTGTTTCACTCAGCCAGCTGTTGGCCACTCCTTAAGAGAGGGAGCACATGAGCAAGCAAGTGTGGGAACCAGAGGGAATGAATGCTAGAACCAGCCGGTCACTCCTCTCTGGCAGGAGCAGGCTGTGAGGGCCCCGCAGCAGTGTCCAAGTCCCTGCCTTCTCAGCACCCGGTTTCTTGTCTGGCATCCAGGAAGAATCAGGTCACACAAGCAGATTGAAGGGTAGTGTATGAAGAGGATTTTATTGGGTGATAAAGGTGGCTCTCTGTGGCATGGGGAATTGGAAAGAAGATGGTGCGGAAAGAAGGTGATCTGTCTCTGAAGCCACACCATCTGAAGTTAGCTGTGTCTATACTTAGTCTCAGAAGCTCACTTGCTGCTTCTCTGCTCTCCACTCAGCAGCTTGTATTGCTCTGCCAGCTGAAGTCTTTTTCTGGGCACAGGACAGGGGCATGGTAGACCAAAAAGGCAACATTTGGGCAGAAAAACAAGATCAACTGTTTTCACTTAGGGCCACAGTTCCAGGCTTAAGGGTGGGGTTTAGCGGAGAGCCCAACCATTCTTATCAATTCATGGCAAGAATATGGTATAATTTGGTGAATATCTTGAGTGCACTTGAAATGAATATGTATTCTGCTGTTGTCAGAGGTGTCAATTCATTCAAGCTGGCTGACATTGTTGTTCAAACTTTCTATATTATTATTGATTTTCTGTTATATAGCATATGATTAATGAGAAAAGACTAGTTAAATCTCTGATTATACCTATGGATTTGTCTATTTCTCCTTCAAGTCCTCCCAGGTTTTGCTTCATTTATTGTGAAGTTCTTATAATATGCATAAAAATTTAGAATTGTTATGTCATCTTGATAAATTAATGCCTTTGTTATTTTGAAATTAACTTCTGGTAGAATTTGTTGCTCTGAAATCTACTTTGCCTTGTATTTAAAATAGCCACTCCAGGTTTATTTTGATGAGAGTTAGAACAGTTTTTTTTTTATTCTTATACTTTTCATTTATTTGTATCTTTGTATTTAAAATGAGTTTTACTTAGGCAGCATATACTCAGTCTCACTTAGTCTTACTTTGTTGGTTTGTTTGTTTGTTTGAGACAGGGTCTCACTCTGTCGCCCTGACTAGAGCACAGTGGCACAAGCAATTCTCATGCCTCAGCCACTGAAGTAACTGGGGTTCCAGGCATCAACCACCACACCTGGCCTTACTTCTTGTAAATTTACATTATAAATGGTTTACATCTGATAACATCTTCTTTTATATTGAGGTATGTAACTCATTTACATTTAATGTAGTTATTGATTTGATGAGGAATAGGCAACAAAAGAAAAAAAGGGATAAATTGAACTTCATGAACATTTAAAATTTTTGTCCATCAGAAGACACTATTGGCAGAGTAAAAACAACTCACAGAATGGGAGAATATATTTGCAAATCACTTATTTCATAAGAGATTAATATCCAGAATGTACGTAGAAATCCTAAAACTCAACAACAAAAAACTAATAACTCAATTCAAAAATGGGCAAAGGACTTGAGAAAATATTTCTCCAAAGAAAATACACAGATGGGGCCGGGCGCGGTGGCTCAAGCCTGTAATCCCAGCACTTTGGGAGGCCGAGACGGGTGGATCACGAGGTCAGGAGATCGAGACCATCCTGGCTAACCCGGTGAAACCCCGTCTCTACTAAAAAATACAAAAAACTAGCCGGGCGAGGTGGAGGGCGCCTGTAGTCCCAGCTACTCGGGAGGCTGAGGCAGGAGAATGGCGTAAACCCGGGAGGCGGAGCTTGCAGTGAGCTGAGATCCGGCCACTGCACTCCAGCCCGGGTGACAGAGCGAGACTCCGTCTCAAAAAAAAAAAAGAAAATACACAGATGGCTAATAAGCACATGAAAAGATGCTCAACATTACTAACCACCAGGGAAATGCAAATCAAAACAAGATACCACCTCACACCATTAAGAGGGCTACTATTTTATGTACATATATATTTTTTAATGAAAAATAACCCTTAGCAAAGGTGTGGAGAAACTGGAACCCTTGGGCACTGTTGATGGGAATGTAAAATGATGCAGCTACTGTGGAAAATGATATGTCAGTTTCTAAAAAAAATTAAAAATGGAATTATCTTATGATCTAGCAATTCCACTTCTGAGTGTATATTCAAAAGAATTGAAAGCAGGGTATCCAAGAGATATTTGCACACCATGTTCATAGAAGCATTATTCACAATTGCTAAAATGAGGAAGCCACCCAGATGTCCATCAATGGATGAATGGATAAGGAAATTGCTGTCTGTACACACAATGGAATATTACTCAACCTTAAAAAGGAAGGAAATTCTGACAGATGATACAACATGGATGAAACTTAAGGACTTCATGCTCAGTAAAATAAGCTCATTATCACAAAAAGATAGATAGTACGTGATTCCTCTTATATGAGGTACCAATAGTAGTCAAGATCAAAGAGACGTAAGTAGGACGGTGTGGACCAGGAACTCGGGGGGAAAGGGAGAAGTGGAGAGTTGTTTGATGTGTAGAGTTTCATTTTTGCATATGAAAAGCGTTCTGGAGATGGGTGGTGGTGATGGCTACAGAAAAATGCAAATATACTTGGTGCAACCAAACTGCAAATTTTATGTGTATTTTACCACAATAAAAAGGATTAGAAAAAAATTTAAATGCCCTTGCTTCAGATACATCTGTCTGGGTCAGGTCAGTGCCCTGGCTTCACTCTCTATACTGGAGCTGGGGTGCTTTACAGGCACCCTGCTGGCCACACAGGAGGGTGAGTGTTGCTTGTTCTCCTTCCTGTGCTGCCATTTAAGGCAGCCATGTCCATCCCTAGGGCCCTAGTGATTACCCAGGGGAAAACTGAGCCCCTCTGAGAAACACTTATGCCCCAACAGGAAACTCTGATGACTGGGGCCGCATCAGCTATCCTCACCCCTTGAGGAAGGAACTGATTGCCCAGATCATATTCAAGGATGTGTCCGTTTTGCCTGGAAATGTCTAAACTTGCTAAGCATATGTTCACTCACTCAACAAATATTTATTGGGTGACTACTATGTGTGAGGCATACTTCCAACCATGAGTGCAACGATCCTGACTACTTGTCTTTGCTCAAATTACTTCACATTTGGGAAAATTCGTGTGCTAAGAAGACTGTGTCCAGGACCATTGAGTCCAGTGTCACCCTTTCCAGAAGGCACTGGGATCAGTTTAGACATTTGAGACAGGTAGGTCCTGGCAAGAGGAGACAAGAGCACAAAAAGACATCCACAAACTGGAAGCTTTTGTGGAAGCTTAGGCGGTGCTGGGAAACTCCCGGACTTTCCTTTGTGGCCCATCTGCAGAGTGGTGCTCCTTTGGGAGCTGGCCTGGCCTCCCTTTCTCACCTCTCTGCTCTCCCTGGGCAGATGCACCAGCAGCACAGATGCAATGCACACCTGCAGGCTGACTGCTTCCACACTGCAGACCCTCTCTCTCTGAGCTACCGCACTGCCTGTGGGACATTCGGGGGTGTCTCACGGGGACCGCAGACTCAGCCTCTTTAACGTAGGACTCATGCTTTTTCCCCTACCTGCAAGCCTGCTCTCCTGGAAGGATGCTGACCTTAGATGGCCAGGTCCTCCACACAGCCCCAAGCAGGGAGCTGGCCGCCACTCTTCCTCCCCTGCTCTCTTACCCTTCCCTAACCTCAGCCTCTAAAGCCTGGTTCCAAACATGTGGAACTCTCTGTCAGCTGTCACT
This sequence comes from Macaca fascicularis, assembly GCF_037993035.2. NCBI lineage: Eukaryota > Metazoa > Chordata > Mammalia > Primates > Cercopithecidae > Macaca > Macaca fascicularis. The sequence goes on along the minus strand of NC_088383.1, from coordinate 53,233,206 downwards.
CTCCTGCCACTGCCCAGGATCAAACCACCTCATAGATAAATTGCAAACACTGACCTTCTGAAACTCCGGTGTTTACTTCCCCCAGCCTCCCAACAACCCCTCACTCCCTCCCAACATGGAGTCCACTCTCCACTCTGCAGCCATGGCATGCATCCAATCGTGCCACTTCTCTGCCTTTCAGTAGCTTTCCCTCAGACCCCATCTTAGTCTAGAGCCAGCCCCTCTCCAGGATGCAGTCTCTGGACCTCTCTCAGCCCCATCCCTGTAACTTTCCTGCAAACCCTATACATGGGACTTCCTCAGAAGCACCTCCTCCAGGCCTCAGTAAATCTCACTTTCTCAGCTATGGCCTATGCTCCTGAGTCTAAATTCTACCCACCTCTGATACTCACTTTAACCCTCCCCTGCCAAGCACCCAACCAGCTGAGGCACCACCCATCTTCCCCTAGGTTCCCCTGTGCTTACCCCTCCCAGATGCACCACCTGCCTTGACCTTATCAGACACACAGTCATGTCAGAGAACATGAGGATGCTCGACTGTGAAGCAAAACTGTGCCAATGATTCCTCGGCCCCTGTCCTCCTCTGAGCTCACTTCAGAGGTCTCTGTGCATTGATAACGCTAGACTCACGAGACTATGAGCATAGAGGAATGAGGTCTTGCATTTCCTCTGCATCTTCCCTCAGAGGCTAGAGCCCGGTGGACACTCACCATCCCCTCACGGCTCCACACTCTCCCCACCAGGCTCCACATTCTCTAAAGGAAGAGACCATGGGCTCTTCCCATGTCCAAACATCTCTATCAAAGGCGCCATGCTTTACACATGGTCAGAATCACTAGAAGGTTGCATTTTTCAAAATCATCAGGAAATTATAAAGAACTGCAGAATGTTTGGAAACAAAAGCCAACCAAGTCACAGAGTGGCCTGCTGACTCAAGGCTGTAATGTGGACTCTCAGAAGAGACAGGGGTGCTTAGCATCTGCTTTCTAAGTCAGTGGGAGATATCACTCAGAGGAATGCTGGTCTTGTTTCTCCTGAGTTCTCACAGAGGAGCAAGTGCCTGCAGGAAAGCCTCCATGGGCAGGGGTCCCTCAGGAAGACTTGGTGGCTGAAGGAAGTCTCCACCCTGAGTCTGTGCCGGGGGTTCCTTACCAAGACTGGTCAGCAGCTGGGTCATCTGCCTGGCTCCTTTCCATGGACGCACACCAGAGGCCTCCTCTGGAGACTCTGATAGGCCTGGGCTGAAAATGAGCAGGACTGGCTACATACTTTGTAGGACCCAGCACAAAATTAAAGTGTAGGGTCCATTGTTCAAAAATTATTACAAAACTGTGATAGCACAGTGCTATGCCAAGCCCAGGGTTTTTCTGAGCGCAGATTCATGAAGCCAGCCCTTGGTCTGTGATGTGCACTCCGGGATTGTGGCTCCAGTGACACTGATGCTGCCTCTATGCCTACGAACCTCAGCTGGATGCCATGACATGTCCCCGTGGGGCAGAACCAAGGACTATGGAGCCCAAGAGCCCCCAGGGCACTGCAGAACAATTCTGGAGGGTCTGTCCATCCCAGCTTTCCACTACACAGGCTGTAGTCTCATTTACTCTTCTTATATTTTAAACTGTATGTTTAGGGATATCTGGAGCCATCTGACACGGTTTTCTTTTACAATCATTTTTCTCTTTGCTGTCCCACTGATAGATTCCAAATCACCTGCTGGCAATGGGACCGGAAGGCAGGAAAGAGTAAGCTCCCTCACCCAATCCCTGGAGCTCACAATGGAGCCATGAGGGAGATGGTGAACGTCCACAGTGCTCTACCCTCTGAGGAAAGACGCCAAAGAAATGCAAGACCTCATTCCTCTATTCTCACAGTCTCGTGAGTCCAGTGTTATCAGCGCACAAAGATCTCTGAAGGAACTGAGCCTTAACTCTACCAATGAGCTCAGAGGAGGGCAGGGGCCCAGGAATCATGGGCTCAGTTTCGCTTCAGAGCCTGGCATCCTCATGTTGAAGGAAAGTGTGGCCAATGTAATGACAAGCCATGTCCAAAAATAGCATATGAGGGACCGTCTGGAGCATGGTTCAGCAAACTCTGGGCAAAGATGCCATTCATTCTGCTTCAGGTCCAAGCGCCTCCCAGACTGGGACTCCGGGACAGGCCTGTGGGAGCGTCGGCACCACACGTTCCCACCCCTGGCATATCTGTGGAACTGTCATCCGGACCAGACACTGTGGAAGCCATTGCAATAACCATGTGAGGTGGGTAATGTTATTATTCCCACTCCATGGGCAAGAATGTCAAGATTTAGAGAGGCCACGTGATTTTGTGGATGATATAACCATGGGCAGAGCTGAGATAAAAGCATGTGAAGGAGTTTGGAATGTGCCACCCCAAAATATGCCATTTTGATATACTGATTATTTTGAGTTAAAAACACGTGAAAAACAGCAAATACAGGAGGAAGCTTTGTCTGAACTCTTCTTATCTGCCTAAAGAAAGATCTTGCAAAAGCAACTCAAGTCACGAGTCCTCTCCTCAAGAGTTTTATCAGCCAGGGAAGACTGACCCCTAACACAAGAGTGGAGACCAGAAGCCAGCATCACACCCAGACAAGCTTCGCCTCATATCATCCATCTGCTCTTCAAAGCATTCCTCATCTTTCCTAAAAATCATTATCTCCCCTAAGTGGCCTGCAGCTCTTCTTCCCTTTCCGCTGTGAAGATGATTCGTAAGCTCCCAAATCTCACCACTCTTTTGGGTATCCATGTTTTTCCCCCTGTGATACCTCTGTGCACACAGTAAGTGTAGCTGTCTTCTGTTAATCTCCATGCTGTTCATTTATTTCATAGACCCAGTTACCAAAACTCAGAAGACAGAGGAAAAGTCTTTCCCTCTCCCAAAATTGATGCTGGAAATGGATGCTGTCAGCTTCAGAAAGGGGAGAGGTTCTAGGTGGAGTTCATGCATCCTTGAGGAGAGCATGCAGCACAGTGCATGTGTTCCCTTAAGCTGGCTCAGAACGGACTCATTACTGCTGCTACCTCACTTAATACTCACAAGAACTCTGTTAGATAACTACCATCTTCACCATGTTACAGATGAGGAAACTGAGGGTTGGGCACTTTAAGTAGGAAAGGTAAAGCGATTTTCCAGAGCAGCCATATCCTGGAAATCAGGGTCTGTGGCATCATGAGGCTCCACAACGGCTTGGCAGAAGACAAAGAAAGACAGAAGGAAAAGGATGGAGCTACCAAAGGGCAAGGGGTGCCCAGCAAAGGGATCAGACTGAGTGTTTCCACATTTGCAGTGATCCTCTCTATTATACACACTGCAGTAGCTCCCCTGACAACTACACTTGAGTTGGAGAAGGAAATAAGGATCAAGTTTAAAAAGAAGCTCTAAGAAAACAATCCCGTTTTTGTCCCACCTCCCCACCTACATCTGGGAATGGGGACTGTCTGGCTCTGCTGCTGGGGGGACAGCCTGGGAGGACACAGCCTCACCTGAGCTGCTCCCAGCCCAGGGGGAGAGAAACCCAGCTCAGGAGGAGGGTGGTCTGATGGAGGGGTGAGGTGGAGCCAAGGGAAGACTCAGGGGTAGGGGCTGGGCAGGTGAAAGACCCAGGAGATGTCCCTGGAGTGAGTCCCACGGGACATGCAATGGGCTGAGACATGGGGAGTGTCCTGCAGACGGAGCGGCATCTGTCTGATGGGCACACACACACTCACTGGTGGTGGAGTGCTAGGTGGACATTCAGGAGCTTGCAGGGGGCCAGAACACGGATCAGAAACATGGAGCAAGAGGTCTGGCCCCATCTTCAATGCAGGAGAGCTGTTCCTCTGGAGAGCACCACAGCACACCTCCACAGGGCAGGGACAGGGAAGGTGTCATAAGGGTCCATGCCTCCTGCCTGCCTTCTTCAGTCCTGGCCATGGTCTACTCCAACTTCTCATTTCTGACACTTGACCATGAGTGACTTCCTGTCCACAATGGGCTCTTTTGGTCTTTCTCCAGTTTAGGTCTTAAGGAATTGCATTGTAACACTGCAGACAGGCAGAACATAGTGGATACCTCGTTTCTTACAAAATTAGATTATTTTCAGGCTTCATCTGGTCCAAAATACCCCTGTGGTCTTTGTGCCCTGGTGGAGGGAAGAGTTCATGCCTCCTAGCAGGTCCCATGCCCGCTCTGCAGCAGCTGACGCCACCCCCTCCCCACTACACACACACATTCCGGTGGGGGTAAGAAGAGGAGGGAGTGCAGGGCCACCCATGCCGTCTGTCTGTTCTGTGCATCAGAGGTCAGGTGCACACCTTTTGTTTTTTGGTTGCCTTTGACTACCCTAAGAGTGGCACAAACAACAGCAAATATATGGAGACATATGTTTTTCATGGACTCATCACTGAAATTTCTGATGGTCAGGTCCATCAATATCTATTTGAGAAGGTCAGGTTTCTGCTCCTTTCAGAAAGGCAGCAAAAGAGTTGGCAGCAAGAGTTTGACTTGGAATGGGAAGTACTCCCTAGTGCTCTGGCCTAAGCCAAGACAGCATTCCCATGAGAGATTCATTCTGGTCATTGACTACTAAAGTTGGTTCAGTTTGGCCAGAATCCAGTATCATTATACAAATTACAAAGAAAGCATATGGAACAATTGGAGTCAGTATCCAGTACCCAAGCCCCCTTCGAGTTTCTGGTTTAGGTGTAAGTACAGTTTCTCAGGGACTTGGTATGACCAGAAGCCCTCCCTGAGGCGAAAGGCCATCTAAGATGAGGAAGAAGATAAAGAGGAAAACCAGCAAGCCCACGGTGTGCCTCAGCTGCAGGGGTGGAAAGCATAGGTCCATATTCTGTTTTTCATCTGTGAAAACCATGCTTGCCAGTGCTGAATCCTCGGAGCAGCAGAAGGACCTGCTGTATCAATGCGAGGCCAGCCTGGGTGCTGAAAGCCTCATCATGCACCGAACACTTGTGCCCCCCCAAAACACACCAAAATCTTATGTCAAAATCCTAACCCCCAGTGTGATGGTGCTGGGCAGTGGGGCCTTTGGGAGGTAAGGAGATCATGAGAGTGGATTCCTCTCTTTCTCTCTCTCTCTCTTTCTCTCTCCACCATGTGAGGTCATAGCTAGAAGACAGCCATCTGCAAACCAGAAAGAGAGCCCCCACCAGACACCAGATCTGCCAGTGCCTTGATCCTGGACTTCCAGCCTCCAGAGAAGTGTCTGTTGTTTAAGCCGCCCAGTCTGTGGTCACTGGTTACAGCAGCCCCAGCTGGCTGAGACCACCTTTGTCAAAGCTCATCTTCCCTGACAGCCTGCCTTAGTATGCAGAGACCACCATCTCAGTGACAGCAGACATGCATTCCCAAAAGCTGCCCATCAGCAGATCCAGCCTGAGGGACAATTACCAAGAGAGCTAAAGTGTGATGTCCCTACATCCTGTTATGAATCCACAGCCCTCTGCCCACCAGGGCTCAGGCCCCATTCTCTGTGCTGGGCTCCTCTGATCCCAATTCTTCTCCCCATGGAAACTTTTTTTTCAAGTATTCCCTGAGCACTCAACAGAGAGAAAACCCAATGGGAGAGAGGAGGGACAGATTGACATTTGGAAGTGAAGAATCTGACATGGACCAGCCTCAGGTCACTCGCAGTTTAATTCTTAAGGCGAGCACACCTGAAAAGCAAACTGGAAGTTCCAAAGGACCGTGAAAGCAACACAGGTAGAGGCTGGAGGAGCTTCAGAGGGAGCAGTGGGAGGGATCCGTGTTGGCTACAGTATTTCTCCCTAAGGACAAAACCAAAAGAATACACACAAAAATCCTCCTCTGGGTGAAAAAAGACTTCTTCATTTATTTATACCAATGATAATAGCCATTGGCTGTGTTTTACCTGCTCTGCTCTCTGAGAGCAGAAGAATGCCTCACCGTAGGCCATGACACACAGGACCTGGTCAAGAATCACTTTGCAGGATCTGCTTGCTGTTTAAAATTTGTCTTTTCTGGAGAGCTACAGTATACCCTCCCTGATCTGACACAGACAAATTAACATTCCATTTCACACATGGGAAGGCTGAGCCCATCATGAACATCACATTGCTAACTTAGGGTGCACTCAAACTAAAGTAAAAGTCCCCTGGACACAGTCTCGAGGTTTCCCCTGAGTCAAGGGTCCCTTCAAAGACCCATGGTCAATGCACTCCACACCTGATCACCTCAATGTGTGTGGGAACAGAGCAGCCCGGGCCAGGATCCTGGCTCATCCCCAGGCTTCCAGGCCCCTATAAAGCCGTGGCCACACATTCATTCATTCATCCACCAACACCATTTATTGAACTTCTACTGAGGACAAGGAGACAAAAGACGCAATCTCTGCCCTCAAGAAGTTCAGTGTCTAATGGAGACAGGGGACAAGTAAAAAGACTGAAGATTATGCAGTTTCATTTATGCAAGTCCAAAAGTGTATAAGCCAGATGGATGCTGTCAGAAGTCAGTGGTTCCCCATGGGGGATTAGCACCTGGGAGGGGGATGCAGGGTACTCCTTGGGGACTGGAAATGTTGTGATATATCCACATTGAACCTCTTTTAGGTTCTTGTAAAGGTCCAGCCCACTCCCCTCTCTGGGGACATCCTGCCCCATTGGTTGGAATATTTTCCCCATCTCCACTGGTGAACCTGATTCTTCCTTTCTCCTTCAAGGGAACAGATCTCCCAAACCAGCCTTCTAGAAGGTCTTCTGACCCTTCAGTTTGGGTGAGGCCTCTCCTCCTTGCTCACATAGCACTTGGACCTGACTTACCTTCACAGTCACAGTCCTCATTCCACTAACTGGCCTCTGCTGTCTGCTTGCACCAGCAAATAACCTTCTGGCTAGTAATCCTTCACACATATTCCCCAGTGGATGACTGACCTGAATCTTGAGTATAAGGTGGCAGGTAAGGAATGAGACAGTGTCCTAGGCAAATAGCACTGATGTTCAGAGAAACAAGACGCAGCCTTGAATCATGGAGAAATTGAGCTCAGTCCCTTAGGACGGGAGGTTAGGGTTGGAAGGGAGGGGCTGGAGAGGAACGGGGTGCATTGGTAAGGGATTTGGCTCTTCTCATGCCTAAAGGCAACAAAGAATCTCTGAAATTAAGTTTTTGTGTGTCTTCTACTTCTTGATTTTGTGGTGGTTATTTTATTGGCTAAGCAGTAACATGATTTGATTTGTGTTTTAGCAAGTATCTACTGAAGGATGTTGCTGAGTGCAAAGGCAGGGAGAGAAGTGAAAGGCCTGTCAGTCATTCGGGGGGTGAAGGATGAGGACCTGAAATAAGCCATGGAGGTAAGAAAGGGGGTGTACTTAAGGGCCACCTTTGCCCTTCCATTGCCAGGTCGGGCCTGCTGTCTGCTTGTTGTCTTATATAATTCACAATTACTTTCACTTCTAAAGCGTCCCTGTTTGGTAGTAAATTATGAGGTCATTCTATTCCCAGTGAAATTTAAGATGCAGGATCAGCAGGAATTTGTAGGAATTGGTGAAATGAGATGGGGAAGGAGGGTTCAACAAAGAGGTACAGGTACTGTCAACTGAGTCTCCATCCTGGAAGCCGTGGGGACAGGGGAGAAGGAAGCAGCAATTCAGTGGGGCTGGGGAAGGGTGTGAGGGAAGCGATTTTCTGGCCCTCCTGAATTCATGTGCTCAGGCTGCCATGAAGAGTGTCACAGACTGGGATGCTTAAACTGCAGATAAAGCGGTTTCCTCAGGCTGGAGGCCAGAAGTCTGAGATGGAGGTGTGGCAGGGCTGGTTTTTCCTGAGCCTCTTTCCTGGGCTTACAGATGTCTGCGTTCTCCCTGCATTTTCACATGGTCTCACCCCAGTGTGCATCTGTGTCCTCATCTCCTCTTCTTATGTGGACACTGTATATTGGATTAGGATCCACCCTAATGGCCTTATTTTAACTTAATTATGTAATCTAAGGCCCTATCTCCAAATAAAGTCACATTCTGAGATGCTGAGGGCTAGGACTTCAACGTAGGAATTATGGGGTACAGGGGACCCAGTTCAGCCCATAGCCCCCTCCCATGCTGTCATAGCCCCCACCCTGCCCCAGCCTCTGTCTGCACTCTGAGCCCCTGCCTCAGGTCTTTGCGGCCTTCTCACCATGGCCAGCTGGGTGGGGAGGGTCCACTCAGATCAGTGACCTCACAAAGGGCCAGGGTCCCCTCCCAGTCATTCTCCCCACCTGCCACTTCCTGATGGCCCCTGGAGGAAGTCTCCGTGCCTGTCAGTCCCTCTCAGGTCATAAGGAAGTTCTCTGGCCCCTTCTCCCACAAACACAGCCCCCTCCCTATATGAAATACCCTTCAGCTCCCACAGCCACCACTGTGGAAGTCCCTGGCTGAGGCCTGTCCTGCAAGTGCCCCACAGGCTCTTCTGCTCCCTCCCCTCTCCTGCTTTCTAGGTCTTCACTCCTCCGTGTTTGGGAAGGAAGGGAGGAAGGGTGAGGATCCCGACTACGGGGACCCTCTCCCTGGCCCCTGGACCACCTCAGGGCTTTGGCAGCCACTGACACAGACACCCTTGCCAGGGCACCCCTGCCCTTGCCCTTTGCCTCCTAGGTAAAGTCCCTTGAAGCCTGGTGTCTCTAAGCTGGGCTCCTATGGCAGAGGGGACACACTCAAGCCCTTTGTCCTGACAACATCCAGAACTCCAGGCCATTGCTGAGGCAGCCAGGTGTGGACCTGGCTTCAGAACCACAGACCGTAAAAGATTCAGAGTCAAGATCACCAATTAATCTACTGGAAGGTCCATCCCTTGTTTGAGGAAGACGCGAACGTGATGAGGGAGGGGAGATGAGACCGCTCGCCAGTGTTTTCCGAATCTACATGATCTCTATTCGCCTTTTAACTCACTGCTTCTGTGAGGGGAGTCTGCCATCTCTCTGGGATATGAGAGGCAGACAGCTCCCTGGGTAATATCCTGTTCCACATTCTAGGCCCTTCCCTGGTGTACATACCTGTGGGACTCAGGCTCAGTTCTCCAACCCCCTCCCTAGATCAACCCCAGCTGCAGAAATGGCTACAGTTTGAATGTATCACCTCCAGAATGCAAGAGCTGCCAATGTGGAAGTGAGCTCCTTCCAAGGTGACTAGGGGGCTATAATGCCCATTTTACAGATGCGGAAACTGAGGCTCCCATTGACACCCAACCACAGAACTGGTTAATGATGGAGACAGGGCTTGAACTGAGATGTTTGACTCTGTGCAACAGGGGTTGGCAAACTCTGGCTTGAAGGCCTCATGTGCTTACTGCCTGTTTTGTAAATTAAGTTTTGCTGGGATATGTTTATTTGTTTTGCATTGCCTGTGCCAGTTTGCACACTGCACCAGCAGCACTGAGTAGTTGCACGCCTACCACCTTACCAAATATACCTAGGGCTATGTGTTCCCCTGAAGAGGGATTAAAAGTTTTGTGTAAAATAGAAAGATCATCCCAGCTACTCACTAGGTTGAGACAGGAGAATGGCTTGAACCCAGAAGGCAGAGGCTGTAGTGAGCCGAGATCATGCCACTGCACTCCAGCCTGGTGACAGAGCGAGACTTTGTCTAAAAAAAAAAAAAAAAAAAAAGAATAACATCTGAAGTGGGAGCTCTAAGTGCAAAATTGTTTGTTACCAAAACATCAAGAAAATGTTTTGTAAATAGATGAAGTTTTAATCTTTTTTTCAGTTCTGGTTTATAGAACTTAACAAAAATGACATATATGAAAAGGATATTAAGAAATATACTCAGTAAGATCATGGTGGTTTAGTAGATGCAGCAAACACACAGGCAGTTCTGTTGAACTCTGTGGCTTCTGAGCAAGCAGAAATAAATGAACCAATTGATATTAATGAGGAAAACACAAACCCACAACGTGTAACTTAAAAAACAATTCTATATTTAATCATTCAGGTTAACACAGCCATACAAACTGGCATTTAAGAAATCTTCCCAGTTAGCCTATTTTTCATTTTTCCATGTATTGCCAGAAGAGATCACCGCAGATAAGTCAGAGTGCATGCATTAAAGTCAAAACGATTGGTGCCTTCAAGGGTAAGACCCCTGAATCATGCAAGGAGCTTCACTCAGAAAGAAGACCTTCATCTCTACTTTCAGAATGTTCTTCACGGCCCTCAAATGAGGATGGTGATGATGACGACTGTCAAGGCTCAAGCTCAGGCCATTCCCTGCTGTGTGCCATAAATCAGTGCCCGAAGGGACAGGAAACAGAGGAGCCCATGAGGGTGGTCGTCTCCAGAACAGACGCTCCCCATTCAGCCACACTTGGCCTGGATGTGCATACCAGGTGTGAGGCTATTGATTCGAATCTGGATTAAGGAACCCCACTTCTCCAGGGCTCCATGTGAGGACTAGCAGGGTGCTGCCATCAGGTCAGGAAGTGGCTTGGAATGGGGGCTGTTCTCACTGCACATCTGACACGTTGGATCCGCTCCAATGCCCAGGAAGCTGGGGTGAAGAGGACAGTCTTTGGTGTGTGACACCCTGAAGCTCAAGTCCAGGATGTGGGCTCTGAGGCGAGTTAGTTTAGCTCTGAGCATCAGCATTTCTCTCTGAAAGTGGAGTTGGCAGTGTCTTCGTCTGAGACTTCCTGTGAGAATTCAGTACTGCATGAAAAGTGGCCCAAAGTACATAATTAATTATTGCTCATTATTTTTATTACTTCTAAGCTACTTCATTACGTTGATGTCCTTTCTGTAATGAACAGCATATTATATTAAAATATAAGCTTATTTATTCATGTAGCAGATATTCATTATGTGATTATTACGTGCCAAACTCTAGACTAGCTCTGGGTTAGAAAAATGGATAAGTCTAGGTCCCATCTTCAAAGAGCTGGAAAGATAGGAGAGAAAGTAGATTCATGCAATTACCTAAAATAATAATGAGAATAACAACAATAACAACTTGAGACCCCCAGTATGTGCCAGTTCCATTGGTGTGTGGGCTACGGATTGCCAGGGTCACCCCACAGAGGACAGCTGATGGAATCATATTTAAACCTCATGACAATTGCCAAGTATCTTAGCAGTTCAGGCTGCCGTAACAAAATACCACAGACCAGGTGGCTTCAACAAGGGTGATTTGTTTTCTCATGATTCTGGAGACTGAAAATCTAAAATCAAGGTTCCAGCAGGATTGGTTCCTGGTAAGACTTCTCTCCTCAGCTTGTAGACAGCTGCCTATGTGCTATGTCTTCACATGGCAGTGAGCAAGCTCTCTAGTATCTCTTCATATGAGGACACTGACCCCATCATGAGGACCCACCCTCAAGTCCTTCACCTAAATCTAATCACCTCCCCAAAGGCCCCATCTCCAAATACTATCACAACAGGGGTGAGAACTTCACATATGAATTGGGAGAACACAATTCTGTCAACAGCACAGAGGTAACCATGCTATTCTGACTTTCTACACAAAGACACTGGGATTCTGACAGGCCAGGTTGCCCAGGGCCTGTCAGGACTTGCCCAGAGTCACCAGTAAATATGGGACAGAATTGGAACTCAAATCCAGGATTTGTTTCTATAGAGAAATGGTCAAGAAACCTTTAGAATCCCAAGAAAAAGCAATTAATTTTCAAGGAGGCAAAATTACTGCAACATTTTGAGGAAGAGCCTCTCATCCTGACCTCGAAAGATGCGAGAGGTTCACCAGGCAGAGAGGAAGCAAAAGGAAGAACTGGAGCATCGAGAAAGCAGTTTGCAGGAACCAGTACTGGGGAAGCAATGAGGGCTGGGAGGGTGAGCCCAGAGAGAGAGAGACGGGATCAGGGCAGGAAACGTGGGCAAAGGCCAGGGTCAGAACCCGGGGGGCAACCTTGGGCAGCTGTGAGTCAGCCAAAGATGCTAAGTGGGGCTGGCATGATTAAATTCATCCCAACCAAAGTCATTATTCCAGCAGAGGGAGAAGTAGGAGGAGTTGGGAGAGAGGAGAGACCAGCCAGGAAGATGTAACAATAGCCCCATGGTAATAATGGGCCTTTGAGTTCTGAAACAGCCAACAGAGGAGAATGACAGGGAGGGGCAGTGATGACCCAAGGAGATGGCAGATCCTCAGGAAACACAGGGCAGGCTCATGGTGATGTGGACCTTGGGGGAGAAACACCCAGGGCAGAGAGTGCTGACTTAGGGGCTACAGGACAGTGCCATGGATTGTTTGTCCCCCCAGAATCCATATGTTGAAGCCTAACCCCTAATGTGATGGTATTTGCAGATGGGATCTTTGGGAAGTAATTAGGTTTAGATGAGATCATGACAGTGGCACCCCATGATGGGATGAGTGCCCTGAGAGATCCCAGAGAACTCTCTCATGCTTTTCCTGCCGTATGAGACCACAGTGAGAAGGTGCCTCTATGAATCCGGAAGCAGGCCCTTACCAGACACCAAACTGCTAGTGCCTTGGTCTGGGACTTCTCAGCCCCTAGAACCGTGAGAAATAAATTCTGTTCATTAAAGATGCTTCATGATGTCATTTAGGGGGAAAAGTCAATCTTGTTTCTTAAAGAGGACTAAACAGTGTCCACCTGTTACTTCAGAAAGCCATGGCACTTGCAGTGCTGTAGCAATGGCCTGGAGCATCTCTCCCCTCAGAGGCAATCCAGATCTGCTGGGCTTTTAAAGGGAGCAAGTCCTGGCTCTGTGGGGCTTGCTGTGGGCTTAGTTCCTGAAAATTGCAAAGTCACCGCCGAGTCAGATTAGAATGGAGCCCATGTCACATATTGAGGGAAATATTTTCATGCTTTTTCTCCATTATCTACTTATTAAAAACAATCTACTAACATTGCAGGTGACTTGCCTTTAAGCACACCACTCCTGTCAAGGAGAGATGTGGTCTCCTCATTTTATACCCTGTTGGCAGCCCTGGTAAGAGCATCAATGATTTTTCCTCAACTAGAGTCACAGAGGGTTTTCTGATGTGTCCTATCCACCCAGCTAGGTTCTCCTACATTGTGCTTATGAAACGAATATCTGGAATCTAATTTTAGAATCTTCCATTTATTCCTGCAAGTTTCAATTTGTTGATCTCAGCTCAATTGACCATTTTTTCACATTTATTTTCACTCATGATTTTATTTTCTATTTCATATGTGCTTTCATATTTGTTACTGGAATGTTAGGTAAGTATGTCTTCCACGATGTCATTCAACCCATTGATTAAAATGTTGAAGAGAATAGGTTCAATGACAGAGTTCTGTGGCCATCCGCTAGAGATCACCCCAATGTTTAACATTCTTAGACATAATTCTGTTCTAGTCAACTAGAGCTGAACTGAAAATCTAGTAGACCAGGAATACTTTGAAAGAGACTCAGAGAGCTGGGCCTGCAAGCTCCCACCGCCATCCCAGTGTTTCCATTCCTGGCACTGAAGCCCCTGGGATCTCATCCTTAGGTTTCAGATCCACCACTCTAGGCCAGCACTCGCCCTGCTGATCCAGAGCCAGCTCTAAATCAGCCCAGCCCATGGGCCCAGAGTGCCAAAGTCCTGACCAGCCCCTGCCAGGCACAGCTTTCCAAAGCAGGCGGTTTTGTCACTGTTGTTGCTTTTAATCTTTCTGTAAAGAGGCACATAATTTCTTGCCAGTTCCTCCTGGCAGCCTCTTGGGAAAAGCATTTTGTGTGTGTGTGTCTGTGTGTGTGTATAAAGTGTGTGAAGACAGAAGGCCTAAATTCCCCCACTACCCAGGGCTCCTCCCATCCTTCTTTTCATAGCTAATTTCGTTAAGTGTTTAAACAATGCAAATCCGGCAGCCCTCCTTCATTAAAGCTGTAAGATTGAGGGCAGCTGCCGCCTAGCTATGGGCCCTCCCGGCCAGCCTCGGAGCCGAAGTGTCCATCAGCTTTCCCGAAATAGCGAGGCTCTGCTTCCTTCCCTGCCTCCCCTGGAATGACCCCGCGGGAAGGATACTCCATTTCCTACGCCCAGATTGCTTTATTTATGATCATCCAATGAGTCCATATTTGGAGAAAAAAAATATCACCACCATGTAGAATGAAATCATACAGCTGTAAATAACTGATGTAAGTGTTTAAATTAAAAGCTCACGATAAGATTGTGTATGTATGGAACTAGGTATAAAAGTCTCAGACAGGGAGTATGTGAACTGGACTCCGTTCTCTGACAGGCAGAGTGACCCAGGACAGGACAAGTGGGGCTCTGGCAACTTCAGGGGCCTCATGGCTGAGGAGCTGTTCAACACCATTCTTTGTCAGATTCTGCAAACCTGGATAAGGACAGCCAAGGAGTTCAGCTCCTTAAAAATACAAAGTCACCACCGAATCAGATTAGAAGGGAGCCCATGCCACATATTGAAGGAAACATTTTCATGCTTTTTCTCCATTATCTACTTATTAAAAACAATTTACTAACCTTGCAGGTGACTTTGTCTTTAAGCACACCACTCCTGTCAAGGAGAGCTGCGTGCTCTCATTTTAGACCCCGTTGGGAGCCCTGGTAAGACAGTCAATAATTTTTGCTCATAGGTACACATAAATGCATTCTAGAGAAGTCATGTGAAAACCTAATCAAATTTGCAACACACCAACATGTTTAATATTTAAGATCCCTTGAGTTAATTTGTACAGTGAAGAATCACCTTATAAACCAATAATTACCCTGTGGTCCTGCAATGTTGCTTAAAATGAAACCTGCCTACCTGGGTTTCAAAGCTTATATTTCCAGAACAGTTTAGACTTCACAATGAAGATCACTCCTTCTAAAACATGACCCTTCCAGGGCGAGCTGTTCTCATTCCACCATGAAGCACTTATGCCTGAAATCCAAATGGATAGTAAGAGTCAGTGAAAGTCACTCTCCTTCTATTGGAAATGGAAATTACTCCAGAGACACTAGATTTTGGTTTCACCATTGGCTAAGGCTCAACAATTGCCAGCTGGATGATGAACCAATACTTGGGAGTCAGGAAATAGTATATTCACAACTGACCAAAGCCTGGCTTCTTTTCTTTTCTCTTAAATGCATGTCAGTGGCCTCCCCTGGGCTCCCTGTCTATGCCACCCTGCAGGGGGCACATGTGGGTTGCAGGCTCTCAGTCAATATCTTATGATAACAATAGCCATCATTGTGAGGATCCCCCAACAGCACTGGGTGTTTTACAACACAACCAAAAACTAGGCACTAGTGCAATTTTAATTGGTAGTTGGGAAATGTGTTAAGATGTTTTTATAATCAATTTGTAGATCAATGTTCTAAGTATATTTGGAAAAGTACATTATCCATTTGTGCAATACAAATATGTGACATGGTTTGCATCCTCTACTAACTTATTGGTTGTTGTCCACGTGATTTGTTGCAACACACGTTTGTTGACATTACTACAACAACGGTGCTTCCCTCATTTTCTTTTTCGTTGCTAAAACTTTTGTTAATTACATTTGATGCTTTTTTTAATCACCATAGAAGTGTGCAAAATTGTCATACTTTCATTGTGAATTTTTTCTTTTAGCTGTTTTGACCTTGAGTTCCACCTTGTCTCCTGTTCATATTCACACTCCTGTCTCTTTTTGTTTGGATTCATTCACTATATCATTGCCTGTTGCCTTATTTTTAATATTTTTGGATTAACTGGGTACACTAAAGCAGTATTTAAATTTTACTCTTAACCAAATGTGAGTCTGTGATTCAAAATAAGAGCTCATCCCGATCACTTTATTAACATAATTTATATGCTTAGTTTTATTTCTGCTATTTTGTTTTATGGTCCTTTTTAATACACCTTTATATTGAAGTTACTTTTTTAATCTGACTTTTCCCTTGTGATTTGGAACTCATATCTACTATTTTCATTCTATTAGTAATGACATTTAATAAGTATGCATTGGAATCTACTTTCTTTAATTTTCATGATCAAAAACAGGCCCGGCATAGGTGGCTCACACCCACAATCCCAGTGCTTCGGGAGGCTGAGGCAGGAGGATCACTTGAGCCCAAGAGTTCAAGGTTACAGTAAGCTGTGATTGCACCACTGCATTTCAGTTTGGGCAACAGAGCAAGACCCCCACTTCAGGAAAAAAAAAAAAAGACAATATAAATTGATCCTTTTCTGTGTGATATGAGGAATATACTCAACTTGTACATCTTGTCTTCTGGCCATTCAATTCCCAATTTTTAGTGATGCAGTATGGAATTTGAACTAGATAGCTATTACTTAATATTTTTAACCATGTGTCCTCTTTTTCGTTGTGTTTCCATGTCCTATTGAGAATTACATTAATTTTGTTCTATAGTTTGTTTGTTTTGGGGGAAGAGGTTATTTGTTTATTTTTATTAGTATTTTATATCATGAATTCTCCATTTTTGGATTTGATATTTTGATTTCTCACTCAATTGGCTTAAAAATAACTCACTAAGACGTTTCTTGTTTGCATTTTTTGTGGCTTGTTGTCTGTCCAGACCCTCATGTGGGGTCTGAACTTCTCAAGTTCACAAGAGGATGCAGTTTTTCTGCGCTGCGATCTCAATGTCCGCATGGCAGCTAGGGGAACCAAAATGGGAGAATCCAGGACAGACACTTCGATTTAAATTTCAGATAAACATGAAATAACGCTTCTGGTATAAGAATGCCCCTAATATTGCCTGGGCATCCTGCATTTGATCTGGAACCCCCATGTGGGTTACCTTCCTTTTCTTGGTCACATTTCTGCAACTGTTGGTCATTGTCTTCATGTTACAAAGAAACAGGAACCAAGTTTTATTGCCTTGATCATCACTAAATTTTTTTTATTATTCTTGAAATTAAAATAAATTATCAGGGTAAGTCTGGGCAAAAAAGCCCTTCATTATTTTGTCTAGATTTCCAAAAAGTCTTTCTTTAGTTTGGGAAATTTCCACCAAATAGTTCTTTAATGATAGCTCCACTTTTGGAGGTTCTTTCTCTGAAATGCCTAATATTTATAAATTAAATATATCTCAGCCCATGCCTTTGCTATATTTTCTCTCGTTAACATTCTGTTATCCTCTTCCTCTGACGTCTGTGATGTCAAATTTGACTTCTCTCTTATAAAACCTTTTCTACTGAAAGGTGCATTTTGCTCTCCCCTTCCCCATTTCCATTTCTGAAACGAACATTTTTTAAATCTTCTCACAGCCTTCCCTACACTGTTTGTTTTATTTTCTTTATGGTTCTCTACTCGAATTTCATAGAAGAAATGCTCATTTGAAGTTTATTGGAAACACAAATCAGAAGTGTTCTCAAAATTTTCCCATCTCTTGCAGAAACTGTATTTTATAGGAAAATATTATCCCTGATTCCTCAGAGTGCTCCTTCTTTTTGAACTGTGCTATCTTCTCATTCTCCTGGTGATTTTCCTCTGTGTGTTCGACATTACAGAGGGAGTCCAATGTTTGTCCAGAACCAGTAGTTGAGATCCCAGTCTGAGTTATTCCAAGTCAAGGGAAGGGACAGGGAACAAGACGGAGTTCTCAGTTCCCTGTGATGATTCAGCAGCCCCGGGAGCCAGGAAGCGAGCCGTTCTGAGACGGCCTGTGCCGAGCGTCTCTGCCCTTGGTTCTTTTCTCAGTTTGGAAGGCATCGGGAGTTTCCGGGAAGTGCCCTTGTTCTCTGCTGAGCACCAGCGAGGGTCACTCCTGTTCTTGGCCTGTTCTTGGCTCACAGCCCATGACAAGTGTCAGCTGGGGTTAGTGACTCCCTGGCTTTGTGAAAGGCAGAATTTCTACCTACAAATCCTGCAGCCTCCCTCTTCCCCTCTGGGCCTCTCTTCCGGACAGCGCACATGCCAGGAAAAGCTAGGGGGCATTGGAGAGAGCCTTCTAGACCTTCCGAACTACAGTGTTCCTCCTTTACATGTAAGGAACTAAGCTAAGGGAACTCTTGACATTTCCATAATGCGGCTGTCACCCTACCCTTCCCTCAGCCGATTCACATTTCCCTGTTCATACAGTAACAGACCATGTCGATGTGGAGTTTGCTTAGGATAATATCTCAGATTTCACAGTTTGAATATTTTGCTGAATTTTCTCACTTGAAAAGAGTCCATTTTTCCTTTTTCTGGAACAAATGATATGTAAAAAGCTATATGAATCCCATTTTCATTTGGAAGCTGTTCCATGAAATATATTGTCCAATTTAACAACGGGTCCCATTGTCAAATTTATTCTCAATACCAAGGCCAGTCATAGATTATCAAAACTTGTAGGCTGGTCAGCGTCTATGGGCTTCTGGTGAGATGTTTTATAGATAACATTCTGTATAGGAAGCAATCGTGGCTTCATTCTATAATAGGCAAGGTGCCAGGAAATGCTAAATCAAGTGGCAATCGAGTCCCTAAAGAAAGTCATTTCTGATTTATGGTGATAGCTGCAACAATTCTGCTGAACTTCTTACACATTGAAATGACTACTTAGTTATGTTTTCCATTAGAGCAGAGAACAGCTGGCCTGCCAGAGACCCAGCGTAGCAGCTGGAATGCAGAAACCCTCATACCATTAACCCCGAAGCCTGAGAAAAAGATTTCTTATTTCCAAAATGTAAGTGCTTGTTTTCCCCCAGCACATCTGACACCCTGAGTCTGTGGTGGCGTTCAGAAAGTGGGAAGCAGCCTGAACTGGGCTGGAGGCGAAGGCAGGAACACAGGAGTCAGGCGCTAGCGCAATGGGGACTGAGCACTAGCAGGAGCTCCCCAAGGAGCGGGGTGGTCTGCGTTATTTTTTAATTTATCACAGTTTCAAGAGACTTATCTAGAGCAGTCTCATCTTCCAGCTGCTGGAGCTGCCTGAAACCCTCTAGAATGTGTGTGTGTGTGTGTGTGTGTGTGTGTGTGTGTCTGTCCACGTGCACGTGTATGTTTTCTTCTGTGTTCGTATATTTTGCTCCTGGAGCTTTAAGAAGAGCCTAGATTAGTATTGTCCAATAGAGTGTGATACAAAGCACATATGTACTTTCAAATGTTCTAGGAGCCACACTAAAAAAAAAAAAAAAAAAAAAAAAAGGTAAAAAGAAACCAGTAAAATCATTTAATATCATTTATTTAACTTAATATATCCAAAATATTATCAGTTCAGCATGTAACCTTCACATAACTTATTAATGGGATTGGTTGCTTTCTTCTCTTCAGGCCAGGTATTTGAGCTCATGTGTGTCTGCCGTGCATTTCACACTTACAGCCCACCTCCTGTGGATTGTGCCGCCAGCTGGGACAGGGGCAGTCTGGGCAGTGAAGAAGAACAAACTCCCCCTGTTTTAACCATTCATCTCTGCTCCGGTCTGCGTATTTCCCTGGCCCTGAAGCTCCCCCTCTTGGAGGCACCCCTCCACCAGGCCCTTGAAGAATCGTGTGTGAACCATCATTCCTAGCCCTGTGCTACCAACCCACCTCACTCACAGGTCATGCAGAACTTTGTAACTAAAATCCCAGGGCCTGAAAAATACATGTATGGGAGCTCCCAGACAAAACAGAATCACATCTGGACTCCCAGGAGAAGGTCGTATCTTTCCCTTGGTCTTCCCTGCCTGCTTCCAATCGTTGTCTCACCCTGTTTCTCCACAAACTCTCTTCTGTTTTCCTCTCTGCTCTCCCCTTCCAGATTGAGCTGGATGATGGTGGGGCTGCTGGGGGGCATTTTTGGGTCCTGTCCTGGGGAAACAGTTTGCAGAGGGGAGGCAGGGAAGGGCAAGGCCCACTCTCACTGCACTGTCACTCCTACAGCTAAGAGTCTGAAGCTGGACCACTGCCTCTGCATGGGACAACAAAACCAGGCTGGCGGCACTCCCGTGACAGTTCCCGGACACCCACGCCCAGGCAGGTGGCACACCTGAGTAAAGCTGTCTAGGTATCAGATGAGACTGGTGGGCCTGGAAAACACAGGCCCCACCCAGGACATTTAAATTCAGCTTTTAACCCTGTGCAAGCCAAGCAAAACCAGTGGGAGTCCAAGAGTCATCAGCTCATGGTTCCCACTAGAGGGATGTGTCCTGGGGACTCTGATCACAGCTGGTAGGTATCGAGGGACAGCTGCCTTGCCTCCTGCCCCACCCTTTTAGGGATCTGCTGTCTATAAACTGCCAGATGTCAGGTACCTGGTTCATCATCTTCGTCTTCATGCACATCAACAGCCATATCACTGACCTTCCAACCAACCTTCCAGCCTTACCGACCCTCAGTCCTTGCCTCTAATGGCCCTAAATTCCATCCGGTATCAGACCCTCAAGTGGAGTGAATGCAGCCTGTAACTCAGAGAGTGGCAGGTTGTCTTCTCTGAACCGGTGTCAGGTGCTACTTTCTCCACAACCCTAAGCTGTAGGCACTCGGCAGCCCCAGAATCTGCAGGCTTAGCCCTGCCATCTGGAGAGCAGTCCCTGCTGCTGCTCAGGAGGACCATGCAGCCCAAGGTGAGCCTGGACTCCCTCACAATCTCTGCACTGTCAGAGTCCCCTAAGCTCTGCCAGGTCTCGCTAGTCAGAATGCAGCATGTCTGTCTCCGTGTTCCGAATTGCATCCAGTCCACCCGCAGGGCCTGGAGCCCTGCCCAGAGGTCCAGGTGGAAGGACTGATGCTCTGTGCAGTCCTGCCCAGACCCCTTCTCAGGAGGTGAGACTCTGTCCTACACATCCAGCAAGAGGCTAAACAGATCAGGCGGAATGGGAATGTCATTGCCTCAGGCGGAACGAGAATTGTCATTGCCTGCAGGTACTGGAAACTGCTACCATTGCCCAGGCTACCGGAATAGATTTTCACCTTCGAAAGTGACCCTGGCCTGGATCCTGCTGCTTCTGCCACACCTATTTCCAGTTTCCTCTTCCTCCTGGCCTCCTTCTGAAGTCCCAAAACGATGTCCTGCCAAGTCACACAGGTAATGGCCATGCCGGCTTCTGAAGCCATCCATTTTGTTTCATGTCTTTTCCTTCCTGGGAGGCAATGAGCTAAAGTGAAGAGAATAAGTGCTTTTCAGTCTGAGGAATTTCATCTGAATCTTGGCTCCAAGATTTAATCATTCTGTAATTCTTGGGCAAATTGCTTACCATTTTTGAACCTCAATGTTTCTTCATCATTAACATGTAATCAGTCCTACTTCATAAGGTTATCAGGATGATCAAAACAGATCATGTAGGTAAGACACTTAGCACATAGCAGACACGGCTACCTGCTGGCTACTGTTTTGAGTGGACCTGCACTTTGCCCACGTTGTAATTGCCAGCCTCTTAGCTCTTCCCTGTTCCCAATCGCCATTAGGAAACTTTGACCCCCTTTGATCCTGTTCACAGCCTAAATCCCACAAGTTGCTATTTTCCAATGGGCTTGTGTAGACGATCCGGCAACAGTCCTGCCCATCCCCAGCTGCCTTGTCACAGCCTCTGCCTGTGGTTGGAACTCATCTGATTCTTTCGCATTCCCACACTATCCCCTGCCAAGAAGCCACATCCAATGTTCTGGACGCCTGGATTTGGGGGGCATGAGGCTCAAACATTAGGAGGGCCAGAAGGTGATGAGGGAAATATCCAGTTTCAGAGGGTCTCCAACATGGCATAAGCCATTGTGGGAAGGAAAAGATGGTTTCTCCAAATACAGGCTGGGCAGATGCAGTAAGAGCTCATTGTAAGGATGGTCTGTCCAGTGGTGCCTCTTAATGGGTGCATCATTTATTGAAACCCTATCTGAGCTGTCTGCTTTTGCAGCTGTTGGATCTTGTTCTCTCACTCAGTGGTCATTCAAGAGCTGAGACCTTTTAGGTAATAGATGACCATCGCAGAATGAATGACACTCAACTAACTCTTAAAACCAACCCCCATATCACAGCTGCAATACACAAAAGTTTATTTCTCACACAATAGTCTATTTGGGTCAGGCAGCCTCCTTCACCTTGGTCTATGTGACCTGGGTCCATGGCCTCCCAGGTCCAACCAGCAAAGACAAAGGAAGTTTACGGGCTCCAACCTGCTCAACCTGGAGGTAACCTCTTCTCACAGCTGCCCACAGGCCACTGGGAGGAACATCTGATCTGACTGTGAGGGAGGCTGGAAAATGAGGGGAGCACAGGGAATGTGGATGAGCCAAGTGATCTGCTTTGGCATTCATGTGGGAGGGGGTGTGGAGGTTTATGGGCTGAGGGTGCATGCATTGTATGTGTATGCTGTGCTTTTCACACTCCTAAAGTGCCAACAGCTGCTCCTCTACCATTTCTCTGTTTTTGGGGGGTTTTTTTGTTTTTTTGTTTTTTTTTTTTTCTTTGAAGTCCTTGTAATGGTCCATGTCTTGCACAAAGCAGGTATTTTATAATGTCGTTCGAGTCAGCTCACTCAGCCTCTGATGAAAGTCTCTTACAAGAGGAAAAATAGAAATAGGTGTCATTTATAAACTCTCCTCAGTTTTAGGCTCAATGCAAATAAGCACATCATGTGTATTATTTTATTTCTTTCTTACAGTTGCTCTTTGAAATATGTGCTATTTTTTATCCTTATTTTACAGGTGAAGATATAGGTTTAGAAAGGGGATATAACTTTCCATGGTCAAAAGCAAATAAACTGGACATCTCAGCCAGCCCATCTGCTTGGAGCCCTCTGCCTTAAAGCCACATCACTCTCTGAGATGAAACACCAGCCAGACACAGTGAAGACAGGAGCAAGCTCCAGGTTTACAAGTGATAGGATTCCTGTGGATTTCTAATTCAGGTTGAAAATCCATGAAATTTAGAATAATATGGGGATAGTTTACAGACATGTGAAGTTCTCCTTTTACTGTGTATGCTTTACTTACAATGCAATACATAGTATTTCCGTTGAGACATCAGCAAACATCCTTAGCCCTGTTTGCTTTTCATGCAAACTAACATTACAGTATGATACAAAGAAAACTGTTTCTTCTTAAGACATTTACAACGTGATTGGGTTTATTTAAATAAAGTCCATTATATGCCAGTTTTAGAATTGTCGTTAATTTTAAAAGGCAGTAATATGCCATCAAATTTGTTCCTAAATTTGTACAAGTGTATTTTTCCTTGCTATTTTCATTTTATCATTATTCTCTCCAAAAGTCTGCAAATTGATTTTGGGGAAAATAGGTGGATATACCACACTTAAGTTGCAGACATCTAAATGCCCTTGAAGACTTACTTTTTTGACTCAGGCCAGGCCTAATGTCAGCTGCACAAAACCATGAGGCTCATCCCTGGAAAGAAGAATGTTTCCACTTTTACTCCCAGTCCTTCTTCACTGTTCAGCTTCTGCATGAATGGCTCTGTGTGCTTTCATAATCTCACATTACCCTAGTATTGTGCTTCAATATTTTTCTAATTTCTAATTTCTAAATTTTCTTTTTAATAAAACTTAAGGACTGCTGAGTTTTTATCCAGGACCAGGAAAAAATAAAAATCAGCACACTGACAATAAAAGTTGCTTTGAGATTGCATCCCATAAGTCACACTTGTTTGGGTGTCCAGGGATACTGCTGTATTTCTAGTGATTTCCTTCAATCACCGCCAAGAGGAAGGCTTGGATTTCCAGCACACTTTTGCTCCCAGAAAGCCAGTGCACAGGGGAGCAGCTTGGCCCCCGACCATCTTCAACTCTGATGCAGCCCTGCAACAGAGCAGAGGAGGTCAGACAGAACCCAATCCTGAAGCCAACCCCCCCAGGTTTTGCTCCTGGAGCCTCTTCCTGTGTCGTTGTCATTAACCTGTTGTGATGCTCCAGTTGTCATTCCCAGAAATCCAAGCACTTGGTCATCTGTGCCCAAGTCAAATTGCTTGCTCTGGGGCACGCCTTCTACTCAAGGAAAAATGAGACCTCAGGAAAATCCGATCCATCCCAGACCAAGCTCCCAGCCCAAAATAGTGCGCTGCTGCTGAGTGTCTGGACGACACCTTGCCTTCTCCTCAGAGGTCTGCTCCAAGGGCCTTGACCTGGCCGCCGGCTTCATGGAGTGAGCAGGCCACGCATGCCGTACATGGAACTTAGGAAGTGCTTGGCCATCTTTCCATTCAAGGTGAGTTTGGTTACAGCTTGAGTAGGTGTAGCTCCACCTCCAACTATCAACCAAATAATTAGGGCTTAGAAATACTCCATTTCACCCTCCAATTGTCCATCCCAGGGCACCGGCTGAAACGTAGAGGAATCTTGAGGACAGGCTCACCTGGATGGGAGCATGCCCCTGTTTGCCCTGTTCTCTTCATTTTCAGGATTTTTCTGGCCCTGAGCTCTGTTTGTGGCAACTATAACTCATGCCTTTCCCCTCCTTCAAGCCTCCAATCACACACACACACACACACACACACACACACACACACACACAAAGGCAATGAAACATCTAGAACAGGATAACAATATCAATCATTTAATATTTGAGCAGTGCTTCACAGTGGACAAAGTGCTTCCTGTGTATTTCCTCTTTTGACCCACATAATAACACTAGGAGGATTGTAGGGAAGACGTTAATAGTCCCATTCTTCAGATAGAATTAAATGCATTGTCCCTTGAGAAACCTAATGCTGGAAATCACAATTTGATTGACCTTTCAGAGGCACCCAGTGCAATCCAAGTCCTCTGACCTGGAAGCATAACATGCTCTACTGGTATTCACAGCACATGTCCTCCAGAAGGTGGAAGCAGATCCCAAAGCGGTTTTGCCCACTGCAAAATTCATACATCCGGTGGTCTGGGTGATGCTGGGACATTTCTTCTGGGGTGAAAGACATGCTCTTGCACCTTGTACTCCCCACCACTAAGACGGCATCTGGCTTTTGCCAGGCCTCGTGGATTTCTGATGCCATATAAATCACACCTGGAAGTACTGATCTGATCTGTTTATCATGTGACCTAGTCAACTGCCAACTCTGAGTGGGGCTCAGAGCCAGAAAAGGCTCTACTTCAGGCCCTGGCTGTGTGCAGTTTGCCCCTAGGCCACACAGCATCCGATGGAGCACACCTCTGCTCCAGTCTCTGGAAAGCCCCAGTAGCAGAGCTGCAGCATGGGCCCCTGGGGATCTGGGTAGGGCTGCCCCTTCTGTGGCAGGAACTACTCACATTTGAAGAGCAGCTCCAGGCACAACACTGGGCCCTGGTCCACAGGAGCTCCTGGGCAGGGCTGCATGCAGTCGGATGCCCCCTGTGCCATAAGTTTGGGTAGGTACGGCAACAATCCTTTGCACGCAGGAACTGGGATGCTCAAGATTCAGTCCATGCAGACCCAGGGGAAGAGAATATGATGTGCACAGATGGCCCAGGCTCCCGTGCCCCTGCCTGTTGCACTGATACCTTGCTCTCAGCTGGCATCGGCAGACTCCAGGGCTTCCCTGCAATCAGCTGCCAGGGGGACGGAACTGGGCCTGGGCCACACAGGGCAGCCCTGTGCATCAGCACCAACCATCAAAAGTAGACTGCCCACGCCTGCCACTCAGAAGTCCCTGGAGGACGAAAGTGAAGAAAATTCCTCCTTGTTGGCAGAGCTGCGGCCGCACTGGAGGTTGACCAATCTGTATGGAGAAGTCACCTGAGGTGTGTGCCCGCACAGACTCCTGGAGGAGCCAAGGGGCAGGGCTGGCTGGGCAGGAGCCTGAGAGAAGCCGACTGGAAGGTCGGGCAAGGTAAGTAAGGTGTGGAAGTAAGCCCAACCCTCTGGTCACCCCCATGATCCCTGGGGAATGTGTGCTTCCTGCCACAGCAACCTTAGGTTTGGGCTGATCAGAGGCCCTGGGTTAGGGGTGGCAGAGAGGGTGGAGGTGGTGGTCGAGGGAAAAGCTTCCACTAAGTGAGCACAACAGGGCATCTGCTCAGCTTAAATTCGTGATTCTCACCCAGTCACCTTCGGGCCACAGATGCCAGTGAACCAGCAGGCAAGAGGGAACTGGTGAAGGTCCTGGATCCTGATGGCTGTGAAGAGCTAGAGTTTCCACTTCCTAATGGATTCAAGGAGTCGTCTTAGATGGAGTGCGGTGATTTCCTGGGGTTTCCCTTGGGGCCTCCACATCCAGTGAGGATGGTGAACAGGCAACTGCAGCCCCTGCCCCCCGACAAGGGCAAGACAACCAAGGCCTTAGATATTCTGGGTAAGAAGATCAAAGGACCCAAACCCAGAAGCTACCCAGATCAGCCCAAGCACTGGCTGGGGTGGGGGACATCCAGATACGGAGGTGGAGGAGAAGTCTGTGAACACCGGTTATTGCCACACAGCCATCTGCACTAGTGGAGACAGGAGCTTGTTTCACTGATACTTTTAAGTTAAATGTTTGCAGAGGTTATAGCCAGCCACTGCCTTGAAACTGATGCTGTAGCAGATTGGATTTAACAGATAACGTGAGTGAGCGTGACTGTCCCTGGGTGGACTGCATGGACCGTCTCTGGGGCACCCCGTCAAATGCCCTCAGCTGCACCTGCCACTCATTCCAGCTATGCTCTGTGGGACAGCCACCCTCAACTCCATGCCATGTGCCTCTGGTCTTCTGCCCCAGGGTTTCCCTGTGAACCTGCTTAGTGCCCACAGGTACACAACCCAGAGTTTAGGAGGATCACACCCTATGTGGGGCTCTTTGACCAATGGGGAATGGGAGCTGGTGGGTAAACATTTCCCTCTTTCTCTTCTGTAGAAAAGTCCCCGAGACCCCTGTCACATGGCTCCTTCGCTGTCCCTGGGATCAAGCACACAGTTGCCTGCTGCAGTGACTGACACAATGACAGACTTTGCACAGCTCTTCTTCTTTCCCTGCTTCACACCCCCGCCTTGCTCCTGTGCCCTGGACAGCACTTTCACTCCTGCCTCCCTTTCCAGCCATGCTTTCTGGGGAAGCCAGGTGTAGTCATTTAATTTTAGATGTCAACTTGACTGGACTAAGGGATGCCCAGGTAGTTGGTAACACGTTATTTCTGAGGGTACCTGTGAGGCTGTGTTTGGAGAAGATTAGTGTTTGAATTGGTGGGCTGAGTAAGCAGAGCCTCTTCACCAGCATGAGCAGGCACCAGCCAGCCACTCTGTTGAGTGCCCAAATGGGACAGAAATGAGGAGGAAGGGCATTGTCTACTGTTTAAGCCAGGACTCCCACCCTCTCCCGCCCTCAGACATCAGTGCACCTGGCTCCTGGCCCTCTGGGCCCAGACTGAATTGCACCTGGCTCTTCAGCATGCAGATGGCACATCAAGGGACTTCTCAGCCTCCACAGTCACGTGAGCTAGTTCTCATAATAACTTTACCTATATGTGTACATATATCTCCTAGATGCTTGTGTTTCTCTGGAGAACCTGACT
This sequence comes from Macaca fascicularis, assembly GCF_037993035.2. NCBI lineage: Eukaryota > Metazoa > Chordata > Mammalia > Primates > Cercopithecidae > Macaca > Macaca fascicularis. The sequence goes on along the minus strand of NC_088383.1, from coordinate 53,205,954 downwards.
ATTATACCAGGACAAGTCATGTTACCCATTCCTAACTACCACTGAATTTGACATTCAAGTCCTACACCTTGAGTTCTCAGTCCCTCTATCAGCTCATTTCCAGTGCCTTCGCCTCCATTCCACTTTATCAGCTTGCCTCTGGTGCTTCCTAGAACACTGTCATCGCCCATGACTGCTGTATTCATGAGTCCAAATGTAGACATCCCTCTCTCTTCCTCAACCTTCCCTCAGTCCTTTCAATCAGTCCTTCTGCACCAAAGGCTTAGCATCATCCACACTTTCTGGCTTGGGAACCATCTCCTTTCTTGTTATCTAGCAGCCTCCTCTTGTCTTTTATTTGTTGGTTTTTTTAACCCAGTTAAGATTCCAGAGAACAATATTTCTTTCACACTTGCCAATTTCCATAATCCCCTTATTCTCCTCTCTCATTTCTTGAAAAAATCCCCTCAGAATTAATAAAACTCTTATATTAGTCCATTTTCACGCTGCTGATAAAGACATACTTGAGACTGGGAAGAGAAACAGGTTTAATTGGACCTACAGTTCCACATGGCTGGGGAGGCCTCAGAATGGAGGCAAAAGGCACTTCTTACACAGCAGTGGCAAGAAAAAGTGGGGAAGAAGCAAAAGTGGAAACCCCTGGTAAACCCATCAGATCTCATGAGACTTGTTCACTATCACGAGAATAGCACAGGAAAGACCAGCCCCCATGATTCAATTACCTGCCCCTGGGTCCCTCTCACAACACGTGGGAATTCTGGGAGATATAATTCAAGTTGAGATTTGGGTGGGGACACAGCCAAACCCTATCATCTGCCAACTGTTTCGTGCTTACATCCCAGGTGCTAATCACTGTTAGAGAAAAACCACAAAACTGAACAATTTGGAGCCATTATAATAGCTTGCCGTGTCTATTGAGAGCGTAATCCTCGCCAGATATTCTTCAAAGTGCATTACATACAATTATCTTGTTCTGTGCCCTGCATCCTGCTGGAAAGCTGCCCAGAAGCCCTGCCCTCCAATCTCTGAAATGCATTCTCAGAAAACTTTCTCTCCTGCTGCTCAGAGAAAACAGAAGTCATCAGCTGAGAACTTGGTAGACGTCTTCCTTCACATTTCAGTGTCATTCAATGGTGATTCCTTTCTTTTAATCCAAAGACTCTCTTTGGCTCCCTTAACCCCATCCTCTGCTAATTTTTATTCTGCCCCTTTGACACCCTTTCAGTTATCTCTCTTACCCCTCTGCTCATGCTTTCTTTTATATTTTGAATGTAATAATATTGAGGGAAAAAAACAAACTTAGTTTCTCCTGTACTCTCACAAAGCCGAGTACTTCTGACACCAGGTTCTGTAGGGGATTTTTTTCAGCACACCAGGCGAGTAACCAATCCTGCAGCAGTGGACACCAGCTGTGTGTCCTCCAATTCAATTCTGACATTCTATCGCCAGTGGTAGCATCAGATCCCACACGGTGAAGGCTCAGTCCCACAAGATTGCGCCCGACTTCCGATGGTGATTATAAGCCCCAGGTTATTTTACTTGTGTTTCTGACAAACTGGCTATAAATTGGATTTCCCATGATCCCCTCCTCAGTTTAGTTAATTTGCTAGGATGGCTGGCAGAATTCAGGGACACACTTATTCTTAGCAGTTTATTACAAAAGATATTTTAAAGGATACAGATGAAGAGATGCATAGGGCAAGGCATGTGGGAAGGGATGAGATGCTTCCATGCCCGCCCCACGGACCACCTTCCAGGAACCTCCATGTGCTCAGATATCCAGAAGCTCTCCAAACCCAGTCTTTTGGTATTTTTATGGAAGCTTCATGACATAGGCATGACTGATTATATCACTGGCTATTGGTGATGGACTCAACCTTCTGTCAGTCTCTCCTCCCCAAAGGTCAGGGGTGTGGGATGTGGCTGAAAAGTCCCAATACTCTAATTATGCTTTGATCTTTCTGGCAATTGGCTCCATCCTGAAGACATCAGTCAATCATTTGCACATGAAAAGCATGCTTTTGGATATTCCAAGGGTTTTACGAGTTGTATGCCAGGACACAGGATGAAGACCTATATATATTTCACAGTATCACAGTGGTCCTTAGACTAGTTCCCTCTCTTCTGAATCATTTTTTTTTCTGTTGATTTCCTTCAATTACATGGATTCCATTACCATCTCTTAAGAAAATGATTTCTGATACTTCAATAAAGCTGGAGAACAAAAACAAAAAGGAAGAAAATGATTCTCCAGTTGGATGCTCAACCTAGATGTCTCTCCAAAACTCAGATTCGCTCAACATTTTCATTCACGTCTAACAAACCCATATCAGAAAACAGAATGATCTTCCCACATAAACTACTTCTCTATCTCTATCAGCATCTAACAAGCCCTACAAGTCAGCAACATGACCTCACCTTTGACTCTCCCTCACCTCCCCCTCTATCCCCATACCTTCCAGTCACTTACTTCTTAAATATCTTTGGAAACTAATCTTCTGTTCATGCTCACTACCATTTCTGTAGTCTAGATCATTATCATCTACCTGCCTGACTGCAAGAAACTTCTAGTTAGTCTTCTTACCTTCACACATAGCTGTGATGGTTAATATTGGGTGTCAATTTGATTGGATTGAAGGATGAAAAGCATCGTTCCCTGCGGCAGCTGGGTGGGGAGATGGTGTCTATGAGGGTGGTGCCAAAGGAGATTAACATTTGAGTCAGTGGACTGAGAGAGACAGACCTACCCTCAGTCTGGGTGGACACCATCTAATCAGCCGCCAATGTGGCTAGAATAAAGCAAGGAGAAGAAGTTGAAAGAAACTGACTCACTGAGTCTTCCAGCCTTCATCTTTCTCCCGTGCTGGATGCTTTCTGCCCTCGAACACCAGACTCCAAGTTCTTCAGCCTTTGGATTCTTTGACTTATATCGGTGATTTGCCAGGAGCTCTCAGGCCTTCAGCCACAGACTGAAGGCTGCACTGTCGGCTTCCTGACTTTTGAAGACTGGCTTCCTTGCTCCTCAGCTTGCAGATGGCCATTGTGGGACTTCACCTTGTGATCCTGTGAGTCAATTCTCCTAATAAGCTACCCTTCATATATACATCTATCCTAATAGTTCTGTCCTTGTAGAGAACCCTAACTAATGCAATGCCTGTATTAAATTTAAGTACTTCTTCAGGCTCATGACAAGCCTTTTCTCATGTTTATCAACATATGTTGACATGTGTCATTAAGATTGAGTCCTCATCCCTGAACTCCCCCAGAACATGCCCTGCCATGAGCTTATTTTCAATAAACTTCTGTTGAATGAATAGATGGCCATTAAATAAATTAAAGAATTACTCCATCAATGAATAAGTCAATCAGTGTTGTCTACTTTAAATTCCTTGAGAGTGAATCAATTTCTATATTTTGTTTACTTCCCATCATAAAACCAAGCATTAACTTGAAATTATAATCATTATTAAATTTATCAACTGAGTGCATGCATCTTGGGTCTGGATAATAATCCTAAAATCTTTAGACATATTTTTGAGCCCACCAGATCAGAGGTTTCTATGGTCAAATTTGTTGGACTTCAAAAATGCAGATATCCCATATATCTTCATCTTTATTTTGTTTCTGTAACCAGTTTTGTGGCCTACAGAAAGGGTGAAAGTAGAGTCTGAGTATCCTGAGACAATGAGTTTAGAGGCCTGGATTCTGGGCATGTTGGCTGAGCTGTGTCATAGACAAGATATGAGGACATGTCCAACAAGGGTGGCCAGCAGCAAGGGCATGGTTACAACAGTCTTTAGGCTCTTGAGTCTAGAGGCCTAGATGTTAAGGGGCAAGAGTGAAGGGCTATAGCAGAAATGAGAGGACCTTCGAGGAGAGGCTGAGAACGTCAACTGTAGAGAGGCCAGGGGGCCTTAGGTCTGGGGCTCCACTCTAAGATGACTGCGCTTCAATCTCAGGTTTTCATAGTCCTGAGAGTGAGAATGTGATTGGCTGAGCTTGGCTCAGGCTCCTTTCCCTAGAATCAATCAGCCATGGCCTGGAGTGGAGTGACTGAGCACCACTCACACCCTGCAGGAGTTGTGAGCTAGATAATTCTGTATTCTGCACATCCCAGAATTCTTAAGTTTTTATTGAAGCTTGCTTAGCCAATTCAAGCCCAACTTCAGTGATGCAAATTTCACATCTATTACATGCAAATAGTGTGTGGGTCCCTTTTCTGTTGATGTATTTAGTCTTCAGAAACACAGGATCATGGGCCAGATCAAGTAGCAAATGAGTGTTAACACTAGAGGTTCAACCAAGCTCCGAGAACAGTTATAAGAAAACAGAATGAAGGCAAAGACTTTGCTCCAAAAGGAGCGGCTGAAAGGGAGGGGTTGCTGTCTGCAGTCCAGCACAGAAAAGGGCCAAGCTGGGAGCCTGGGAGTCTGAGCTGTCTCTCACATGTGCAAGTCTGCAGCAGTAAAGAATCCAGAGCATTCTCAGTGACACCAGATCAGCCTGTCGCCATTTAGCTCTGACATGCCTGAGTGTGAATTCTCCATAAAATGTCACAGTGCAGAGGGAACAAGAGTGATAGCAGACCCGGTGACCTCCCCAAATCACACACTGCCCATCTCTGGAAGCTGCTGGGAGGCATGGGCCTCTCAGCAGAGCACAGTTTAATGTATCTCATGGGATCTACTCCCACACAGCAGCGTAGAAAATGTTTGGGAAAGGAGAGCTTTTTACTGAGTGCCCAGCACAGATGTACTGCATCAGTGGCAGCACTGCCTGGGGACTTCCCTCCCCAGTCTGCACTCTGAAGGGCAGACATTGTCTGTCTGGGCCATGGAGTCACCCATCCCAGGAATTTGGTCACGACCACAGACTTCTAATTTGTAATAACTGTCATTGTTCTGCAGCCATGCAACAGAGCCCAAGTGCACATGACACAATTTCTTTTGGATAAAAAGTGTGGTGTCTCAGAGAAAGTGGGATGTTTTACCAGAAAGCACTGCCCTGCAGTGACCACCTTCACTGACTCTAAGAACCTCAGCTCAGTGTGTGTATAGTAGTTGGTAATGCTCAAAGTGGCTTTTTTATTGTTGTTAATTTGGATTTTTAATTTTATGTTAGATTGGGAAGTACTTGTGCAGTTTTGTTACATGGGTATATTGCATGATGCTGAGATTTGGGCTTCTAATGAACCTGCCGCCCAAGTGAACATAGTACCCGATAGGTAGTTTTTCAACCCTCCCTGCTTTTGGAATTCCCAGTGTTTATTGTTCCCATCTTTATGTCCATGTGTAGCCAATGTTTAGCTCCCACTTATGAGTGAGAAATGCATTTGGTTCTTGGTTGATATTTGGTTTTCTGCCTCTGCATTAATTCACTTAGGATAATAGCGTCTGGCTGTACCCAGGTTGCTGCAGAAAACATGATCTCTTTCTATTTTATGGCTGTAGTATTCCATGGTGTATGTGTACCACATTTTCTTCATCCAATCCACCCTTGATGGGCACCAGGGTTGATTCCATGTCTTGAAGTGGCTTTAGTCTTCTCACTTAACCTCGCACTTCTCTGTGAGACAGGTCAGGAAGGCATTCAGTGGTTCGCCCACTCATTCAGCAAACACTTAGCTAGCATCTTTGTGGTTGCCTCCCTGGTTCTCACCTGAAGTAGAATCAAAGCTCTAGGTTCCCTCCCTTGCTCAGCATGCTGTATGCCCAAACACAAGGTCTAACACATTCATTTAACTTATATCCTAAGGAGACGCTCAAAGTGATGGTTAGGTAAAAAAGGTGGGGAATCAAGAAAATTCTACTCACATTATTTTGGTTATCGAATTCAAACAGAACTGACCCTATTCAAAGGTGAATACAGTCATTCCTCGGTGTACACAGTGGGGGAGAATTGGTTCCAGGACCCGCCATGTATACAAAAATCAACACATACTCAGGTCTCCACCGTCAGCCCTGCAGAACCTGCTTCTAGGAAAAGTTGGCCTTCCATGAAATGAAGTTTCACATTCTGCGAATATTATATTTTAAGATCTGCCTTTGGTTGAAAAATAAATCCACATATAAGTGGACCCCTGTAGTTCAAATCTATTTTGTTCAAGGGTCAAAAGTGTATTTAAAATCACATCATTCAATATGAAGTGAAATTTGAACTAAAGAAGGAAGAAAAGTAGAGAGAAGAGAAGGAAATAGAGAATGAGTAGGAGAGGAGGAGAAGCAGAAATAGAAAGCAGGGCAGAAAAGCATGCAGGATGCAAAAGGTACCTGAAGTGAACACTGTAGGAGAATTGCTCCAGGAAAACAAAGAAGAAACTAATGACAAGGAAGACAAAGGAACGTAAATAAAGAAATAAAAGTGACAAAGGTGAAAATAACAGAGACAAACAGAAAACTGGAAATTTAACATAAAAATAATTATATACCTAAAGAAGAGACTAGAAAAAATTGTAATACATAAAATTGAACTAGGATTTTTTTCTACAGTGAAAGAAAAAATAAGCATAATTCAAAGGTTTATTATACCCTGATAAAAAGAATATAGGATGAAATACACTAAGACTTGTCCAACAAAGAACCACAGATACTTTGAGAAAGTAAAAGCCAGTATCCTAAAAGGAAAACTATTAGCTGACTATCATACTCTCCTCAGCATTTTCTTCTTACTGGAATGCAATGAAACAATCGAGATTTGAGGAAAGTAGGACTCAAGAGCTCTATTATTCACAGCTGTCATGTGTCTATGGCAAGAGAAATACATTCTAAGATAGGTAAGTCATCCAAATGTGGATGAACCACCAACTAATAACATAGCTTCAAGATACATGAAGCAAAAACTGCTAATAGAACTGTAAAGAGAAATAGAAAATGTCACAGTTAGAATCTAAGATTTGCAAATCCCTATCTCAATAACTAATAGAACAAGTAGAAAGAAAATCAGTAAGAATACAGATTTGAATGAAATTATCTATCAGCTTTAACCTGGTTGACACTGATAGAACACTCTACCTGACAAGCATGCACATCCTTTTTAGGTGTACCCAGAACATTTGCCAAGGCATACTCTTAGCCATAAAGTCTCAGTGAATGTAAAACCATACAAGTCATACAAAGCATGTTCTCTGACCACATGGAGCTACTTTAGAAATCAGTAAAATAAAGGTATCTTTAAAAATCCCCAATTATGTAGAAAAAAATAAGTAACACACTTTTAAATAACTCAGGGATCAAAGAAGGAATTAAAACAGAAATTAGAAAGTATTTTGAAGTAGTTATAAATGAAAATGCAACCTATTAAAATTTGTGATATGCAGCTAAAGTATGATTTTATAGCACTAAATGCCTGTATTAGAAAAGAAAGGTCTCAAATCAATAACCTCAGCTTCAACTTTAAGAAACTAGTAAAAATATTTCAAAATACATGTTGTATACAGTAACTATATACAATTTTTGTCAATGTTTAAAAATAAATAAATTAGAAAAAATATTAAAGACAATATTTTTGGTGTTATTTTTAAAGAAACTCCGAATAAGCAGAAGACAAGGAATAATAATAAAGATCAGAGTGGATGTCAATAAAACAGAAAAAAGAAAAACAATATAGGAAATTAATAAAGTCAAAAGTGGGATCTTACGGAAGGCCAATTAAATTTATAAACCCCTATTCAGATTGATCAGGAAAAAAAAGAGAATACACAAATTAATGATATCTGGAATCAGATCACACATCACAACATATTTCAAGAATCCAAGAAAGTGAAAATGGGTCCAAATGCATAAACCCCCCAAAGTGAGGCTAAGTAACGGTGCATCTACACCCAGAATGTGAGAGTGGAAAACAATGCATGTTCCCCAGAAAACGATGGTGCACGTCTCCATTTGTTGGCCCACAAAGGGGCTCCCAATAGCGTTAAGCTTAAAGAGTAGATCGGGCCGGGTGCGGTGGCTCAAGCCTGTAATCCCAGCACTTTGGGAGGCCGAGATGGGTGGATCACGAGGTCAGGAGATCGAGACCATCTTGGCTAACACGGTGAAACCCCGTTTCTACTAAAAAATACAAAAAACTAGCCGGGCGAGGTGGCGGGCGCCTGTAGTCCCAGTTACTTGGGAGGCTGAGGCAGGAGAATGGCGTGAACCGGAGAGGCAGAGCTTGCAGTGAGCTGAGATCCGGCCACTGCACTCCAGCCTGGGCGACAGAGCGAGACTCCGTCTCAAAAAAAAAAAAAAAAAAAAAAGAGTAGATCGAAGAACAGTTGTTTCAGTCCAATGCCAGTCAGGAAAAAGTATTGACATCTATTTCAAGAGGCATAAAGAAATAGCTGAAAAAATGCTAATCTGAGAGTTAACAATGGCCATCTTAGGCTATCAGGACTCTGGGGATTTTTAGCAATGAGCTTATTTCATTACACAATAAACAATAAAACTATTTTTGAAAGTTTTTATCTTCAGATAGAAATTCATGTTATTGAGGGTGTGGGCAGTGTATTGCATACACTGTAGTATTACAACTTTTTTGGAATATGATTTGGCAGAAGCCACTAAAATTTGAAGTATGTATCCACATTGACCGGGAATCTGATCTTACATAAATAATGGTTTTAGTATGCGAGGACTGCTGCATAAAATTTTGCAACCGTGAACTCTAAGGTGCATCATTTTCCTGTTAGTCATCACGGATCTGTATATATTTTATAAGAGTTTTCTGGCGGTAAAATGTCTTGGGAGATGCCTTTTTCTAACTGTCACCATTTGGACTAGCAGTGGTGCTCAAATGATGCAGGGATTTTTTTACACGGTTATTTGTATAGACCAGAAGAAAGAGGAGGAGAAGAGAAAGGAAGGAAAAGGAGAGAAAAGGGGAAAAAAAAGAAGAAGTAGAGGAAGAGGAAGAAGGAAAAGAGAAAGAAGGAAGGGAAGAGGCTCAGGAAGACTAAGTTACAGAATACTCATATCATGAAGTATTATGAAATAATTTTAAAAGAATATACTAGATCTATTTGAATTGACCTACAGAGATGTCCAGGATTTATTTGGGGGTACAGAGGCAAATCTGCAAAACAAATGAAATAGTAAGTCCTTAATTTTGTTTTGGTGGGGTTTTTTTAAGGAAAGAAAACATCCTTTGCATTTGCTCATATAAGTCTTATGACCGCTAAGAAAAATGTGGAGGGATACATACCAACAGTTAGCTCTGTTCTGTGAGTTTGGGGATGTGGGCATTATGTTTTTTCCTTATTTTTTAAATTGTATGTATTTAAGGAATACAGCATGATGCTTTGATATTACGTATTTATAGTGAAATGGTTACTACAGTCACGTAGGTTAACATATCCACCAATCATCTCACATAGTTACATTTTCTTTTGTGTGTATGTATGTGACAAGAGCATCTAAAATCTACTCCAGCAAATTTTCAATATACGACACAACAGATTTAACTCTAGTCCACTTGCTGTACATTAGGTCTCTAGACTTATCATTCCACATAACAGCAAGTTTATATCCTTTGACCTATATCTCCCCACTTCCCCCACGCCTGCTTCCACCTCTGGTAACCACCCTTCTACTCTGTTTCTACATATTCATGGCTTTTCTTTTTTAGACTCCATATCTAAATGAGATCATGCCATATTTTTCTTTCTCTGTCTGGCTTATTTCATGTAGCATAATGTCCCCTAGTTTCACCCATGTTATCATACATGGCAAGATTTTCCTCTTTTTAAAGGCTGAATAACATTCCATTGTGTATATCTACCACATTTTCTTTATCCAGTTATCCATTGATGGACACGGCTTGTTTCCATATCTTGACTATTGTGAGTAATGGTGCAATGAACATGATAGTGTTCATGTATCTTTACAACGTGTATCTTTACAACGTAGTGTATCTTTACAACGTGGTGATTTTATTTGAGTATATACCCAAAAGAGGGATTGCTGGTTCATATGGAAGTTCCATTTTTTTTTCTTTTTTTTTAGGAACCTCCCTACTGTTTTCTATAATGGCTGCACACATCTACATTCCCACTAACAGGGTACAAGGATTCCCTTTTCTCTGTGCCTTCATCAACACTGGTTATTCTTACTGGTTATTCACATCAACACTGGTTATTCTCTTGTCATTTTTACAATAGCCATCCTAACAGGTATAGGATGATACTTCATTGTGGTTTTAATTTGCATTTCCCCAATGATTGGTGATGTTGAGGACCTTTTCATATACCCTTTGGCCTTTTTTTTTTTTTTTTTTTTGTCTTCTTTGGAGGAGTATCTTTTCAGGCTATTTGCCCATTTTTTTAATTAGGTTATTTGTTTTTTGGTTTTTTTCTTTGTTTTGTTTTGTTTTTGTTTTTGTTTTTTTGCTATTCAGTTGTATGAGCTCCATGGCGATTTTAGTCTTTATCTGATATGTGGCTCACAAATATTTTCTCCCACTCCATTGGTTGCCTTTTCAGTTTGTTAATTGTTTCCTTTGCTATGCAGAAGACTTCTAGTTTGATGTAGTCTTTACTTTGTTTTTGCTTTTGTTGCCTGTGTTTTTTGGAGTCACATTAAAAAAAAAAAAAAAAAAAAAAGATCATTGCCAAAGACAATATCAAGGAGCTTTTCTCTGTATTTTCTTCCAGGAATTTTATGGTTTCACACCTTACATTTAGGTCTTTAATCAATTTTGAGTTGATTTTTGTGAAGGGTGTAAGACAAAGATCCAGTTTCATTCTTTTGCATGTGGACATCCAATTTTCCCAACACCATTTATTGAAGATATTATTTTTTCCCCATCTTGTCTTCTGGGTGGCCTTGTCAAAGATTAGTTGACCCTGTATACTTGGGCTTATTTCTGGACTCTTTGTTCTGTTCCATTGGTATATACAGTATGAGTGTTTTTATACCATACTGTTTGATTATTACTGCTTTGTAACGTAATTTGCAACCCAGAAGTGTAATGCTTCCAACTTTGTTTTTCTTTCTCAAGATAGTTTTGGTTATTCAAGGTCTTTTGTCATTGCATAAAAATTTAAGAATTTTTTTGATTTCTATGAAAAATGTCACTACAATTTTTATAGGATTGCATCGAATCTGTATATTGCTTTGAGTAGAATGGACAGGTGGACATGATTTTTTATGTATACATCTCTATCACATAAATTGATACTTCAAATATGTATCACTCTTTGACATCTAAAAAAAATTAAAATTTGTAAGCAAATCACAACTACGTAGGCCAACGATCTTTAAGGTTTTCTTCAGAATACTTCAGAATTCTATTGTCCTTTTGTTTTTCTAATATTCAGTTAAACTTACAGTTATTCCTTTATCTATGCATCCACCTGCCCTCAGCCCACACTCCCAGCCATCAACCAAGCATTTCGTGTCTCCACCCATCCTCTCTGCAAGGAACTGGAGACTCAGAACCTCCTGAGGAGTTGCTGGTGATGCCACAGGTAGCAAGGTAGACAGCAGCAAACAGGCACCTCATCACCTAGTGACAGCCTAGGGTATTGGAGCTAATTAGTGCAGAGCAAGGCCCTGCTTTCTCCTGTTTGGTAGTCAATACACCACTGGAAAAGTGAGTGTGGATTTCAGGTGACACAGTAAATCTCAGGTGGACTTGTCATTTTGGAAGGATTATTTCTCAATGACAACTCAAGGGACCAGCTATGTTAGAATTCACTGTGAGTCCAGTCAATTTCTTTCAGGCAGCCAATGGTCTCAGTCTCTCAGGCAGTGTGTTTTTGAAGGAGCCCAGGTAGAGGATCTTTTAACACAATCGACGTTTGAGAATCACTTTTCTACAGACTCTGCGAACCTCGGGTGGAATCATATATTACAAAGTGCTGAATGAAAGCTTCCAAAGTGTCCTCCTGCATCTACGTTCTCTGGGGCAGAAAGAATCAGCCCAGTTAAGGGCAGCTGCTGCCCCAAGGGCGAGGCATCAAACCTGCTGTTTGCAGGCTGGCCTGCAAGTGTGGAAGCTCAAGAGCCACGGTCCCCACGAGGTTCAGAATGGCTGAGCTTGGAGACCCAGCAGAGGGAGATGAAGGAAACTATGTAGGCTGGAGACTGCCCATTTTTCCCTCTCCTGGTGAGAGCTTCTGGTGAGAGAAGAGAACTGAAGTCACTGTCTTTATGTTTAGAGAGGTGAGTGTACGGTGGCAGGTCAGGGAGAACACAGCATAGCCATTTATGCAGTCAGTGCTGCTGCCCTCGGCTCACCAGGGAAAGCTTCAATGTGCTGCTCAGAGAAGCGAGCACCGTTTTCCTGAGACCCTGAACACCCAATTCCCAAATCTCGGGAGTTGGACCACGGCCCTGAACACGCAAGCTTTTGCTCTGGAAAGCTAAGCCATCCAGAGAAGTCTCTGTGTTTGTGAACAAGCAGAAGAGGGAGAATGGTGTTTTCAAGACTGGGAAGATGCCCCGGGCAGGCAGGAAAGAGCAGGTGAGCCCTGGGAACCTGTCCCCATCCAAACCAAGGTCTGGGGGTAGTTAGGGCTTTGGAGAGTGGGAAGCCAGTCCTTCACAGCTGCATGGAAGCTGGAAATTACCCTCTGCTGCTTCTGAGCCAAGGGGGAAACCTTCCTTCTGGCCAAGAACAATGTGGTAAGAGTGGCATTTCTGTGGCCCCTGAGCCGCAGAGCCCTAAAGATGACAGAATCATGAAGCCAAGAGGACACAGCAGTAGCTGTGATGCTGATCACAGGCTGAGGAGCAGCTCCTGCCCGTTTCCAGGGCTCTTGGGCTCCAAGATCCCTGCATGATCTAATTGAAGAGGAAGGACTTCAATTAGATGAGAACAGCCAGCATCGTGTTTCTTCTTAACCCTAGGGAGCAGATGCTCGGAGCCAGGTGTAATTTGATTTGAAAAAATAAAGAAATGTGATGCTTCTTGCATCTGATTGTGGAGGAGCAACTCATAACTTACACCCTCCGCTTATTAATTCCTCCATCTGCATGTGAGCGATTTTAGATCACCTTAACTCGGCTGCTGAAAGCTGCACCCTCCTTATCGCTCAACACCCAGCATACTCGACACACCTCTTGCAAGAGCTGAAGTTTATATAAATATTATGTCTTACGTTCTTATCAAAAATCAGTTTTCCAGTATTTATGTTTTAGATTTCTTGCCACCCCTTGCAGGTGGGACCAGGAGGGGTGGGGTGAATTCTTGGCCAGAAAATTTTTGAAGTGGCTCCCAAGAGAGTGAGGAGCTGAAAAATAAAGAAAGCAAACCTTGAATATGTTTGCAGCAGCCTGAAGCAATTTTATAAAGTAGGGTGAGAGGGCTTGCCAAAGATACAGGCATGGAAATTATTTCCCTTTTTAATGCAGATAGATGAAAATGAGAAAATTGTAATCCTAAGAGGTAATTCACCCAAATGGAAAGGTCTCTTAGCATGCCCACTAGTTATATGTTTCCATTTTTTTCTAGTAAATATACATATATATATAAATTGATACAAAATTCAAAGGAACCAAAGAAATACAAAATAAAATAAAATAATTGGTCTTCTCCCCTCTGCCTTTCAGTCCCTCTGGTTGTCTTCCCCAGAGGAGAACGTTACTGTTTTCTTCTCTATCTTTGCAGAAATATTCTATGCACATCTAGTTATATACGTATATAAATATATTTTAATACAAATGAGACCTTACTGCACACACTGCTCTGGGCCTTGTTAGATGGACCATACTTTATTAAACCAGATCCCTCTTAATGAACATCAGAACATGTCCAATAGTCCAATATTACAAATGATGCTGAAATAAATATCGGTGATGTATTTCCAAGTCTCTAGAATACTGAATGCAGGGTTTACCTAAGACACAGGAAATGTTTTTAAGGGCAATGTTCTGGGTTGAGTTGGCTCGTGGAAGAAAATATGAGAGCCGTGTTCAGGATTCCCTCGGGAACAGAATGCTGGCCCCTCCCCAGCTCAGACCCATGCCCAGCACTGTCGGGGGCCATTCATTTCTCCAGGACTCTCCTGGGAGAGGTCATACCGGGATGCCTTCATTAGTTAGGGTGGAAAGATGTTTCACCTTTAAGAGGAATAACTTTCCTCTTCACAAGTGGTCTAGAAAAAAGAACGTAAAATTGAAAAAGTGGAAAACACAGGTCAAGATGAGGCAAAATCCAGAATCACTTCAGACCTGAGCGGGGAATCAGCTCAACACGCAGAGAGAGAGAGCAGGGACCACCAAGGCAGCTCGAAACCTGAGCGAGTGTCAGAGAGGCAGAGTGAACTTTTGTAACAGGCTCGGCTATAGGAAATTCTTGGGACACTTCCTTTCCCAATAAAACTTCACGTAACAAAGCTGTTTTTGACAGGGTTGAAGATTTTGTGGAAGGGATACAGAGGCCTTCACTTTGCAGGTGCAAGAGATCCCTGAGATAAGTCCACTGGGGTTGTCGAGGTCATTTCATTTGTGGCGCAAGGTTGACACATTTTGAGGACAAGGAAGAAAACTAGAGAAAGCCTTGCCCTGGGAACAAGAGAATCCAACCAAGCCCCATTCTCCCTCTTTTTCAGGACAAGGTCGTCAGGACACAATGGGGTTATGGAGAGGGGAGAAACAAAGGAAAAAGCACTTTATAATCATTACCTCATTTAATTCCTGCAGAAGGGGAGGGAGAGAGCATTGTTTCCATTATGTGAACCACATTCCAGAAAAATTGGAGAATAGTAAAAGAGAGAGAAAAAAAATCAGCCCTAATCCCATAATTGAAGCAAAGTTATTGTTACCATGCTGGCAATTGTTTTCACACCGACATCTTAATGTGTTTATTATTATTTTTATATAATTATGGTCAAAGTGTTACAACTTAACTCTATAGCCTCCTTTCTAATTTTTCGTTAACCATTACAGCGTATACAATTTCCATGTTGCCAAATTCTCCAAAATCATCACCTTCCTGAACATGAACCAATCATCGCCACAGTGTCAGCTTGACTTGGACAGTTCCTTACTGTTGAACATTTGCATGGCTCTTGGGGCTTTATTTCTGCATTATTTTAAATAATAGTACAATTTCAGATTGTTTTGTTAAGATAAATTTCCCCAACGGGTAGGGGAGTAAGGGGCAGGGGAGAGGAAGTGAGTGGACAACCATCCTAAGATGCCCTCAGGAACTTGGAAATAAGATTTCCTTTGAGAGTTCTGCTGTAACAGCCGACCCATAATCAGGGAGTATAGCAA